>NW_027468640.1:2541090-2581090 GCF_046254945.1 Alosa pseudoharengus | reverse complement strand
CATCTCAATTAGCGTTAGCCATTGTTAGCCAGGCCACGCTACACAGAGCAAGGTGTACATGTAGTTCCCAGACCCCATCTCAATTAGCGTTAGCCATCGTTAGCCAGGCTACGCTACACAGTGCAAGGTGTACATGTAGTTCCCAGAGCCCATCTCAATTAGCGTTAGCCATCGTTAGCCAGGCTACGCTACACAGAGCAAGGTGTACATGTAGTTCCCAGAGCCCATCTCAATTAGCGTTAGCCATCGTTAGCCAGGCTACGCTACACAGAGCAAGGTGTACATGTAGTTCCCAGAGCCCATCTCAATTAGCGTTAGCCATCGTTAGCCAGGCTACGCTACACAGAGCAAGGTGTACATGTAGTTCCCAGACCCCATCTCAATTAGCGTTAGCCATCGTTAGCCAGGCTACGCTACACAGAGCAAGGTGTACATGTAGTTCCCAGAGCCCATCTCAATGAGATGAGGTTTAGCGTTAGCCAGTGCAGGGTAGTTCCCAGACCCCATCTCAATTAGCGTTAGCCAGGCTACGCCTACACAGTGCAAGGTGTGTGCGCTTATGATGGGCTGTTTGGAATGATAAGAGTGTTTGTTTATCAGCCACGCAGTGTTTGTGTGTGTGTGTGTGTATACGCAGTGTGTGTATACGCAGTGTGTATGTGTGTGTGTGTGTGTGCACGCAGTGGCAAGTGAGCCTGGGAATTTCCCTCCATAATGAAAGTCTGGGTTCTGAAGTACACACGTACATTCCTCGGAAAGATAAAATGAAAGTCTGGGTTCTGAAGTACACACACATTCCTCAGAAAGATAAAAGTGATAAGGCGCCCAGCAGAGCCAGGCACTGGAGGTGTGGAAGAGGAGAGAAGGAGAAGACTCGTACCATCGCCACACTGTGTGTGTGTGTGTGTGTGTGTGGCTAGTTTACTGTACCCTTGCCCTAGCCCACACTATGTGTGTGTGTGTGTGTGTGGCTATTTTAATGTACCCTCGCCATAGCCGACACTATGTGTGTGGCTATTTTAATGTACCCTCACCATAGCCGACATGTATGTATGTGTGTGTGTGTGTGTGTGTGTGAAGCACATTAAATTACACCCTGTGTATGAAAAGCGTTTTATAAATAAACTTGCCTTACTTTGCTATGCCTTGATTACTATAGCCCACTTTGTGTGTGTTTGTGTGCGTGCGTGCGTGCGTGCGTGCGTTTACTGAAGCTCACCATAGACCACACTCT
Organism: Alosa pseudoharengus; assembly: GCF_046254945.1. NCBI lineage: Eukaryota > Metazoa > Chordata > Actinopteri > Clupeiformes > Clupeidae > Alosa > Alosa pseudoharengus. The sequence continues at coordinate 2,579,856 of NW_027468640.1, read as the reverse complement.
GTGTGTGTGTGAAAGCTTTCCCTTATTCCTTAGACCCTTTCAATCTGGCCCTAGAGGGTTACTATGCAGATACTATGAGTATGTGTGTGTGCAGGTGTGTGTGTGTATAAGTATATAAGTATATATACTCTTTTGATCCCGTGAGGGAAATTTGGTCTCTGCCTTTATCCCAATCCGTGAATTAGTGAAACACACTCAGCACACAGTGAGGTGAAGCACACACACTAATCCCGGCGCAGTGAGCTGCCTGCAACAACAGCGGCGCTCGGGGAGCAGTGAGGGGTTAGCTGCCTTGGTCAAGGGCACTTCAGCCGTGCCTACTGAAGTGCCCTTGACCAAGGCAGCTAACCGGCAACCCTCCGGTTACAAGTCTGAAGCGCTAACCAGTAGGCCATGGCTGCCCCCAAATGAACATATTTTGGACTAAAGTGTAGAGCTCTACAAAGAGCCATCTTTTTTTTGTTTGTTTTGTTTGTGTGTGTGTGTGTGTGTGTGTGTGTCAGTATGCCTTGTCTGTGTGTGTAACTCTTGTTCTGTCCTCTGCAGCTCCTGGGAATGGCCTTCCTGGCCATCGCACTCTGGGCATGGAGTGAGAAGGTGAGCAGGTCACTGAGCACACACACACACACACACACACGGGCTCACACACACACACAGGCACACACACAGTCATACTCACACACGCACACACAGACACACACACGCACAGACACACACACACACGCACGCGCACACACACACACACACAGTGTGGGCTATGGCGAGGGTACAGTAAAATAGCCATAGCTACACACACACACCCACACACAAACGACAAATTAATGATGATCTGTCCCCCATTTTCTCCCCCTCTCTCTCTCTCTGTCCCCCCCTAGGGTGTCCTGTCCAACCTGTCATCCATCACTGATCTGGGGGGGCTGGACCCTGTGTGGCTGTTCATGGTGGTGGGGGCAGTCATGTTCATCCTGGGCTTCGCCGGCTGCATCGGAGCCCTCCGAGAAAACACCTTCCTTCTCAAGTTTGTGAGTACACACTCACACACACACACACACACACACACACACACACACACACGCATACACACACACACAGACACACACACACACACAGTAGTAGTAACCTGTGTTTTCTCCAGTTCTCAATGTTTTTAGGGATCATCTTCTTCAGGAAGCTTATGGCCAATGTGTGTGTGTGTGTGTGTGTGTGTGTGTGTGTGTGCAGTTCTCTGTGTTTTTAGGGATCATTTTCTTCTTGGAATTGACAGCTGGTGTGTTGGCCTTCGTCTTTAAGGACTGGATCAAAGACCAGCTCAACTTCTTTATCAACAACAACATCCGAGCCTACCGTGATGACATCGACCTGCAGAACCTCATCGACTTCACCCAGGAATACGTAAGTGTGTGTGAGAGAGAGAGAGAGGGAGAGAAAGAGAGAGGGAAAGTGTGTGAGAGAGAGAGAGAAAGAGAGAGGAAGAGGGGAAGGGAGAAAGAAAGATAGAGAGAGTGAGTGATGGAGAAGGAGAGAGAGTAAGAGATGGAGAGAGAGAGAGGGTGAACATCAGCTCTCCAGTGAAACACAAATAGAGTATGTAATGTATTAAATTAGATAAGAACACACACACACACACATGCACTCATTTGTTTCCATGGCAATCTGGATCTAGGTTACTAGATATGGCTGCATTCTTTCAGCATTGCATGACCTGTAAACCTACTGGGTCTCTCTCTCTCTCTCACACATACAGTATACACACACGCACGCACGCACGCACACACACACACATATACACACACACGCACGCACGCACACACGCACGCACGCACGCACGCACACACACACACACAGTGCCCTCTCTGCAGTTTTTCTCAGAAAGTATGGCCTGGCATGAAAGAGATTAAGAGAGAGAGAGAGATTAAGAGAGAGAGAGAATAAAACATCAACGCCTATGCAAGTACTGTGACACAATGGAGGTTGAAGATGAAATACATTTTCTGCATAGGTGTCCCATTTATCAATTACTGAGAAACGACTTCTATGTAAGATTTAGCAGATACAATAAACAATTTATGTCACTAGATGCTAGTTCCAAAATGAAAATCCTCTTAGGAGGACACACAGACAATTGAGCTAGCAGCTCAGTTTGTTTATATGTGCCACAAATTAAGGTTAGAAAGCACATACGCAAGAACAGATTCTCTCACCTCTCCACCACCTTAAATCCTATTCAATCCCATCTCATCTAGAACTATCATTTCTAATCTTTTTATTATTATTATTATTTTATTTCTTATAATTTATTTTATCAATTTATTTTATTATTATTTTATTTATATTTATTTACTTTTTTTTTTTTATTTGTTTATTCTTACTTATTTTCATGCTCTTTGTTTCCTCACTAACTTACTTATGATTTGTATGCTTTGACAACACAAGTGCTCTTGTCATGTCAATAAAGCTTTTTTTGAATTTGAATTTGAATTTGAATTTGAAGAGAGAGAGAGAAAGGGAGAGAGAGGGAGTCTTGTATCAGGCTGCTGTTTGAGAGAGAGAGGTTAAGACAGAGAGAGGGAGAGAAAGGGAGAGAGAGAGGTTAAGACAGAGAGAGAGAGAGAAAGGGAGAGAGAGGGAGTCTTGTATCAGGCTGCTGTTTGAGAGAGAGAGGTTAAGACAGAGAGAGAGAGAGAAAGGGAGAGAGAGAGGTTAAGACAGAGAGAGAGAGAGAAAGGGAGAGAGAGGGAGTCTTGTATCATTCTTTTTCACTTTCTGAACAACTTCTTATGCTTTCCCTTCCTCTCTCCTCCCTCTGTCTTTATTACCATCCTTTCTTTTTCTCCCCCCTTTCTCTCTCATCTTTTCTCTCCCTTTCTTTCTCTCTCTCTCTCTCTCATCTTCTCTCTCTCTCTCATCTTCTCTCTCTCTCTCTCTCATCTTCTCTCTCTCTCTCTCTCTCTCTGTAAAGCAAGGCCGATATAATATAATAAGAGCCTTCACACACCACACTGACTCAGACAGGCCCACTCAACATGTGTGTGTGTGTGTGTGTGTGTGTGTCACACGCTGGCACACACTTTAGTGGTTGTTTGGTGTCTCTGTGTAATGTTTAGTAATGTCATATCTCTTCCCTGCCAGTAGGAGTGCTGGGGTTGTGGTGTGTGGATGTTTGGTGTCTCTGTAATGTTTAGTAACGTCATGTCTCCTTCCCGCCAGTGGGAGTGCTGTGGTGCATTTGATGCTGACGACTGGAACCTGAATGTCTACTTTAACTGCACCGACACCAACCCCAGCCGAGAGAAGTGTGGCGTTCCCTTCTCCTGCTGCACCAAGGACCCAGCGGTATGACACGCACACACACACACACACACACACACACACACAAAGGCCGAAAGTCCGAAAAATCCCCAGGAGGCTGCAGATCAGTGGTCAGGGCTGAGTTTGCTGGTGTTGTCTCATTTTTGAGTTTGTCATGCGAGGCTGAAAGTCCAGAAGTTAAATAAAAATCGTCAGGAGGCTGCAGATGTGTCTCCAGAATGAGGCTCCATAATGAATGAGGCTGCATAATGAGGCTCCATAATGAATGAGGCTGCATAATGAGGCTCCATAATGAGGCTGCATGATGAGGATGAGGCTGCATAATGAGGCTGCATGATGAGGCTGCATGATGAGGCTGCATAATGAGAGTGCATTAGCACCATAATGAGGCTGCATGATGAGGATGAGGCTCCATAATGAGGCTGCATGATGAGGCTGCATGATGAGGCTGCATAATGAGGCTGCATAATGAGGCTGCATGATGAGGATGAGGCTCCATAATGAGGCTGCATGATGAGGCTGCATGATGAGGATGAGGCTCCATAATGAGGCTGCATGATGAGGCTGCATAATGAGGCTGCATGATGAGGCTGCATGATGAGGATGAGGCTGCATAATGAGGCTGCATGATGAGGATGAGGCTGCATAATGAGGCTGCATGATGAGGCTGCATGATGAGGCTCCATAATGAGGCTCCATAATGAGGGTGCATGATGAGGCTCCATAATGAGGCTCCATAATGAGGGTGCATGATGAGGATGCATGATGAGGATGAGGCTGCATAATGAGGCTGCATGATGAGGCTGCATGATGAGGCTCCATGATGAGGCTCCATAATGAATGAGGCTGCATAATGAGGCTGCATGATGAGTAGGGTTGGGCACCGAAACACGGTTCTAATATGGCACCGGTGCCGACACAAACGGTAGTAACTGCATCGAATAACGTGGATTTCAGTGCCTCATTTCGGTGCTTAAATAGTGTTTTTAAAAAAAAAAAAAAAAAACATTTATACGAGGCATCACTGCATGTCATGCGCCATCTCTAACGTCTTGCTCTGATAGCAACACATCCAGATACAGTTAGCTAACATATGATAAACACTGGATGTATAAACCAGAGGGGTGCACCACATAGGCGAGTGGACAGTGTTTGACAGCTTGCGTGAGCCCAAGTAGCTTACTTTAAAGCGATATCGCGAGCTCCTGTAAAAATCTAGCAGTGGGCCTAACTACACACAAGCAAAAGGCTATAAAACAACGTCAACAGTAGGCTAGCCTATACATTACACAATATCCTTGCTAATGCGCTAACTGACATTTATTTGAAATGTTATCAGCAAAGTTGTAAGGTCAAAACTTTATTTCACGGTGTGTTAAATTTTAAACAACATAATGGCATGATATTAATCTTTCATGTGCATGAGGCCCATATAGCATCACAATGAATATGAATATCATGTTAAAAGTTAGCTGGCAAAAACATAAATATGTAGGTTACATACCTGATGTCACTGAGCTGTCAAAGAGGCTACGAAACCATCTCCGTACATTATCGCTAATTAAACTCAGCTGACTAGTGTTAGCGAATAGCCATAGTTGCTGTTAAAATACTAGGCTAGCACTGGGAATCTAAACACTTCAACACCGACATGTAGCCTAACATGTTCAAAACTACTGCGTGTTATGGGTTAAGACAAGAAATTTCTTGAAGCATTTGGGAACACACTGAATTAACTGGAAAATAAATGTCTCTGTTAGATTAGCTTGCTTGCAAATGCCGTTGTCCATGACCTGGCAGTTTTATGGCAAGCGGTTTTAACATGCATTATGGCAAACCGCCTACACTGGGTAAAATTGAAAGCAGAGCTCACCATTGTGTGTGCATGCATGGCAAGCTGTTTTAACATTTAAATGTATTATTCATAGGAGCAATGAGATATTGATAGTAAATTGAACATAACAGTTCAATTTCATGTTCAAAATTGTCTTATCGATAAAAAAAAAAGCAATTCATGCTTTAGACCATTTTAATTTAAAACATTTTAAAAACAAAGTACCGGTTCAGGCACCGGCACCGTTTTTAAAGTATTGATTTAGCACCGGTATCGGATAAAACCCAAACGATACCCAACCCTAATGATGAGGATGAGGCTGCATAATGAGGCTGCATGATGAGGCTGCATAATGAATGAGGCTGCATAATGAGGCTGCATGATGAGGATGAGGCTGCATAATGAGGCTGCATGATGAGGCTCCATAATGAGGCTGCATGATGAGGCTGCATAATGAGGCTACATAATGAGGCTGCATGATGAGGCTCCATGATGAGGATGAGGCTGCATGATGAAGCTCAATGATGAGGCTGCATGATGAGGCTGAGGCTCCATAATCAGGCTGCATAATGAGGCTGCATGATGAGGCTCCATGATGAGGCTGCATGATGAGGCTCCATGATGAGGATGAGGCTGCATGATGAAGCTCAATGATGAGGCTGCATGATGAGGATGAGGCTGCATAATGAGGCTGCATGATGAGGCTGCATGATGAGGCTGCATGATGAGGCTGCATAATGAGAGTGCATTAGCACCATAATGAGGCTGCATGATGAGGCTGCATGATGAGGCTGCATAATGAGAGTGCATTAGCACCATAATGAGGCTGCATGATGAGGCTGCATGATGAGGATGAGGCTGCATAATGAGGATGAGGCTGCATGATGAGGCTGCATGATGAGGCTGCATAATGAGAGTGCATTAGCACCATAATGAGGCTGCATAATGAGAGTGCATTAGCACCATAATGAGGCTGCATGATGAGGCTGCATAATGAGAGTGCATAATGAGAGTGCATTAGCACCATAATGAGGCTGCATAATGAGGCTGCATAATGAGAGTGCATTAGCACCATAATGAGGCTGCATGATGAGAGTGCATTAGCACCATAATGAGGCTGCATTAGCTCGTGGCTCTGAAACCGTTTCCTGCAGACGCCTTGTGAGGGCTGTGGGCTCTTATCTGACCGGCGCATGCTGACCTCAGGGTTACCCAGGCGACGGTAAACTCCCTTGTTTGGTCTGACTCCCTGCCCACAGTCCAAACGCAGCGATAAACACTCACACAGTCTGTTTTCTCTTTCTGCAGGAGGAACACACACACACACACACACACACACACACACACACACACACACACACACAGTGATACACACTCACACACAGTCTGTTTTCTCTTTCTGCAGGAGGATGTCATAAACACACAGTGTGGATATGACGTGCGAGCCAAGACGGTGAGTGTCTCTACTGCTGCGTCTCTCTCTCTCTCACACACACACACACACACACACACACACACACACACACACACTTCCCCCATGTTGTTCCTTCCTCTTCTATTTGTGGATTAATGGCTGCCTCTGACTTCGGAACACTGGGGGAGTTCCACAGAACATTTGGGACAGGCACACAGGGGTGTTTCCATGGAGATGGAGCCAGATACATAATGATGTCATAATTATGGGTTGACCAATTATCGGCCTGGCCGATTATTAGGGCCGATATTTAGCATTTTTATAATAATTGGTATCGGTCATTTTTTCCACCGATAAGCCGATATTGAAATGGATAAAGAATGAAATGCGCTATTTTGTCTGTAAAGCGTCTCTCACTCCCTGAATTTGCTACTCTGTGGTCAAGAGCATTGTCCCGCCCACTACACCGTCTGATTTGTTAGTTAGCACGAAAGCAGCCAATCAGGATCGAAGACTGAACACAGACAAAGTTTAGGATTCTCAACAAAGTTTAGGATTCTCACTGAGGCAGACTGGGCTTCAGCTGTAGCCTACGGAGTTATTTTTCGAAGGTAAGGAAGGTAGCCTACTTTGCTGAAGTTGCAGTGAATCACAATCATCTACACGGAAGTTACAAAAACACCACTTTGTAAGCTATTGTCTCTTTGATCCGGATCAATAAGTAAAGCACCCACTTCCTTCATTTAGCCAATTCCCGATTGATGCACGTTACTGATGCTGTTTACTAGTTATCCCACAAACTCGGGTGCTGCGTGTCAGGAGTTCTCTGCCTCCACCAATTGTGAATAACGGGACACCTCGGCGGACATAGTACAGACAAGTCCTAAATTATGCGATATCGAACGTCAAAAAGTCTAATTGCTGCTTTTTGAAGCGGACTGTCAGAAAAGACTACATGCACCCAGGGCCAACCGTAATTGAATCCGACCTGAACAAAATCGTGTCCTGAGCTGGCTATTAACGCGCCTTTTAGGCTCTCAAAAGTGTAGCTTATAGCCTACACATGGACACAAATTGCATGCTTAAATAGCCTAAGAACTATTTTAAAACTGTTTTGTTAAACTATTCAACCGTAACACTTGCCATCACGCATGCACCTCTTCCTCTCCCTCTCTCGTGCACTCACACACACGATGGCAAAGCATCCTCTTTGTGACAGGGCCCTTAACAAGCACATAGCCCATTGTGCAGGCCTACTCTATGAAAATAATTGCTATCATTCAGCTCTTGAATTAACATGATACACAGGATTTACACTTGCAAAGTGATGCAAGTTGATAGACAATTGTGTATCAAAAGAAGAAAGAAAAGTTTGCATAATTAAATGATTTTGAATTAAATTTTTGCAACATATAGCCTTTACTATCTACCCCCCTTTTTGACAACTGACATATCGGTTTTACATATCGGTTATCGGCCTCCTGTTTTGGTAATAATTGATATCGGTATCGGCTCTTAAAAAAACATATCGGTCGATCCCTAGTCATAATGGGCATGTTTCCAGACACAGCTCCGGCACATCCGGGAACTTTGTATGTGTTAAACTTATGTTTAGTTGACGTTATGACATATAAAGTTAGGCTTGGCGAACTTCGTTACATTATACAGTCAGCCACGGGCAGCTTGACTGTGACTACTCGTTCGTGACACTCCTGTTAGTAAACTGGAAATAGCAAAAAAAAAATGTAATGGTCACCTTAACCCCATGAACACACAGATGACTCTTACACCAACCTTATTTTGTGCCTTTTATTCACGTTTGTTTAAAGATTTAGTAAGTATAAGCCCTTTTCATTCCCCACTTCGATGCAGCTCCATAGGTTTCCATTTAATCGAAACGGTCATATTTCCCCTAAAAGGGGGCGTGTGTAAGAGAGTCTGGTTTCCAGGCTAGCGTGTGCATGCAGTATAACGTAACGAAGTTCGCCAACCTTAACTTTATGTCATAACGTCAACTAAACATAAGTCACACCTTAATTCTGTCACTTGAAATACGAACGTATTTCCTACAACTAGTGAGACATTGGCTATGTTATACTGAAGCTCCACCGTTAGCTAGCTAGCAAGCTAACCATTGTGTTGGTAAAAGGATTGAATGTCCTGTGAATTAATAACAAGATGTAATGTGTGACCACTAGCTGTCTTTCCCATTGGAATCAATGATATAATGCGAACATGTTTTCCCCTAAAAGTGGGCGTGAACTTGTTCAGATGCATTCTATAAAGTTGCGCCGGTTGTGAGAATAGAGATGCACCCAGGACAGGTGCGCAGGTAACTATGTGTGGACTAGACAGGTGCAGGTGTGTGGACTAGACAGGTGACTATGTGTGGACTAGACGGCTTTGTGCTTCACTGTTCTCTGGTCTGTGTGGAGGAAATCTGGGACTGTTTGATAAACCGTCAACTCACCAGCCTTCAGGACATTTAGTCCTCATCACACATGTTCCATGTTCCATATGTGTTGTGCATGCGCATTACTTGAAAAGAACTAGCTCCAGTTATGTATGAACAGTGAAGGTAACATAACAATCTCTTAAACATGTGAAAAACGTGAACTTGAAGAAGTGAAAATTGAACAATATGAACTATGAATATTGAACAACTTGAAGCTACATCTATAAGTGTGAACATGCTTAACAAAATATGGGAACAAAACATGGGAACTAAACGTGCATTACGAATATAATCAGTGGGAGCCCTGTGCTTGTTTCCCTGCAACAAGAAGGTTCCATCTGGGGGTGATGGAAGACAGTGACACCCTCAGTCCTCTACCTGACCAATCACACGCTTCCCTGTCCTCTATCTGACCAATCACACGCTTCCCTGTCCTCTACCTGACCAATCACACGCTTCACTGTCCTCTATCTGACCAATCACATGCTTCCCTGTCCTCTATCTGACCAATCACACCCTTCCCTGTCCTCTATCTGACCAATCACCCATGTCTCTCTCTCCCGGTCCGTCTCCGCTGCTCCACACTGCCCCCTGCAGGACGCAGAGCAGAAGAACTACATCCATGTGAAGGGCTGCGTGCCGCAGTTTGAGAAGTGGCTCCAGGACAACCTGACCGTAGTGGCTGGAATCTTCATAGGCATCGCACTACTACAGGTGAGAATGTGTGTGTGTGTGTGTGTGTGTGAGAGAGAGAGTGAGAGAGGAGAGAGAGAGAGAGAGAGAGAGAGAGAGCGAGCGTAGGGGTGTGTGTGTGTGTGTGTGTGTGTGTGAGAGAGAGTGAGAGAGGAGAGAGAGAGAGAGAGAGAGAGAGAGAGAGCGAGCGAGCGTAGGGGTGTGTGTGTGTGTGAGAGAGAGAGAGAGAGAGAGAGCATAAGTGTGTGTGTGTTTGTGTTTGTGATAGAGCGCGCACGTGCGTGTGTGTGTGTGTGTGTGTGTGTGTTGATTCTCAGAGATGAGGACACAACGTCATGAGACTAAGCCCCAGGTTTCAACCCACAAAATGAGGAATCAAATGTTGGGAACAAATTAAGGAACTAAAACTGAGAAGAAAGCAGAATTGTGAAACGAGCCGTTCCTCTCTCAGTCATGTCCAGATATGGACTCAGGAGCCGTTCCTCCATCAGTCCTGTCCAGATATGGACTCAGGAGCCGTTCCTCCATCAGTCCTGTCCAGATATGGACTCAGGAGCCGTTCCTCCATCAGTCTTGTCCAAATATGGACTCAGGAGCCGTTCCTCCATCAGTCTTGTCCAAATATGGACTCAGGAGCCGTTCCTCCATCAGTCATGTCCAGATATGGACTCAGGAGCCGTTCCTCCATCAGTCATGTCCAGATATGGACTCAGGAGCGGGTCCCTGCAGATCCCTGAGGGTCTCTAAGGAAGTTGAGGCCTGACAATGAGTTGGCAACAAATCAAACCAGGGTCCAAATCTAACCTGGTCAAATCTAACCTGGTCAAATCAAACCAGGGTCCAAATCTAACCTGGTCAAATCTAGCCAGGGTCCAAATCTAACCTGGTGAAATCTAGCCAGGTCCAGGGCTGAAACCCAGAGGCTCTGGTAGGCCCACGGCAGACCCGTCCTACCATTCCTCCACTAAAGCTACTTCAGCACCAACCAGGTCAAAGAAGCAAACTAGCACCCCCTTGTGCTTGAGGTGTGGAAGTGTGCTGTCTAGCTAGGGTGCAATAGGGGTGTGTGTGTGGAAGTATTCTTTCTAGCTAGAGTGCAACAGGTGTGTGTGTGGAAGTGTGTTGTCTAGCTAGGGTGCAATAGGTGTGTGTGTGTGTGTGTGCGTGTGTGTGTGGAAGTGTGCTGTCTAGCTAGGGTGCAACAGGTGTGTGTGTGTGTATGTGTGTGTGTGTGTGTGTGGAAGTGTGCTGTCTAGCTAGGGTGTAACAGGTGTGTGTGTGTGTGGAAGTGTGCTGTCTAGCTTGGGTGCAATAGGTGTGTGTGTGTGTGTGTGTGTGTGTGTGGAAGTGTGCTGTCTAGCTAGGGTGCAACAGGTGTGTGTGTGTGTAAGTGTGTTGTCTAGCTAGGGTGCAACAGGTGTGTGTGTGTGGAAGTGTGCTGTCTAGCTTGGGTGCAATAGGTGTGTGTGTGTGTGTGTGTGGAAGTGTGCTGTCTAGCTAGGGTGCAACAGGTGTGTGTGTGTGTAAGTGTGTTGTCTAGCTAGGGTGCAACAGGTGTGTGTGTGTGGAAGTGTGCTGTCTAGCTAGGGTGCAACATGTGTGTGTGTGTGTGTGTGTGTGTGTGTGTGTGTGTGTGTGTGTTGTCTAGCTAGGGTGCAACAGGTGTGTGTGTGTGTGGAAGTGTGCTGTCTAGCTTGGGTGCAATAGGTGTGTGTGTGTGTGTGGAAGTGTGCTGTCTAGCTAGGGTGCAACAGGTGTGTGTGTGTTTGGAAGTGTGCTGTCTAGCTTGGGTGCAATAGGTGTGTGTGGAAGTGTGTAGCTAGTTCCATTGATTACAGTGGAAGCTAATGTACGCGCACTAGCACGTCTGGTGAAGCTAGTTCCATTGATTACAGTGGAAGCTAATGTACACGCACTAGCACGTCTGGTGAAGCTAGTTCCATTGATTACAGTGGAAGCTAATGTAAGTGTTGCTGCCTTTGCTCTGTGAATAGAACGCTTCAGTTATGTGTCTGGTGTAGTTTAGGACTCTGAAAAGCTGATCTCTGGGCTGACTGGAGGTTCAAGACTCTGAAGAGCAGATCTCTGTTTTGAGTGTGTGTGTGTGTGTGTGTGTGTGTGTGTGTGTGTGTGTGTGTGTGTCTCTGATGTCTCCTCTCCCCTCTGCAGATATTTGGGATCTGTTTAGCCCAGAACCTGGTCAGTGATATCGAGGCTGTCAGAGCCAGCTGGTAAGAACTCCAACCCAACATCAACCCACCACCCAAACAACTCAACACCCAAACAACCCGCCACCCAACACCAACCCAACACCTAAACAACCCAACACCTAAACAACTCAACACCCAAACATCCCACCACCCAACACCTAAACAACCCAACACCTAAACAACCCAACACCAACACACCACCCAAACAACTCAACACCCAAACAACCCACCACCAACCCAACACCTAAACAACCCAACACTTAAACAACCCAACACCTAAACAATCCAACACCAACCCAACACCTAAACAACCCAACACCTAAACAACTAAATTCTAAAATGAACTGCACCTTTTCTCTCTCTCCTTTGTGTTTTCCCTCTCTCTCTCTCTCTCTGTTCACTCAGTCTTTCTCTGTCTTCTTCCTCTATTTTTTGTCTTTCTCTCTGTCTTTCTCTCCTTTCACGGTTGGTTTCTGTGCGTTTCTCTGTTCACTGATTGTTTATGTGTGTTTCTTACTGAAACCTTGGATCCCCCTTTAAATGACCAACGTGTTTTAAATGACCAACGTGTGTTAAATGACCAACGTGTTTTAAATGACCAACGTGTTTTGTGTCGCCACTTGAGCTCTCATGTGGCAGCAAATAGATTTTGCTTTGTTACTAAATTAACTTTCGTTAGACTCTGGACTTTGTTACTAAATTAACTTTCGTTAGACTCGGGCTTCGTTACTAAATTAGCTTACGTTAGACTCTGGACTTTGTTACTAAATTAGCTTACGTTAGACTCTGGACTTTGTTACTAAATTAACTTTCGTTAGACTCGGGCTTCGTTACTAAATTAGCTTACGTTAGACTCTGGACTTTGTTACTAAATTAACTTTCGTTAGACTCGGGCTTCGTTACTAAATTAGCTTTTGTTCGACTCTGGACTTTGTTACTAAATTAGCTTCATTACTAAATTAACTTTCGTTAGACTCGGGCTTTGTTACTAAATTAGCTTACGTTAGACTCTGGACTTCGTTACTAAATTAGCTTACGTTAGACTCTGGACTTTGTTACTAAATTAACTTTCGTTAGACTCGGGCTTCGTTACTAAATTAGCCTTCGTTAGACTCTGGACTTCGTTACTAAATTAGCTTCATTACTAAATTAGCTTTCGTTAGACTCTGAACTTCGTTACTAAATAAGCTTACGTTAGACTCTGGACTTTGTTACTAAATTAGCTTTCGTTACTAAATTAGCTTTCGTTAGACTCTGGACTTGGTTACTAAATTATCTTTCATTAGACTCTGGGCTTTGTTACTAAATTGGCTTTCGTTAGACTCTGAAATTCGTTACTATATTAGCTTTCGTTAGACTCTGGACTGTGCATGTTGCCGTCATTTTAATGAGGGCACCTTGTGTTGTTGAATGAAGGCCTCTGATTGGTCATTGTGTTTGTTACCTTTACATTTGTTCATTCAGCACACATTTATCCAAAACCAAAACCACTCTATTATATAGATATACCACTCTATTATATAGATATTATATAGATATTAAACCACTCACACTGGGGTAAGTGTCTTAGACACACACTCACAAACACACACTGGGGTGTCTTAGACACACACACACACACACACACACACTGGGGTAAGTGTCTTAGATACACACACACACACACACACACACACACTGGGGTAAGTGTCTTAGATACACACACACACACACACACACACACACACACACACTGGGGTAAGTGTCTTAGATACACACACACACACTGGGGTAAGTGTCTTAGATACACACACACACACACACACACTAGGGTAAGTGTCTTAGATACACACACACACACACACACACACTGGGGTAAGTGTCTTAGATACACACACACACACTGGGTTGTTCTGCCCTGGCACACACACGCCCTCACCATGATGACTCACGTCCCACTTCATTTTCCTCCCGTGTGTGTGTGTGTGTACGTGTGTGTGTGTGTGTACATGTACATGTGTGTGTGTGTGTGTGTCAGGGTGCCCCCCTCTCTGTCCATCCACGCCCTCGCCCACGTCCACCGGCCCCCTCCCCGCGGCAACAAGAAACACCCCGCCTACTCATGAGCGACGCACACACACGCATGCACACACACACTCGCTCGTGTGTGTGTGTGTGTGTGTGTCTCCACCTGGTGGGTGTGCTGTAGGCATCTTTCTGCCTTCTAGCTGTCTTAACAGTCCTCTCAGAATGTGTGTGTGTGTATGTGGATGAGTTGTATGCCTAAAGAGAAGTAGTAAGTGGTGATGGTAGTCTGTAGGGTGCGTGTGTGTGTAGATGTGTGTGTGTGTGTGTGTGTGTGTGTGTGTGTGTGTGTGTGTGTGTGTGTGTGTTTTAACCGCTTCCTTTTAGAGAATGACGCCGTCTCCAGCTCAGTTTTGACATATTCATTTACATGATTCATGACCCCCCCCCCTCCCGCTCCGTCATAGCTCACTGTAACATGATTCACCCCCCATCATACTCTACCTGCACTTGGTATTTAATGCTTCTTTGCACTTCTGGTTGGATGTCAACTGCATTTCATTGGCTCTGTACCTGTACTCTGCTAGATGACAATAAAGTTAAATCTAATCTAATCTAATCTAATCTAATCTAATCATAGCTCACTCTAACGTGATTCACCCCCCCCCCCCCTATCATAGCTCACTCTAACGTGATTCACCCCCCCACCCCATCATAGCTCCCTCTAACATCAATTACCTCATAGCTCACTCTAACATCAATTACCCCCCCCCCCCCCACCCCATCATAGCTCACTCTAACGGTGTGTTTCCACACACCGTTATTTCGCGTCGCTCTCATTGAGGTTGAATGGAGACGAAATTCGCCCTGGTTGGGCGAAATGAAAGCGAATCGCCGAGGCTGGCGAAACAAAGTTGGCCAAAGTTTAACTTTATTTAAATGAGGACCATTCGAGAACCAATCAGGTCGGCGTCTTTGTGTTTGGAGGCGGGAGTTACAAAAAAGTCTGACCAAGATGGCGGAGACTACCTGAGCTGTAACACAAAAATTTGTATGTGATTAAAATGTTTCTACACGAACATTGGCACTTGTATCAACACGAATTGTGGTTTATATGCCACACGAACTTAATCAGTACACACACACCACTAAATAGACCACTATATATGTTAGTTTAAGCACTCGATCTTTTTAGCTAGCTGACAGGCGAAATGCTAGTATTTTAGGACATTGGATTGCATTGTAAACCTAGCTAGACAGCTAGGCTACATGCTGCAGCACAGGTATGAAATATATTATGTCTTATTGACCTTGTTGTTTCTATGAACATGAATTGTTGTTTATAGGCAACATCAACTTAGTCGAGACATAAAGACCCCTGGATATCTTCATTAAGTACTTAAACGTTTGAACTAGCTGATTAGCCTAATTAGCTCGCTTGCCACCACTGGCTAGACACTGCAGTCAAAAGGTTAGTGGTTTCGCCGTCACGCCCCCGAGGCGAAATTTCGCTGGCCGAAAATCGCAAGGTGTTTCGCTGTGTGGAAACCCACCGTAACATCAATTACCTCATAGCTCACCCCCCCCCCCCCCCCCAATCATAGTACACTGTGTACGTGCGTGTGTGTGTCCATACCTATCTCTCTCCCTTCTATAGAGAGATACATAACACACTCATGGGCCGACATACTGACCTTAGTCATCAGTGATTAATCAGCCGTTTGACCTCCGACCTCCTAGAGTCCACATCACCAGTCATCTCCTCAGTCACTCCTATAGTCCACATCACCAGTCGTGACCTCTGACCTCCTAGAGTCCACATCACCAGTCATCTCCTCAGTCACTCCTATAGTCCACATCACCAGTCGTGACCTCCGACCTCCTAGAGTCCGCATCACCAGTCGTGACTTCTGACCTCTGACCTCCTAGAGTCCGCATCACCAGTCGTGACCTCCGACCTCATTCCCTAATAGAGTCCACATCACCAGTCATGACCTCCGACCCTACTAGAGTCTGCATCACTAGTCATCTCCTCTGGAGCAATGAAGGTATTGCAGCCTTTCTGATAGCCCTTCTCTCTCTCTATCCCTCTCTACCTCTCTCTTCCTCTAGTTTGTTCAGCTGAGGTGGCCCCCTACCTCCCTCTGGAGTGCACAGGTGAGACACTTTACAATAAATATGAAGATACAGTGAAATATGAAGATGAACACTGTAAAGTTTACAGTGAAACTTCCATATGAATGAAAGTTTACAATTGAATATGAAGATGAAACCTTACAGTGGATATAAAGATGAATACGTTTACAGTAAATATGAAAATTAATAAAGTTTACAGTGAAACTTCCATATGAAGGAAAGTTTACAATTGAATATGAAGCTGAATAAAGTTTACAGTGAAACTCCCTCATGAATGAACGTTTACAGTGAAATATGAAAATTAATAAAGTGTACAGTTAAATATGAAGATGAATAAAGTTTACAGTAAATATGAAGAAAAATAAAGTTTACAGTAAATCAAACATTCTGTTTGGGGCTGCAGAGAGAACACTGGGCTTTTATTTAATGACTTCTAGCCTGACTACGTGTGTCTGTGTGCGTCTGTGTGTGTGCGTGTGTGTGTGTGTGTTTCAGGTGGCTGTGTGCACACCTGAGCCAGCCGCAGAGGAACTGTGATGCGAATGCCAATTTGAGTTTGCGGAGAGTTCTCAACTTCGGCCGGCCGGCCGGACTCACACCACTTCTTACTGTATAGAGTTGTACACACACACACACACAATCTGTATATAGAGTTGTACACACACACACACAATCTGTATATAGAGTTGTTCACAAGGCCATTTGTGTAAAGAAATGTATAAAAGGAACAAACATATTGGGCACGTATGTGTATGTTGAGTGTAAGAAAAGTGTGTCTGTGTGCTTGTGTTGAAAAATGTGTGTGTGATTGGGGGGGGGGGACAGTTTAAATGCACTGCAAGCCAGTCTAAATGTTTAAATGTTTTGTTTCTGTTTCCGTTTAGTAACACACACTGGTCTGTACCTTCACTGGTCTGTTGCATCATGGTTTTAGTGAACTCTCTTACACTAACACACACACACACACACACACACACACATCACAGTCCACCAGCACCCACACACACCCTGAGACACACACACACACACACACGTCCAGAGGCCATCTCACAGTGTTTACCAATGCTGGGATTATTAAAACATGTTTAATTGTTAGCTGTGATTATTAAAACATGTTTAATTGTTAAAAAAGAAAGTGTTCCAGCAATAGCCCTCAAATGGCACATTTTTCACATGAAGTGTTTTCACTCATAATTCATAAATGTGTTTTGGATGCCAGGCGTGTTCCTGGGCAGTGCTGATCCACACAGTGTGTTAGATTAGCGTTAACAAGAAGGTTATTTTGAGGGAAGCAAGTGTGTCGAGTATTTGTTGGCAGAATTGTCTGACCAGGCCTGCATTAATGCCTGAATGCCTGTAGTCAATGCCTTGCAACAGCTTTTATTGTACGAAACTGCCAAAAGGCATAACTTTAGTAAACTCCTTAACAGAAGCATTGGGAGATTCAGAGCCAACTACTGCAGACCAGCAAGCCTTCAGCTGTAATTCTTTAATGGTTTGTTTAGTTGCTAAGTTACCCAGTAATGCACACCTCAAAGTTCTGAAGCCTTCAGATGTAATTCTCTTATGGTTTGTTTAGTTGCTAAGTTACCCAGTAATGCACACCTCAAAGTTCTGAAGCCTTCAGCTGGCATTCTCTTATGGATTGTTTAGTTGCTATAGTAATGCACACCTCATAGTTCTAAAGCGGTGCTACTCTGCTACTCCTTGATTTAGTAGGCCTAAATCTAAGGCTGAGCTCTATAACACACAGGCCTAAATCTAAGGCTGAGCTTTATTACACACAGTTAGGCCTAAATCTAAGGCTGAGCTTTATTACACACAGTTAGGCCTAAATCTAAGGCTGAGCTTTATTACACACAGTTAGGCCTAAATCTAAGGCGGAGCTTTATTACACACAGTTAGGCCTAAATCTAAGGCTGAGCTTTATTACACAGAGTTAGGCCTAAATCTAAGGTTGAGCTCTATAACACACAGTTAGGCCTAAATATAAGGCTGAGCTTTATTACACACAGTTAGGCCTAAATCTAAGGCTGAGCTCTATAACACACAGTTAGGCCTAAATCTAAGGCTGAGCTTTATTACACACAGTTAGGCCTAAATCTAAGGCTAAGCTTTATTACATGCAGTGAACGAGCTTTACTGTGCCTAGTACTTGAGCTCTGAGAAGCACCATGCTGTTTGAACCTAATTCACTGCTGACTCATCCTGCTCTCACAGCTTTCTCTCTCACCAACACAGCTTTCTATATTTGTCATGAGCAAACCCAGCAGCACATTATATATAGATGTTGTTTATATGTTGATATATTCCCATGCATTTTCTTTTAACACATTTTAACCATGTTTTTGTTGTCCTTACTGATGAAATGTAATTGGGTATGTTGGCCATCATGACTGTTTGTCGTAAATGAATGACTATGGAGACGAAATCCTAGAAGAGAGACGTTAGGGCAGAGGTTCCTATTGCCGGCGTCTCGGACTGCTCTTGTGAGCTGCTATCCTATTCAGTGCAATAGCTCAGCTCAGCTAAGCTATCCTACTAAATGCAATAGCTCAGCTAAACAACGCTAAGCTATGCTAACAGCTAACCACACAGGACTGCATGCCTAAGACGGAGCATATGAGGAAAGTCCTGCCAGATACCATTAGGGGGCTAAAAGATCTTCATGTCCACACACCCCTGACTATACAGTCAACAGTCTAGACAAGAGCAGCCTAGCTCTCCTGCTAACGTTGACAATCCAACCCTTTTCTATTTGACCTGCTGATGTCAGATATCTACACATGTAAATAAACATGGAAAAAAAACAGTGTCCTTCTGTTTTACTGATGATAAGCTATCATAAAAACTACCAGAGTGCCCTTCTGTTTTACTGATGATAAGCTATCATAAAAACTACCAGAGTGCCCTTGTGTTTTACTGATGTTAAAGGAGAATTCCGGTGTGATATTGACCTAAAGTGTATTGAAACATGATACCGAGTGTGAACGTATGTCTCATAGCCCATCTCGGCTTGTCCCCTGCACTCCAAAATCTGGCGCTAGTTAGCCGATGCTACCAACAGCTTTTTCAATTGTGGTGCTTCGGCATACTATGAAGGTATATTGGGTGCAAAAGTGGCGAGCACATTTTACTGCAGATTTTGCATGTGCACACTAAAGTCATAAATGTGTAACAGTAAATTTGAAGTTGTACATATTTTTTTTAAATCTTTGCAGTGCAGTTGGTGCGAAACACATTTGCAACATCCGTGTTTCATAATCTGAGAACATGCACAACTTTCGTGCATTTGTAAACCCAAATGTGAACTAATGCATCCAAAGTTGTGCATCTGTGAAATAATTTCTCATTAATAAAAATCTACAGATCGCTTTGATTTTCTTGCACGACTACAAGTCAATTGATACAAGTACTCGAATCTGCTTCTACGAGTGACGATACTTTTGCTCCTGGCTAGGTGATATAATAGGGAGGGAAAGTAATCTCATCGCCATCTAGTGGTTGCGTTCCTAGAGTTTAGCGGAGGGGATGGGATTTTTTTTTAGAAAAAATATATCTCGGTGCACATTGGGATCTTAATTGAATGCCTTCCATATGTTAGGCACTGGGGTCACCTCTATTGCTTCAAGTGGTCATACCTTATTTTTAGGATCAGTTGAATTGTTTTGAGTTTTTGTCGTAACATGGTGATAACAAACTACAGTTGCATGTGACGTCACAGGTTTGGGCGCTTAATCTCTAACTGATCAATACGGCAATTTGCTTAACTGGCTTACATATTTTTGTAATAACGGAAGGTGATGTAAACCGCGTTGTGATAACCTATATGTCTGGATAACTGGTGTTGTGCTTCTACTCACATGAAGAGCTGGCAGTAAGTGTTAAGTGGCAATGCTAACCAGGCTAATAAACAAACCATGCTACCGTGAGTAACGTGGAAGGGTAGTCACGTGGCTTTTTTGTAGTTCGTTTATGAAACAAAAGGAGCAATTTCGATTTTTTTAAATAAGGCAAAATAGGGTCTGACATTTTCACAGTTAGAAGATTATTACTGTATAGACACTGAAAAATATTTTTGGTGGATAAGATCGTTGATTTGTCTTCACAGTATTTTTTTTAAAATAGGTCTATGGGACTTAACATTGGAGCTGCTCTTCGATAGGAACGCAACCACTTGGGGCGCTGGTTTTCACTTTCCCTCCCTATTGGAGCAAAAAGATTTGTATGTGTGCACGTCGAGCGAATCGATCGAGAAAACAAGGCGGCCGGATCTGGATCCTGGATCGCGCTCAGACTACCATTGCCTGCTCATAAGCAGAGCCCGTCTACGGAGAGCCTTGCCACTCCGTATTAAGTCCCATTGTACCAAATTTTGGTTGCAGTTCCACCAGATTTCCACTGGGGGCGATCGCCATGAGTGCAGAATGAATGGGAGTCAATGGAGCTAGACGGCTAAATTTGTCTCTTTCACCTGATTGTCGTTGACAAATCTCAGATTTGATTGTAGTTTGTATAACTTCAACATGGGTTTTAGGTCAAAAGTTGAATGAACGAGTACTTATGTCCTTTTGATTTCTTACAGTTTGGGTCGTTGTTGCCCATAACACGCTAGCATTGTGCTAATGAGTGACGTCATTGACACGTTTGAAAGGCTTTTTACAACAATTAAGTGACTTTAAAAAATATAATACTCCACCAAGTGTATTTTCTTTGCCTCCCCTTTCGAATACAATATTCAAATTACTTGAAAAAAAATTATATCCCGAGAAAAGTGGATTTTGAGGGGTACAGCTCCATAGACCTCCATGCATTCTGCACTCGTGGACGAGCGCCCTCATGTGGAACCACAGAAGGAACTGCAACCAGTTCAGAAACCGGAAGTTTTCCGAGAGTGGCAGTTCTCCCCTTATTAGACATTCTCTGTCATAAGGTAAGTGACATGATAATAATATGAAGGAAGTTATCTTGTTTGTTGGTTTACATTATCATGACGGCTATGTTTAGCTTAGCTTACCTGCTTGCTAAATCATCCAGTGCCAGATCAAACTAGTTAGCTATCGCTAGATAAATAACTAGTTTAGAAGTACAGAAATATAACACTGCCCGTCCAAAATCATTAGGACACACAATCTGACACAATCGTTCTGCAATTTTCGAACAGCTGACTTGTATCTTGCACGAAGACTATTGGATAGTGCAAGTTAGCAATTGTTTGCTGTGCACATTATGAATAATAAGGTCGTAAAACGTAACACCGCACACGTAACAAATATTTTTACCTCGCTTTGTGCAAAGAAAAACTATAAATCGTGTGTCCTTAATTGATAAGGAAACATGCTGAGGTTACTTTCTTTATGAGCAGGCAATGGTAGTCTGAGCGCGATCCAGGATCCAGATCCGGCCGCCTTCTCGATCGATTCGCTCGACGTGCACACATACACATCTTTTTGCTCGCCTACAAAAAAGCTGCCATCTTTGACATCCGGTATCTGGCGATTTTTCCTATGGGAAAATAACATGGGGATTTTGAATAATCGCACCTGTTAAAGTCTCGTGGGGATGAAAAAGTCTGAAATGCAGACGTTTTCCTGAACACGCTTTTGTCCTCTGCCTTCGAGTAGATACTGTGATCTCCGGTAAGTGAAGGCGGCACACTTAGATTTTTGCTACCCCAGAGCTAACTTGCAATGCAATTTGCCATAGGTAGTTAGCTTCTCCTTATATGGGAAAAGATGGCCGTTTCGTATCTTTTTTGTAGGCGAACTTCAGAGGTCTATTATCGTCACTCGTAGAAGCAGATTCGAGCACTTGTATCAATTGACTTGTAGTCGTGCAAGAAAATCAAAGCGATCTGTAGATTTTTATTAATGAGAAATTATTTCACAGATGCACAACTTCGGATGCATTAGTTCACATTTGGGTTTACAAATGCACGAATGTTGTGCATGTTCTCAGATTATAAAACACGGATGTGCAAATGTGTTTCGCACCAACTGCACTGCAACGATTGGAGCAAAAGTGAGTGCATGACTCTTGAAAGTTGTGACTCACAGGATAGGATTTGTGTACCTGTAAAAAGGATTTGTGAACCCGTAGCCCCTATTTTGTGTTAACAAGATATAAAAAAAATATGTACAACTTCAACTTTACTGTTACACATTTATGACTTTAGTGTGCACATGCAAAATCTGCAGTTAAATGTGCTCGCCACTTTTGCACCCAATATACCTTCATACTCCCGCCACACATTGTATTTCTCACGCAGAAAAACTATTTATATTTAATATGCTGCTGCAGCGCCCAAAATGTCTCTGGCCGCGCCGCTCTCATGGAACCGGCAGGAATCAAGCGTCTCCCCTGGAGTTGAGCCTGCCACTTAATCAGCCAATCAAAAATAACGACAGGGGCTACACAATAGCCAATCAGAAAATAACTGGGTAAGATTTATCTGGGTAAGATTTAACGCAACAACCAATGAAAAACGCGTATCCTGGAATTGTTGAACGTGAATAGAGCATCACAGTCCCGCCCCTCCTCCGAGAGAGCTTAGTTTCCGGAAGTAAATTTCCCATTCATTTCTCCCATTGACGTTTTGGAAAAATCCGTATCTAAAGAGTTTTAGAGCATTTCTTAGGCTAATCAGCTACGGCGTAACTCATAAGCATACAACATATCATTTCGAGTGAAAAAACGAAGAGAAAGTCCAAAAAAAGTCAAAGGTACAAGACTGTGTACATATTTTCATTTCCGAGCGAAGGAACTACTCATCCCATAAACCACCGCGCCTCACTGAAAAATATATAAGCAGCACGAATCGGTGCGAAATCATTTCCAACCATGTTTCCAACCGGCGACAGCACGCGAACCCTTTCCTCCAAACAATGATTTTTATATAGTTAATAGCAGTTATTTCAGGAGTAATCGTGTAAATAATAGTGTTTTGGTATTGAATGTTATATTTACCATCGTGTATTTTATATTGTGTGTGTGAAACCGGTTAACGTTAACAACATTGTGCAGTGCTTCATATCTGACTGCCATACTGATGCATGGACCGGTGCATGGTCTGCTCTTGGACCACCATGTTCAGTACCTGTGTGAAGCTGGCCCCCCATGTTACTCAAAAATGACTAAAAACACTGATATTCGTTTGTGCTACGTTTGTGCCGGTTTGTGCCGTAAAAATTATCGTTTGTGCTGTTAAGGGTTTTAAGTAATTAAACTTTAAATTTTTCTGGCCAGTGACGTCACTCAGCCCCCCATACTTGTCCAAATTTCCCCAAAATAGTCTCAATCGTTTGTGCTACGTTTGTGCTCATTTGTGCCATTAAAAGTAACATTTGTGCTACTATGTTTTTTAAGATATTCCACGTTATTTGTTACACGTGTGACGTCACTCAGCCCCCCATCAATGTCGAAATCTTTCCAAAATAGTCTCAATCGTTTGTGCTAGGTTTGTGCTGATTTGTGCCATTAAAATAAACATTTGTGCTACTATGTTATTATGGTTTATTTATTACTCGCGTGACGTCACCAGCCCCTCATCAATTTCCAAAACTCACCAAAATTGTCTCAATCGTTTGTGCTATGTTTGTGCCGTTAAAAATAACATTTGTGTAGCTATGTTTTTAAAGTTATCACGCTTTGTTACAGGTGTGACGTCATCCAGCCCCTTATCAGTGTCCAAATCTCCTCAAAATAGTTGTGATGGCTTTGGCTACGTGCGTGTTGATTTGTGCCATTTAAAGAAACGTGTGTGTACTATGCAGAAGTTGCTCAGTTGTAGCGTAGGCCTATAGACATCACCCAGCAGCACCCCCCCCCCCCCCCTTTATCAATGCCCAATCGTAGTCCTAATCGTTTGTGCTGATTGCGCTGTTAAAAAAAGAAACAAAAGGAAAAAAGAAACATTTGTGTTGTTTACAAAGCTATATCGTGCTGACCTTAACCGAGAAAAGAAAAGACGTGCTACTATTTACGTGGCTGTTTGTGCTGCCAAAGGTTCTATAGTAGCCTACACCAGCTGCTTGTGCATAACGTCAGAATTACTGCAACCACTACCAGAATAAACCTGCAGGCCATTACTCAGCTGTGGAGAAACACCACTCCATTCTCCTGCCAGTAGCGTCTGCAGGTGTGCACAGCAGTGTGCGTAGGCCTACTATCACGCAGCTACGGAGTGGGCTACGAGAGACTTACGAGAGATCGATCATTTCCCCTGTGTGTGTATATTCACTCCAAGTTAGCCTACCATAACTCATCACTGCACTGTAGCCCATATTCTATAAAATAAACAAATGTATTCTTCAATAATTGTATGCATCAGAATTACAGTGGATTGTGCACACAAGCAGCACTTAGGCTTTGTTGCTGACCCAAGTCTCCAAGGCCACCGTGGATATATGAAACTTTGCAAACAGCAAAGGAAGGAGGCAGCAAAGCTAGGAGTTATTTTAGATGGACAAGAAGGTAGGCTAAATTGGTATGTTTGTCAAAATAATGTTTAAACATTAAAGTCATACGACAGTAGGCTATACTAAAACTAAAGGTACATTTGTAGCCTTTTTAGCACTTTATAAAGTTGACTAAATTATTAGGCTACTCTTTAGCTATAAACCTAAGAAACAGCTTCCGTGCACTTGTGTTTTCTGCTCAGATCAGGAGAAACATTTGGTAGGCTACAGTTTGGGACGATTTGGCCAGTGTGTGTGAGACTGATGTCACGCGCATAGCAGATAGAACTTGGTAGGCTAATGTAAAAATATAGTTACAGAAAACACATTGATGGGCTGGGCATCACGTGTAATAAACATAGGAGAAATGTCGGCGCAATCAGCACAAACGATTGGGTAGGCTATAGGCCTAGGTTTGGACATTGATGGAGGGGCTGGGTGATGAGCTAGGCTACAATTGCTGGACAATTTACATAGTAGCCTACCCTACAAACATTTATTTAAATGGCACAAATCAGCGGCTATTTTGAGGAGATTTGGACACTTGATGATGGGCTGAATGACGTCACACATGTAACAAAGCGTGTTAACTTAAAAAACATAGCTGCACAAATGTTATTTTTAACGACACAAATCAGCACAAACATAGCACAAACGATTGAGACCATTTTGGTGAGTTTTGGACATTGATGGGGGGCTGGTGACCTCACGCGAGTAAAAAATAAACCATAATAACTTAGAAAACATAGTAGCACAAATGTTTATTTTAACGGCACAAATCAGCACAAACGATTGAGACCATTTTGGAAAGATTTCGACATTGATGGGGGGCTGAGTGACGTCACACGTGTAACAAATAACGTGGAATATCTTTAAAAACATAGTAGCACAAATGTTACTTTTAACGGCACAAATGAGCACAAACGTAGCACAAACGATTGAGACTATTTTGGGGAAATTTGGACAAGTATGGGGGGCTGAGTGACGTCACTGGCCAGAAAAATGTAAAGTTTAATTACTTAAAACCCTTAACAGCACAAACGATCATTTTTACGGCACAAACGTAGCACAAACGAATAGCAGTGTTTTTAATCATTTTTGAGTAACATGGGGGGCCAACCTTCAGGTATATTCAGTTTATTAACTTGCTGTGAATTATTACACAAAATGTTCATTAAATGTACGAAGAAGTATTTCTAGGTTAATGATTGATGATATGGCTCGTACAGTATGAAGGCTACAGTAGCCTAGCTAATGTTAACTAGCATTACCAACCTCCCTGCAAAACTCACCACACAACTTCGTAGGTTTGATAGGTCTTGTCCCTCATGCTGGCCCTTATAAAACCCACAAGCTGACCCTCGACACACAACAGTCAATAGTGTGACCCGATTTAAAGTGGTTTTCACCCCTTTGGACACTTGATTTTGTCTATGAAACAGTGAAATATTCACGGGGGCATGGACGGTTTGCTAACCATTTTACTGCAGTGTCTAGCCGGTGGTAGCATCCAGCCTGTGCTGTCAGCTAGCTAGCTAGTTCAAAGGTTTAAAGGAACACGCCACCCAATGTCAGTAGTAATATATGTTCTTACCTTAACTTTCACGAGTTGAGTCATACCTCTCCCGTGTCCGTACGTGCACTCAAACGCTCTGGTGCGCGGCTGGACTGTGTTAGCATGTTGCTATGCTAGCGGGCTTTGACGGCAACTAAGCGTAGAAGTAATCAAAAACATCCACGTTTTACCGACTTAAATACAGTTGCACGAGTAGTTGATAGAAATGGTACGGCCACGCAACGTGAAACGTGGCGATTTTCCAAGCGAATAAACCGGAGAACTACAATGTGTGGCGCAATAGCACTTGGGAGTACTTCGACGTAGCGTAGTAGTATTGTTAACACCTAATTGTAGATCCTATCCACCACAGAGTTTAGAATCCATGCTGGATCGACCCTCAGCCTCTCCCTCCCCTCTGAGCGAGAGAGAGGCACACACACTAGAGATGCGCTGATGGGCTATTATTTCAACCATAACTGCATAGCAAAACTTATCATCCATCAGCCATCCATCAACACCAAAGTTTTTTGACCAATTTTCGAAACGGCACCCGCCGACCATCCGCTGGTTGTTTTAATGTAGGCTATATGGGTGATACAGCGCTGCTGACGTGAGGCTAGAAAGCCCTTGCCTGTTCTAGGAAGACTGATCCAATGCAGCAAATATATTAAAAGGCTAAAGTCGTACATTGGCTATGTTGTAGCCTATCCCCAGAATATCAGCAGCAAACTCAGTCTCTGTCTCGCAAAACAGTCTCCAAATAAAACGCACATCGGCCTGTTGCCTTTTCTGCCAGCTTGTGAAAATATATCGTCCAAAATGCTTGATTGCATTGCATTCTCCACATTTTTAGCTACATTTTCATGTACCACATCAGCATTTTTGTTCAGTGAATCTTTTGTAAATTGCTTTACAATTGCCGTCGGGCCTATAGGCCTATTGCCTGGCTTGCCTCAGCTTCGGTCACGTCCTTTTACAATTTTATCATTGTAATAAAAAACGCAATTTGCCACATAATTTCAACATGCTCCTGGCCTACTAATTAATGCCTATTGTACTTTATTTTTTGCAAAAAGAAAGAAATCCTTGATAAAATAACAAGTCATTCACATTATAGGCTACTTTACACACTGTTATGTCAGGGTGACTGAAAGCCTGTTCTGAAGACTCCCATTCATTTTGACTGCACGAGCGCGTCTTTTTCAGACAGACAGCGCAATTCATTTTAAAGCAATTTACAAAAGATTCACTGAACAAAAATGCTGATGTGGTACATGAAAATGTAGCTAAAAATGTGGAGAATGCAATGCAATCAAGCATTTTGGACGATATATTGTCACAAGCTGGCAGTATAGGCAACAGGCCGATGTGCGTTTTATTTGGAGACTGTTTTGCGAGACAGAGACTGAGTTTGCTGCTGATATTCTGGGGATAGGCTACAACATAGCCAATGTACGACTTTAGCCTTTTAATATATTTGCTGCACAAGGTCACTAAAACATATATATATTCATATATTTCATACCTGTGTTGCAGCATGTAGGCTAATGTTAGCAGCATTATAATGACATTCTAATGTCTGAAAGGCTAATGATTAGCCTGTCGGCTAACTGAAAAGTTAAAGCAACACCAAAGAGTTTTTTGTACCTTAAAATAATGTTTCCAAAATCGTTTCAGTGGTTCATCAACTCGTAACATGGTGAACGGCACTTTCTGCATTCGCTTCGCGGCCCTCTATCGGCTATTACCGCACTATGTAAGTTTGCTGCATCGGGTAGCGGATCTGTAGTTCGATGGAATGAGACATGAGAAACTACAAATTTGACTTGCATCTGATGTCGCAATACATCGTACTTTCATAAAATCATGCAACTTATTCTACCTTGTCTGTGGACATTGTTATTTGCAAAGCCGGTGCTGGATAGACAAATAGTCTGTGCGACAGATGAAAAGTTCTTTAGTGTTGCTTTAAGTGTTCAAACTAGCATTTCCAGTGTTCTATTTGATGGTGTATTGGCCCTGACTAAGTTCGTGTGATATATAAACCACAATCCTTGTTGATACAAGTACCAATGTTCGTCTAGAACGTTTTTATTCACATTAAGAATTTCGCCATAGGCAGTAAAAGACTCCGCCATCTTTGTCAATAATTTACACTGATAAAGTTTCAAACTATGACCTTAACGGCCTATCCACCAATCAGAGGCATCACTGTGGGATTGTTCAGGATCCAAGACATCGCGAATAAAAGACATTTATCTCAAAACAAGGTTAGTGCCCCGTGAACTTTTGGCGTCTATTTGAGCATACACAATCGCTTAGTACAGCCATAGCTGGTTTTGAGTTAGAGGCCTGCGCGGGACAGATTTTCCAGTCCCGCGCCCGCCCGCTCCCGCAGTGTTCAGTCCCGCTCCCGCAAAGAATTATGATTTTCAGTCCCGCTCCCGCCCGCAACTGTAATACATTGTCCCGCTCCCGCCCGCAATTCCCGCATGATTCCGACGTTCACCTACTGCTCAAGACAGTTATTGACATTGGTTTGAGGAATTAAACACTGATTTCCTTCTGCGTCATACACGAGTGAGAATGACTTCCAAATATCTGATTTCAAAACTTTCGATTTTTTCACGGTGAATGTACCTCTCTTTAGACCAGCACTTATTTCTGAAGCATTGTGTGTTGTTTCGCTAGAGGAGCTCTGCTCTTCTGCCATGATCGGAGAGCAGAACGGAAGAGCCAGAATACGGAAGAGCAGAACGGAATCGGAAATGTGTGCGAGATTACACATCTGCAAATCTACATTCAAAAATGTTTATTAATAGATAGGCTACCAAATATAATATCCAGCACATTGTGTTATATATATGATATACATTGACCAATAGGTAATTTATGATTTTATTTTACATTTTAAAACACTTTTTTAATTCGCGGGACTGCCGCTTATCACTGCTCCCGCCCGCACCCGCGCTGTGCGCTCTCCCTCCCGCCCGCTCCCGCAAGGAGCTTTCAATATTTGTCCCGCGTCGCACTGCTTTGCGTTGGGTCCCGCGAGTCCCGCGGGACTCCCGCGGGAGTGCAGGGCTCTATTTTGAGTCTACCATGTGCAGTTAAGTTTTTATGGCTTATACCCGAATTGTCGATTGAGAAATTGCATTGAATTCTTACTTCCGGAAACTCCTGTGGGCGGGACTGTGATGCTCTATTATTGAACATGAACCTGTTACCTACTTCTTCCAAGTTTCGTTCACCTTGGAGCTTCGAGCATCAGTTCATGGTTTCAGCACAGAGTAAGTCATCTTTTAATGTTACAACAAATCCACAACTTGTTTGACACAAACAATGACAGCGTGACTGCTGCTATAGAGAATGTTTCCCAGATAATTAGCATCAGTTGTTCATGACTGTCTGTAACTTAGCCAACAGTTTCACAGCCTGTTCATTGACAACACTTGCTCAGAACAAGTAGCCTATGCCTAGTCATACTTTCGTTCACATGATGACTGACATATTGTCACATTCTAAACATCTCTCTCTCCAAATAGGCTTAATCATTTTATTAGCACTAAACAAATTAAAGTGTATTGCATAGCCTATTGTTATAGGTCACTTTTAAAATCACGTCATATTATATAATTATATCCTGGCCATGGATGCATTAATCATTGCATCTGTAGGCTATTAAAAAATGTCGGGTAAATAGCAATTAAGCATCCTCTCATTCACCCTGAGAGGAAAGCCCCCTAAAAGGTCCAGGTTAGTGGATGCCCAGAGGTGGTGAAAAGGCCCATTATTGAATTGTCAGTGCCATGTGTGAAATCATTTCTTTTGCAAATCTGAGCAATTATAAATTATACAGTACTTTGCCCCATTTTGACTTAGGAGGGCATTGCTCCTATATACTTTAGTCAATAATCAAACGTCTGCTCTTTTGGAAAGCTGAGACACTGTTGGAAAACAATTATAACTAGACTGCATTTCCGGCGGGAACTGCGAAAGTGTGCTTGCCCTGGTCCGGTCACCAACGTGAGCAGACAGTGACATGAACCTGGCTTGATCCAAGCATTCTAACAGTGCCTTTCAGTGTTGGCGCAGTGGCAATACCTCAAAAGCTCTATTCAACTATTGCCTTGCGGGGTGAATGCGGTTCGTTGGATTTTACCTGTGGCCTGCCTTCGAATTTAGCTTCTATGACTAAAATCAAATCAATAAAAAAAAACAACAGCAGTGATTGGCTGCAAAAATAAATAATGTCACGCGTCTTGCACCTCTCAAACTGGGCTATCAGGTAACCTAGAGAAAATTTTGAAATTATAAAATATGACTAAGGCATTAAAATGCTGCTTGTTTGTCAGGATACTTTTTCACTGATTTATTTTAAAAATATGAGCTATGAGTAATTCTGTTTTACTGGTTTATTTGACAAATAATCTATATGGATTTGCTCTATAAAGACCTTATGTCTGTTTGGGATTGTTTTGAGAGCCTATTGATGTATGTCAGAATAAAGGAATGTCCACAACATTAGTGATGTTTTTTTGTGTGTGTGTGAATGTATTTTACTTAACTCATTGAATGTAGCTGGATACTCATGAACGCATGTCTCTAATAGCCACAGTAATTTTAGCAACACCGTATTTTGTGTGGCCCATAACGACCCAGTGGATCATGAAAATGTGCCAAAATTCACATTCCTTGCTAGTTGTTGGTGCATTAATCCCATTCAGATTGCCACTTATCTCAGATGTAAGAGTTCAGTATAGGTTTAAGGTCTGGGGCAGGGATTTGACATTCTGTGACTTCTTCATTGAGGGCTTGCTTAGCAGCACTGTCCGCTTTCTCATTTCCCCTCAGACCAACATGGCCTGGGACCCAGCAAAAAACTACACTCAAGTTCTGGTTCTTTAGACGTTCTAGGTGATCAAGCTCAGCTTTGGTTGTACTTTTTGAGTGACATTAAAGCCTACTGGAAAGATTTTTAATTGCAATTTAATTGAATGCAATTTACTTTTACGATTAAATAAAATTAATTTATCCCTCTCACCCATAGTTTTCTATTTATTTACAAATGTACATAGACCTACTGTAATTACATTTATACATAGTTATTCTACTGATCTTTATACTATTCATCCTGCACATAGACTTATTCTTACTACTCTTATAATGTTGTTTCTGCACTACAATGACACTGTTTCCACACTGCACATAGCTGTATGTTATGTACATATCTGTTATATATTTGTCATATTGAATATCCATATTTATTCTGTTTTATTATATTCTGTTAATACACTGCATATATCTATATTATTATTTCTACTATTATAATGTTACTGCTACATCTACATACATTATTCTACTTATTGTATGAGATAACTGCTAATACACTGCACATATTTATATTTAATTCATATTACTCTAAACCACCTTCTGTAAATCAACTGTATACTACTCTCTACATTGCACTATATTTCTTGACCTGTCTCTGTATATTTCATCACCTTTCTATACGTTGCATCACATTGCATGCATACTGTAGCTACATGAATCACAGCTAAGATCCTTGGTTGCTATGAAGGCCAGTCGTTCTAAATGGATGGTTGCTATGGCCAAAGGCCAGTTATCTCTGCCGTTGTCAAGCGGGCATATCCTAACTTTATCTTATTTTAAACATCTCTATTTTACTTAGCCTACTTCCATACAGTGAGTCCCATTAAGAAGTGGCCACTTCATTCGCGCTTACCGTGATTCACAGCAGCAACATTATTAAATTAATCTGTCACCATATGCCTATGCCAACGTTTGCAAAGAGGAGAATCTTTTAATTTGATTCACAATGAAACGTTACATTTAATGTACATGTAAACAATGAGTAGGCTAGTTTTGGTTGTTGTTGGTGGTGTTACTGCATTCCTTAGTTATTATGCCTACAATGCAAAATTGTTCCCTCGTGATTGTTAGACGCATTTCAAAACATGAAATGCGTCGTGAAATGCCACCACAAAACATTGTTTGTGAATCGGTCTTATTAGGAGTCCTCGCTTAAGCTGTCACAGACTCAGGCGCTACTTAGGGCTAAAATGCTTCCTGAATTACTCTTAGTAAAAAAAAATAGGAGTCCTAAAGTTACGAGTGACGAAGTTACGAGTACAAGCATATCAAGCAACATAAATCTCATAACGTTAACGTTACAGCAACATCTCCTCCCTGACATAGCTAGCTAGCTTCTAGCCACACAAGAAATGAATGATTTTAAATCTCCGCTTAGCATTCTAATAACAGAAGGGGCACATTTATGTTGACCACTACAACATGACTCATTATGTCTGTAACTCTATAAAACACTTACTTTCATAAAGGAAGCACGCCATCCAGCACATACACATGGAAACCGATATTTTAGGTACTTGGCCACGAACTCAAACGTGTCTCCCTGAAGCTCTTCTAGAATCTTTGCTCTGAAGGCTGCGTTGCTATGGCAACATCAAATAAACGGAGAGTCTTTTCAAGGTATTTCCTGCTTGTACTGTCGTCAAATCCATGCTTTGAGGAAAAAAATCTTTTTATCATAGTTCCCTCTTCAATGAGCGATTACCAGCTCGTTTTTGTAACAGAGATAGCTGTTTATTGTCCCTAGGTTTACAGAAACACCTATTCATATTAATACGTATGGAAATCAAGTTAACGCCGCCGACCACTGTTTGTCTATTACATGGCCCAGAATGCCTTGCATGTCTTTACAACAAAACAACACAGTAAAACCTAAATGCCCGTAAACATATGCATTTGCATACTTGTAACATTTTTAATAATACTCTCCCATCATGATATTTAACAATAATGCAAAATTTAATTTGAATACCGTCAATGTGAAAACAACTGTATTATGTAAGCTATATATAGCTACTGTTCTCCTTGCTATTTCAGTTCGTAAGTCCATACTATCCCATGGCAGAGCAAGGATTTCATGATTGGGCAAGGTTGCCCGGAGACATTGTGGATACCCAGAGGCATTGAGCATACTTGGAAGGCATTGTGATAGAAGGTGACCGGTGCAAAGGTGAATGGTGGGAGTTACCAAATACCTGTGGGTGGTTTGCCAAATCATGGAAACTTTTGGAATATTTCTTTTTTTTTTTAGCTTATGCACCCTCACACTGGAGTCCCCAGTTCATATACAAAATTTGGTATCGATATGTGACAGTGTTCCTGAGATATGGACGACTTCCTGTTTCGGAGCTTCGCCGCCGATTTCGTTTGGCTGTAACGGGCAAACGCTTTCGAAAATCAAAAATCCTTCTAGTAACTTTTGTGAGGCTTGGTCCAATGATAATGTACGTCAAGTTTCGTGGCGTTCGGACCAAATTTGTGACCTGTGAAAATTTAGTTTCGCTTTCTATTCAATCCAATATGGCGGACGAACGACACGCCCACTTGACGTCATCTTCTCGAGCAAGTTACACCGGTACTGCCCGGACGTTTTAAAGTTGGAACGGTGTCTCTGTCTCAAAGGGCCTAGGCACAGGGAGAAAAAATTTAAGGGAGACGGGAATAATAATAATATTAATAATAATAAGAAAACTTAAGAAGAACAATAAGTGTGCTGCTTTGCAAGCACACTTAATAACTGTGTGATGTACTGTCACAAAGTTACAAAGGCTAGATTATTCTTTTATTTTTCTACCGGATAACAAGCATCTTTGAACTGACCACATTTCAGCCCTCTAGGTCTTGACTTGATATGACTTGAGTCCTAGCATTAGGTCTTGTCATGCTGTGTGCAAAAGTAGATCAATATTGAATGACAACATGAGTACTTTAGACCATTATTTGCCAAGGTATGCTCATGCATTTGGTAAAATGCCCTATGAAAACTCCCCATAGGACTTTGGGTTATCCAAAATGCATACTGGCAATCAAATACTTACTGCATATGAACCCCACATAAGCATAATCTTGGCCTCAAATGAAAGGTAATACTCTGAAGTTTCATGCTTGCATTTGGATTGTAGGCTACTTCAGGTTCTGATATGACTACACTAAATATGGAATAATTACAAAAAATACAAATCTTTACAATTTCTATTTCAATTCAATTGGTGTGTATAGGACGGGCTATATTTCTGCACAACTAATATTGGATCAACCTGTAACTGACCTGGGGCTGGTGTATGCTAGCTGGTGATGCTAGTTGCGCGTGTAAATCCTCACACCCCTAACCTTAACAACGCTTCTAACCGTTGAGTTGGAAGCCTGGGCTTTTAGCTCAGTGGTTAAAGCGCTCGACTCCCATGCCAGTGTGTGTTGACGTGGCGGGGGGGGGGTGATTGTTGACGGGAATGTCACTCAAAACTTGAGAGCCCTGTGGTGGCAGCATGGAGGGGAGTGTCTCCAGGACGCTGGTTTCACTGTTAAGCCTTCATGAGGTGTCGTGGGCCTAACTTAACGAAACATCGGTGAATGAGGGTGCCCACTTGATAACCCCAATGACATTCTGCATACTACTGCTGCTAGTTGGGCCATTTGTCTTGTGTCTGTGACCATTGGTTGGCAGATTGGTGGTTAGCGTGCTTTTTTTAAAAGTTAATTTGGGTAAGGGCTTCTGAATGTGTTTTTACCTTGGATTTTGGCACAAGGGATTATAACACCTAATCCTGTCTTATTAATGTAATCATGTAGTCTAATATACAGCAGTCTGTCATGTAGTCATATAGTCTAAAGCAGAGGTTCTCAACCAAGGCGCATCTACTTACGGTTGCTGATTATGGTGAATGCCACACACACATTATTAAAGGCTATTACCAGGGGTAAATGCCACACACACATTATTAAAGGCTATTACCAGGGCTATTCTTTTTCACATGCCCATATGTGCTCTATACAGTTTTTTGTTGCTAGAGCAGGCAGGTAAAATGTTGCTAAATCTGACAATTGCAACATATCGTAACAACCGTGCTTATAGCTGATAAACTATGGCAAGCTTGCCTAGAAAGAGTTGTGAGATGGATGACAGCTTCTCATCATGAAAACAAACTGAACATGGTAGCCTACCAAATCTCTTGTTAATGAATACATTTAAAAACACCCATTTAGCCTATTTCCTTAGCCTGTACAAAAAACGATTTGGGTTCTTCAAAAATCCACGGCACACCAGTTGAGAACCACTGCTCTAGTAGCCTATCTAGTGTCTAGACTCAGTTGGTGGGTTTGTTAGGTAGAACTGAGTGTGTGTGTGTGTGTGTGTGTGTGTAAATATTGCACTAGCAATTGAGGAGTGTGACGTGCAGAGGTTAAAAACCCCAAATAAGACACAAGCACAGCATTACCAGCAATCCTCTTTAATAGCCCATCCATTCAAATGTACAGTCCCTTCATCACATGTGTTATTGTCAGCTATGTCATCTTCAGACTAAACAGAAATCTCTAGACGGTTACAGATTGCTCTAGAATTTGTGTTGGGTAAAAACGCATGTCTTCTTCTTCTTCTGGTTTAGTTGATAAGTTTCAGGTCCTACCTGACAGAGAGGTGTAGCATACGCCCCCGAGTGGTGGGGAGGTGGTATGACGCATGCAGGGAGGTGGGGTCTGAACTCCATCCTCTCTGGGGGGAGAGAGAGGGCTAGGCGGGACTTTACACATGCAAAAATATTCATTTGGCAAAATAAACACTTAAAATATAAAATAAACAAAAACAAACAAACAAAAGCAATGTACCACAGAACTAAACGTAGACATAATGCCAACTCATCCAAGGAGCCAATGCAGACACACACACACACATACACACACACACACACTAAACGTAGACATAATGCCAGCTCATCCAAGGAGCCAATGCAGACACACACACACACATACACACACACACACACACTAAACGTAGACATAATGCCAACTCATCCAAGGAGCCAATGCAGACACACACACACACACACACACACACACACACACACTAAACGTAGACATAATGCCAACTCATCCAAGGAGCCAATGCAGACACACACACACACATACACACACACACACACACTCCCTCCCTCCTTCCCCTAGAGATGGGGCCAACTTTTCTCTACACACACTTGCTCACACACACACACACACCTAGTCCTTGTGGTTCATCAAAGCTGTTGATTCTAGGCTTCATGCAGCCTGATTTACTCACTGTTCCCCTTCCCGTAAAACATAAGATAAAATAAATACCCACACCTCACACACACACACACACGGGCGCGCGTCACGCACACACACACACCTCCTAATCACAATTGCTTTGTTATGTTGGTACAGTAAAATTACTGTTGTTAACTCACATCAAACAGCAGACTAGTGATAGGGCACACACACACACACACACACACACACACACACACACGTTTCCAGCACAGGGACTTCAAGAGTGGATATGAATGTGGTCCAGGGGGCGCTAGGACCCAGGGGGCGCTGCCGAGTGCTCCTGGCCTCCAGTTTACAGTGAACGCTACTTGACTCTACACAGACACGTCAGGGGCGGGTCACAGCCAGACGGAGGCATCTCATTGGATGGTGGAGAGGCAGGACAATCAGGGGAAAGAATCTCATTGGATGGTGGAGGTGAGGGCCTAGTTGTAAGGGTATGGGTGGGTTTCAACATGGCCGACAGATAGACCATCAACTCTGAGTATGTGTGTCTATGTACACGTGTGTAGTTATCTGTGTATGCGTAGTTTGTACATGGCTGATGGCTTAAGTGTGTGTGTTCATCTGAGTATGGGTGTGTTTCAACATGGCTGATGGCTTGTGTGTGTGTGTGTGTGTGTGTGTGTGTGTGTGTGTGTGTGTGTGTGTGTGTGTGTGTTCATCTGAGTATGGGTGGGTTTCAACATCGCTGACACAGAGACACCATCAACAGGATTAAGAAACATGCATATTGGAACCGCAGCTTAACACATGTAGGGTTTTCTGTGTGTGTGTGTGTGCGTGTGTGTGTGTGCGTGCGTGTGTGTGTGTATGTGTGTGCGTGTGTGTGCGTGTGTGTGTGACGTCATGGCAATATTGTTGTTGGTCATTTCTTCCTGCCTGCTCTGTTCCTATTCTAGGTTATTATGTAGTGGGGGGTCAGGGGTCAGGGGGGTTCACAGCTACGGTCTTCAGAGTGTTACTCTGTATCTCTCTATTGCGGAAGGGGTGTGTGTGTGTGTGTGTGTGGGAGGGGGGGGGGACCTGATCCGGTCTACCTGTACACACACTGTGTGTGGGTGGGGGGTGGGGGGGGGTACCTTGGCACATGACAACGGGTCACACAGGTTTTTCTCAGGGTGGGGGGGGGGGTCATGGGCAGGCAGTGAGAGGGGGAGTGTGTGTGTGTGTGGTGTGTGTGTCATGGGCGGTATATGTGTGTGTGTGTGTGTGTGTGTGTGTGTGTGTGTGTAAGAGTCCTCTAGCTCTGTGCGGTCAGTCTCTGCTCAGTCAGAGAGGCCTGGTGGGACACGGTCTTGTTCTCGTGCGAGCGCAGCTTGGACACCACGTCTATGAAGGCCAGCGACTGGACCTCTCTGTGGAGGGGCTCTGGGGAGGGGGGGAAGAGAGGGAGAGAGAGAGAGAGGGAGGGAGAGGGGGAGAGAGAGAGAGAGAGGGAGAGAGAAAGTGAGAAAGAGGGAGAGAGGGAAGGGTGTATAGGGGGGTAGAGAGAGAGGGATGTATAGGGGAGTAGAGAGAGAGGGAGAGAGAGGGATGTATAGGGGAGTAGAGAGAGAAAGAGAGAGAGAGGGATGTATAGGGGAGTAGAGAGAGAGATGTATAGGGGAGTAGAGAGAGAGAGAGGGATGTATAGGGGAGTAGAGAGAGAAAGAGAGAGAGAGAGGGATGTATAGGGGAGTAGAGAGAGAGAAAAAACAGGGAAGTTAGAAAAAGTCAGTAATACTATACTCTTGTGTGTGTGTGTGTGTGTGTGTTTGTGTGTGTGTGTGTGTGTGTGTATGAATGAGTGTGTGAGTTTATGTATGTGTGTGTGTGTGTGTGTGTGTGTGTGTATGAGAGAGTGAGTGTGTGTGTGAGTGTGTGTATGAGTGAGTGAGTAAGTGTGTGTGTGTGTGTGTGTGTGCGTGAGTACCTGAGCCTATACGAGAGCAGATCAGGATCATGGAGTTGTATTGGCGTATGTGTGTGAGTGTGTGTATGAGTGTGTGTGTGTGTGTGTGTGTATGAGTGTGTGTATGAGTGTGTGTGTGTGTGTGTATGAGTGAGTGAGTGAGTGAGTGAGTGAGTGAATGAGTGAATGAGTGTGTGTTTGTGAGAGT
The DNA here is from genome assembly GCF_046254945.1 of Alosa pseudoharengus. Classification (NCBI taxonomy): domain Eukaryota; kingdom Metazoa; phylum Chordata; class Actinopteri; order Clupeiformes; family Clupeidae; genus Alosa; species Alosa pseudoharengus. The sequence continues at coordinate 2,541,509 of NW_027468640.1, read as the reverse complement.
GAGTGTGAGTATGAGTGTGTGTGTGAGTGTGTGTATGAGTGAGTGAGTGTGTGTGTGTGTCAGGGTTTCTGTTGTCCGGTAATTACCGTTCCGACATTGGCCGGAAAAAAAATGAAATGTCTGACAAAATTAAATCTCTCCGGTCAAATTGTCCTATTGAAATTGGCTAATAATCCCGTCCCCTAATGCAATCTGAATTTGAGAATAAGCCTTAATATGTAGGCCTAAGCCTATATTATACGTCCTCTGGCTATGTTTTTAAATGAACAGGCTCTACCGTTTGAAAAGTAGCCTAAGCTATTAAACAACACGCATAGCCTACATTTCAAATAGAAAGCGCACGCTTAAAACGTCCATGTTAAACAACGAACATGAGTGAGGCGGTTCAAACATGGCCAGGCCCAGGCAGACTAGCCTTA
>NW_027468640.1:2531090-2538590 GCF_046254945.1 Alosa pseudoharengus | reverse complement strand
AACAAGTGTCTATTTTTTAGTATAATAGGCTTTTCTGCAAATGTATTACATTGAGCAAAACCTCCAGACTTTCCATAATTTTGCACATCTGGAAAAAAGTATTTCATAACTAGACCTACATATCTTCCCTGACTTCCCAGACCTACATTTACATTTATTTACATTTACATTTATTAATTTAGCACTATTATCCAAAGTGACATATATTGAAATTATATTATAAAGTCCATTGTCCCTGGAGGAATTTGGGGTTAAGTGCCTTGCTCAAATGCACAATGGTGGAAGCCAAGAATTGAACCCACAACTTTTCTGGCTGCTGCATGCTAGCCTAGCTCCTTAGGTCAGACCCCCCCTGAGAATGTCAGAACAGCATTTATTGCACAACATTGCCAGTTAAAATGCTACATAGTACATACTGCTGCTATAAATGTGTCTGGGTAGGCGGCCTACATACTCTATTGTTCACATATGCCACCAACACCATCACAACCTCACATTTGCCACTAACACCAATCAAGCGGACATTCCTTCCTCCGTTATTTTTTTAACCACCGGCCGCCATTGGTGTGTTTGTGTGTGTGTGTGTGTCTATGTCTATGATATCAACTCCCTCACTTTCACCCCCAGCCAGACAGGGAGGGATGAGAGGTCACCACAAGGTCAGGAGGTTACGTGAGGTCAGATATGACCTTTGACCTCTGGGACTCACCCAGGTCGAGGGCGCCGATGACGCCCAAGGCAACCAGAGCCTCGTTCTGCATGATCATGTGCTCACTCGTTGCCATGGTCACCAGGTGCTTGACACCGCCACTCTGAATAACTGTTCTGACGACGTCCTGTGAGGGTGAACACACACATACACACACACCATCATTATCATCATCCTCCTCATTAGCTGCTTTTAGACATATGTCTAAGTGTATGTGAGTGTGAGTGTGAGTGTGTGTGTGTGTGTGTAGCTGCTTCAGACATAGGTGTAAGTAGGTGTCTGCATGTTCTGCGGATAACAAGCGGTTGGACCGTATATCTAAACAGCATATCCCGACATGTTACAAGTACTTCCGCCGGACGTCACGTAAATGAGCTCCTATCTGAACGAGGAGATGAACATGCGAGAGGCGACGCTTTCTTTCAACACACGCTGGCAAGGGAGAGCACTCAGGTCAACAAACGTCTCCTCAACCTCACCACACACACAAACACACACCTGTGAGACTCATCGTTTTATTCATGACTATCGTACGCAAACCTGTGAGACTCATCGTTTTATTCATTAATATCATACGCAAACCTGTGAGACTCATCGTTTTATTCATGACTATCGAACGCACACCTGCGAGACTCATCGTTTTATTCATGACTGCACTGCGTTCGTTAACAGGCCAAGTTACATATTAACATAGAACCCCTTCATTGATATCACCTTCACGATTGCATCCATTGAACTTAAAGGTGCCATGTGTAAGAATTGAGGTAAAAATATCCAAAAAGAATGAGAAGAAATAAGAGTGATGATGTCATTAAAAAAATAGGTATAGTGCTGCAGAGATATCAACCTGAATTAGCATGCTAAATTACTAGCCACAGCCTGACAGGTGTATACTCTTTGTACGCCCACAAGCCGTGCGAGTTATTTGTGTATTGCAGTTTGGCTGGCGGTTATGTTGCCCGCATACCTCCTCCCATGGCCGAAACTGGTATTATGACACCTGTCGGGCTGTGGCTAGTAATTTAGCATGCTAATTCAGGTTAATGTCTCTGCAGCACTATACCGTGTCATTTTTTTAATGACATCATCTCCCTTATTTCTTCTCATTCTTTTGATGCGTGTAGCTAATTTTTTGGATATTTTTACCTCAATTCTTACACATAGCACCTTTAAGTATAAGTATAAGCAGGGTAGGAATTTCACGGCGGCCACGACGGCCATGGCCGTCTTTGCCCCTTGCGTTGGCCGTGATGCCCCTTTGAAAATCAGAGGTTTACAGGCCACTGTGGCCTTGGTGCCGCCCTCTTTCAATATTCTGGTTTGCGTCCGACTAATAGCGTATTTTATTAGCCTATGGCCTGACAAAATAATCTTAGCATTCACAGCGCAAACTAATGTAGTCTTTTATGCATTGGAGAAAGTGACGGCAAGAAAGAAAGTGCGTCCAGATTCACCCATTCTTTTCAGTTTAACTACAGTACTCGCGAAGTAGCCTACACCAGGGGTCCCCAACCTTTTACGTACCATGGACCAGTTTGATTCCCATTTTTTTTTCACGGACCGGGGGGGAGGGGGTTCGGGGGTTCCATGTTCCATATGTGTTGTGCATGCATTAGCCTACTTGAAAAGAACTAGCTCCAGTTATGTATGAACAGTGAAGGTAACGAACTCTTAATAATGTGAAAAACGTGAACTTGAAGAAGTGAAAATTGAACAATATGAACTATGAAAATTTACTTGAAGCTACATCTATCATGTGTGAACAAAATATGGTAACAAAACATGGGAACTAAACATGCATTACGAATATAATCAGTGGGAGCCCTGTGCTTGTTTCCCTGCAACAAGAATGTTCCATCTGGGGGTGATGGAAGACAGTGACACCCTCAGTGTGTTTGAAATGTCCAGTCGATTGCGCAATTTGGTCTTAGTTGCAGTCATTGCAGAAAGCCCGGCCTCGCATAGATACGTGAAATGGTAGCAACGTTTTCAGCGCTTTTACGGCTATCTCGGGATATTCTGCTTTGGTTTTGATCCAAAAATCCACCAGAGAGGTTTCCTTATACACACACTAATAAGACCACAGTCATTTGCAATTTCGATCAACTGCTCTTCCTCCTGCGCTGACAAGTTAGGACTATTCGGGATATTGACAAATGGGTTGCGGACCCACTCATTGGTTTGCCGTGGATCTTTGGAGGATGGGAAGTAGCCTAACGTTCAAACTCATTTGAAAGCGCAACAAGGTGATCGCGCACCAGGTGCGAGAGAAAGGGCCCTGCCTCAGTCTCTCCCAAAACCCCCACTACTGTTTGGAACATATCAAATACACCCCGTCCCCATTCATCCCCACAAATCAAGCTTGGCTTTAAATGCAGCGACTTTATCTGCCAGTTTAAAGACAGTCGTCATTCTCCCCTGGAGTGACAGGTTGAGGTCATTAAGCAACCCGAATATGCCACACAGGTAAGCGAGTTTTGACACCCAGTCCTCATCACTAAAATGTGCAGCTAACGGTGACTTTTTTTCTGTAAGATATCTGTGCAGCGGCTCTCGAACACTCTGGCCAGTGACCTGCTAAAGATGCTTGTTTTTTGTTGCTCATTCTAGCAGTTTAGCTAACTTCGTGTGACACTACCGTTCGCCAAGAACTAATCAAGTGAAGTGAGCTGACCTGAGGCTGCGCAGCGCTTAAGGCAATATGTAACGTGTTGAAGGCGGGACAGACAGACGTAAGAAAATAGACCTTGCAAAATGCAAACATGCGTGCAATCAAACAACTGCATATAGGCCTATGCCATGTAAAAACGTGTTACGAATTAAATTGAGTTTAGTTTGCATGCATTTTTTTAAAACTCATGTCGTAGGCTACGGCCCGGTTAGGAATGTCCTGCGGCCCGGTGGTTGGGGACCGCTGGCCTACACATCATACAGACATCACAAGTATCACATCACATGAAAGAGCTTTTTCTCAGCTTGTAAACGATGTTAGCCGTTTGGTGATCGGTTCGCGAGACAAATAAATACTATGATTAAATTGAATCATAAATTCTAGGTTCTGCGCCTATCTCCCTACCCATTCATCTCGATGGAATACTTCACAACAAGGCAAACCATATATCAAAATAAACAGCAGACCTTAGCGAACACAAAGGTGTAAAGCAGTCCCCTGTACAGTTAGCCGTTCCAGAGTAATCCGGTTTTGAATTTGCAGCAAATTTCGACATGCATGTCTCCAAATTTGGGCTTTAAGTTTCACAACGTGTTTAAATTTTTCGACGTGATTTCATAACAGGCCAAATACAAAATGTGAATGTTACAAATATCGCCTAGATGTCGGTAAATATTAAAATCAGAGGATATACAGCTGACTAAGAGTTTGTTAAAGTAGCCTTAATGATCACAAAATGCTAAGCATGCATCTAGGCTATTTGAGTTTCTTAAAGCTGAACTGTGCTAAATTGTTCAATACATGATTTCATAACAGGCCAAATATAAAGTAAATGTTAAATATAGCCTAGATATCTGTAAATATTAGATAATCAGATGATTTACAGTTCTATGTACCGTATTTTCCGGACTATAAGTCACACTTTTTTTCATAGTTTGGCTGGTCCTGCAACTTATAGTCAGGTGCGACTTATATATGAAAAAAATTATATAATTGAACATGTTTTTAAATGTTAATTTATATTAACTGACATGAACCCTACATGAAACATTATTGTCTACAGCCTTGAGAGAGCGCTCTCAAATGCACGTCATGAAACACACGTGCATACTTAAATCCTCAAATTACTGCCGGGATTCTATTTATAGCTGGGCCTCAGATTCGGACAAATAAAAGCCAGTATAATTTTGTTTCAATTTAACTCATAAAATAGCTCTTCTTAATAATTTATATTGTTGGTTGGTTTAATATTGTTGCCAACGAAGTCATTGTCCTACACCATGAGTCTCCAACACATTGCTCTCAAGCTACCAGTAGCACGCAGCCCAGGTTAACCTATTTAAACACAATTGTTGCTGCCAGGCATCAGCCTACGAATTTTATAAAAAAGTAAATCATGCATAATTTAAAAAATAACTAAATTTAGGCTATCTTAGACCTCTTTGGCTATACGGAATAAGGTTTCCCTTGCAGCACAGCACACGTTCCATGAATGAATGAATGAATGAAAGCGGATGCCTTATCTCACAATAAGCGGATGGACATCCCGACACTCTTTCATACATGAAACTTAATAGTGACCCAATGCCATTGATAGCCTACCGGTATGCTGCTCCAAACGAAAAGTATAGGCCTATGTCTTACAGTAAAACGCAAGAAATGAAGGCCTATAGCTGACTCGAATAGGCTACAAGCCATGATCCAAATAAAGGTGCTGTGCTTTGCCCAGCCATAAATTCAGGATTCACGATAGTCTGTCCCCTAAACATTCCTCACCCGTTATCTGGACATGCATGAAAACATTTGAAAACAAAACTCACTCCCATGTAATATTTGATCGCTGTTTTGCTACTAATTATCTTTCACGTAAATACGCACAGAAAGTGAAAGTAGGCCTACTATGCACTCCGTGTCTGTGGCTGTCTGTTCACGTCCGCAATCGATTATAACGTTCCTCAAATGGAGAACACATCCATGTTCTCTCGCGTTATATTATAGGCTGTCATGCTTCTGTGTTTGCGGTTCCTGATCGCTAAACGTTTGTTTTCCTTTCCTGTCGATAGCGGTTGATAGAAGCACGTAATAGGCTATAATAATTTGACTTTAGCGGTGACAAATCCTGCTGAGAGAGAGAGCAAAGAGAGAGGCACCCCCAAAGTGGTCCTGCGCGCGCGTGTGTGTGTCTCTGCATGGGGTTCAATTGAAGTCAGAGTTGGTCCGCTTTCAGGCCGCTCCATTATTAGATTATCGTCAGACAGCGCTGTAAAATGTGTGGGAATTTCTCGCATTATGATGGTTGCAGGACTTTTATTAGTATGCTCAATACTTAGTAATAATTTATGCGCAATCCCACGCTGAAATTTAGGCCCTGGTTTTAAATGTGCATCTTTTTTTCTCTCGCTCTCTCGGCGAGCATTTGTTCTGCTGCCAGCTTGTGCCAATACGCTATATCGTCCAAAATGCTTGATTGCATTGCATTCTCCACATTTTTAGCTAAAATGTCATGTACCACATCAGCATTTTTGTTCAGTGAATCTTTTGTAAATTGCTTTACAATAGCGTCGGGCACTTGTCAGCAGCCTTCGGCTTGCCTCTTGCCACTATTCACTCCTTCGTCATCAAGATTCCCTGTAGAATTCTCAATATTTTTGGCCTCAATGTGTTCAGTTACATTGTCTGTTCTTAGTCTTGGATTTTGTGAAATACATTTCTAAATAATCACCTGCTTGCTGCAGCTTCGGTCTGCACGTCCTTTTAAAACCGCATATTTTTCTCTCTCGAGCATTTAATCTGCTGCCAGCTTGTCTCTCCACATCGTCCAAAATGCTTGATTGCATTGCATTCTCCACATTTTTAGCTAAATTTTCATGTACCATATAAGCATTTTTGTTCAGTGAATCTTTTGTAAATTGCTTTACAATTACCGTCGGGCCTATATGCCTATTGCCTGGCTTGCCTCAGCTTCGGTCACGTCCTTTTAAAACCGTCTTTTTCTCTATCGTGAGCATTTAATCTGCTGCCAGCTTGTGACTCCACATCGCCCAAAATGCTTGATTGCATTGCATTCTCCACATTTTTAGCAAAATTTTCATGTATCATATCAGCATTTTTGTTCAGTGAATCTTTTGTAAATTGCTTTACAATTACCGTGGGGCCTATAGGCCTATCGCCTGGCTTGCTTCAGTCACGTCTAAAACTGAATCTTTTTCTCTCTTGTGAGCATTTAATCTGCTGCCAGCCTGTGACTCCACATCGCCCAAAATGCTTGATTGCATTGTATTCTCCACATTTTAGATACATTTTGGTGTACCACATGGTATTTTCTTTCAGTGAATATTTTGCTTTGCAATGACCTTCCTGCCCTCCTCTTGGGTGCCTTCACTCCTTCGTCTTCATTAACATTAATCTTTTTGGCCTCAATAATCCAGTTACATAGTCTCTGTTTTTGGTTTTGGATTTTGTGAAATACATTTCTAAATAAATGTGACTTATAGTCCGGTGCGACTTATATGTTTTTTTCCTGTTCATGACACATTTTTTGACTAATGCGACTTATACTCAGGAGCGACTTATAGTCCGGAAAATACGGTAATATGTCATGTTTCATGTTTTTGTAATGTTTCATACAGTGATGCAGGTCTACTGCTGTGAATAGGCTAAATACAATTTTGATCATTTTTATAGCCTACTACTGTATAGTTAACTTTGGCCTTGGTGCCCTGACATGTGGCCTTTGTGCCCCCCACCAGATATGCCCAACTGAAGGCCAAGTGGCCTTGCCCCTAAAATGGTGAAATTCCAAGCCTGAGTATAAGTATATACTCACTTGATCCCGTGAGGGAAATTTGGTCTCTGCATTTATTCCAATCCGTGAATTAGTGAAACACACACAGCACACAGTGTACGTACACAGTGAGGTGAAGCACACACTAATCCCGGCGCAGTGAGCTGCCTGCATCAACAGTGGCGCTCGGGGAGCAGTGAGGGGTTAGGTGCCTTGCTCAAGGGCACTTCAGCCGTTCTACTGGTCGGGGTTCGAACCGGCAACCCTCCGAAGTGCTAACCAGTAGGCCACGGCTGTTCTTGGAGAGTTTCTGCTTTAATGTCTTGCAGTTGGACT
>NW_027468640.1:2516090-2521090 GCF_046254945.1 Alosa pseudoharengus | reverse complement strand
ACTTCCATAAAAACAGAGCACATACTATAATACACTATCTAGAGTATTGTATAGTCAAATTTGAATAACGTGGCCAAAAGCTTAAGGCATAATTAAATATGTCAATATTCTTTACATTTGCCTACCAGTGTATGATGCTTGCATGAGGGAAACATCCCAAAACGATTACACCCATATAATTGCTGTTGTTTTGATAAGTATTTATCATGCAACCATGCAAGCAATGAAACTATTGTAATTATATTTTACATTAGTTAAGCAGTCCTCTGATGTGCATGTTTTCACAAAGTTTTTGTGAACAATGTTAGCACTTTAAACACTGGCTGCTTTGAAGTGCATGTATAACAATATAGCATAACAATAATAATTGTGATGTGATATAAGGATAATTTGATGGGGGGTGGGTTATTGTAGGTGGGCCCTATGACCCCAAAGTATGCCATGACCGGGCCTCAGGTCAAAGAAGTTGTCTATGTCCATGGCAACACTGGCATACAAATAAAGTCTATCAAAGGTCTGACATTAGATCTGAAGGTAGCATTTTAAATGGGTGTTTTTTTTAATACATAATGTTTTTGAACAGTTTACTTACAGTAATACAGCTTCTAACAAAAGTGATATATATATATATTATGTTTTCCCTTTAGTTGAGTTCAAAATAAAACAGACACAACAAAATAACAAACACTTGATTTTTAAAAAAAATTAGTCGTTTAGATTAGTCGACTAATCGAAAAATTAGTCGAAAGATTAGTCATTAGAAAATTAGTCGTTAGTGGCAGCACTACTACTGTATGTCGCTGCTTGTTGACATCTTATTATCATGTAGCCTATGATCGCTAAACTTTGATTCTTTTTAATGTAGCAATCGGTTATCTCCGTTCAGCTGCGCTTGTGGTTCACATGTGGCCACGCAATTAGCGGCAGGGACAGGCGGTCATGAGCGATGTTTACGTAGCCTAATGAAGGGACAGCTTAGTAAATTCCACGCAATATGGCAAAGCACAGCGTTCGCTGCATAGAAAAACTCAGTAGCCTATTAGCGCTTTCTGTGTAGCCCTACGTCCACCCCTGAGTGTTGGCCTGGTTGCTAGCTTCTTCAAACTTTGCAAACTCAGCTGGGTGTTGTTACAATTGCGGCCCGCGAGTGCATTTGATCGGCATAAAATCGGCATGTCTCAGACTGACCGGCCGGTCGCCGGTCATGCCCGATCACGTGAAAATCGGCCAATTCCGGTCACCAGCCGATCTATCGGTACATCTCTAGTTAAAACCATCACTATAGCTGCAATATTTACCTCCTGCACCTTATATGTTTAAAATAAAGCAATCACTGGCCCTGTTTACATAGACACCTTCAATCTGATTACTAATGGAGTAGTGGGCTCAATCGGAATCGGACACAATGCCACCCATACACACACACAATGCCACCCATCACACACACACACACACAATGCCACCCATACAAACACACAATGCCACCCATACACACACACAATGCCACTCATAGACACACACAATGCCACCCATGCACGCACACAATGCCACCCATACACACACACATACACAATGCCACCCATGTAAACAGGTACTCTGATTGTTGGAGTACTGTACATTTCTTCTTCCTGCTCAGGTGTGCCCTATGTGGTAATAATGTAGAGTGACGTAAACAATGAGTTTCCATGGCAACAATACAATGAGGAGCTTCTAAATCAGTGGTCCCCAAACTATGGCCCGCGGGCCGGATACGGCCCGCCACCTCATTTTAGGTGGCCCCCCAAAACATGTCCGTGGTATATAGGATCCGGCCCGCACGGGAGTACGACATCGTCAAACTATAACTTCCGTAATTTCCCCCATTCATTCTCTATGGCGGGTCTTAACAGTACACATGTAATACTCTTTTTGTCCACTGGTGGTTGTTTTGGCGCTGTTTCGCGTTTGCCATCGAAAACGGAATGAAATGTATAGGCCTACTGTACCTGCAAACAATGTAAGAGGCCTCTGCTGACTGCATCAGTGCTCAAAATATTCTAAAAGTTTATCAATTAATTGTTAATAACTAACTAACTTCTATTCAAGTCATAATTCTGGAACTTTCTGTTATAATTATTTATATTTTTTATTCACTCGTTCAAATATTCATACAGAGTTCACAAAGTTCTCATCAGGTGAGTGGTGAGTGAGTTTCTGCCACCACTTCATAAAACTCATAGTTTGAGAACTTTAAATTTGTAGGATATTGCTTGTTCACAACTTGAGCTGTGTATGCAAAGTTCAGAGTTCAAAATATACGTTTGGGACTCCCTGCTTATAGTTTTGAGAATGCTATTATTAGTATTATTTCGTTTGAGCTACATTTTACACTGATATGGCAAGATGGCAATATAAACACAGATAACAATGGTATTAAATTGCAATAGCCTATAGATTAAATGTAATGAAATATTCAACTAAGGTATTTATGGTTACTGATATACTCCGAGTCTCTGGCCCTCTCTTAGAGCCAGGCATAGTGAGCTGGCCCTCGGAAGAAAAAGTTTGGGGACCACTGTTCTAAATGATTAAACACTTGTTCCATGTAAACGCAGATTAACCCTTAGAACCCTAAGCTGTTTTTAGGGCATTTTCACTACCTTTATTCATAAGGATTTATTCTGGCCATTGTAAGTGACACACACACATATTATATATAGTTTTTTTCAGCATGTATTAGTACTAGAATTGATTTTATTTTGATTTTTAAAGAATTAAAATATAAAAAGTGCATTATAAAAATTCTTATATTTCGACATGTATCTCACCACAGCAAGCTCATAGTTCTACATGCATTTCATGTGTGTGTAGGGCAAACTGTCCTGAATCGGGCTATATAATTGCCATGTTGGAGGGATACTCTGGGGCTGAGCAATTTACAGAAATATGTGGTGTGTGATTTACGGAAATAAATGCCATTTTTTATTTAGTGATAAAAAATGACCTTTCTGCGCTCCATATCTCTCCATGCAGGAATTTGCTAGGATATCAAAACCGGATTATGAACATGCTTTGCCATAGAGAAACACATGATAGCGTTGGATTATAACATGCTTTGCCACAAAAACAGACAAAAACGTGGGGTAAGTCCAGCTATATGAAGTAATTATTTTGTTGTCACTTCGTCTGTTTTATAACCCAGAAGGATGTACTTGGTATCAAATGATAGCTCTAAGTCTCCTCTTTCATCTGACATGCGTGGCATATCTATCAGATCACGGGTCCGCGAGTAATTCAAATGAGAGTAATGGGTGTGCAGGTGAACGCAGGGAAGTATAGACTGTAAATATGATGCAATTTGATTTAATTTCATGATTTTTTTAAATTTTCATACTTGATCGTACAGACAAGTGTGTAGTCTCTTTGGAAAGCCCCACTTCTGCTTTGTCATGCAATAAAAGTTTCATCTCGCTGCGATGAACAGTTCCGGAGCAATGTAACAGATGCACTTTGCGTCAATCGGGTTCTAAGGGTTAACCCTCTATACCCCAGTGGAATTCTACAACAATGCCCCAGATTCCTGGGAATTCTAAGAGAAAAGGGCAATTTGAGAAACATTTCAAATAACCAAGAATAACTAAAAATCTAATGAAAAGTGTCAATTGTAAGTTTCTTTCAGTTTAAAGATTAGAAATTGCTCTTTCAAATGATATATGATCCATTAAGAATGATATATTCATGTTTCCCATAGACGGCCATAGGCCTACTCACTTACAGTCTCAAAGTCTTACACTAACAAAAAGTTATAAATATGGTTCACATATTTCTGTATTAGAAGCTGGGAAACAAGATACTATAGTACTGAGTACTGATTTCATTGAAATAGACTGGCATATCTTGCACTTATTTGGGATTTAGCTGGACAGTAAGCCTTAGGCTACAGCTAAAAAATGATGAGGATATAACGTAGGCCAGAAGCATAGCGCATGAAATCATGACTCATTTGATAAGCATGTCACCAAGAACAGGGACTGTTAAACCTGACATGGATTTACGTTTTGTTTTACATGCACATCATGTTATATCATTTATCTAAACTTGATCAGTTAATTATAATGAACCTGTTGCACTCGTTCACTAACCTTCAACCTATCCTGTGCTAACATTACGAGTCTCAGACTAACGTTACATCAGTGAAGGTAGCAAATTAGCAGGCTTTTTTGTAATCACAAAGATGACCAGACATTGGCCTACTTGTATACAAATACATTTTCCTAACATCCATAAGCAGAAAACACAACGGTGGTTCCCGCTTTGGTTATTAGTCAACATAAAAACTCATTGAGAGAGACATACATAATAGTAGCCTAGTTTGCAATAACTGTAAGTGGGATTTGACAATGTTAGCTTTACTGTACATGCCAGAAAGGGGTAATGTTAATGTTATGTGTTAAGATATAACTGCAAATAAATCTGGCATGGGTTTATCATAAACTTTATTGTTAATTAGGCCATGACCCATCACTGAATTATGCCTATATTTTGCTGGTGCTAGCTAAACTCAAACTCAAACTTTCACAGTGACAGCCATACGATTTTTTTTATGCCAGAGAGGCTCAAACGGGAGGATGCTAACGTTAAATATATTACACTTTCATGTTTTTATTTTGTCATTTTCTTACATCAATATGATCGTCACTTACATTAAAACATGGTGGATGCACATCAATACTATCTCATCTAATGAGAAAAGACGCGGACGCTTGTTAGAAGCCATAACTCCAGAGGCACCGTAAGTCCTCAGCCGGTCAGTCAACAGGCTAAACTCAAAAATACCGGAGAAATGTCAATAGCGACCTAGCCATTAAAGTGTGTCAAAATAAAAGTCTGGTGTTTATGTACCCACTAACGCTGTATTATTTCATGTATGAAGGTTATACTGTAGCAGATATCTCTTTAAGAATTGCGGCCGGCCGCGGCCGTTACAGGAGAATACAGAACGGCCGTCGACGGCCGTTACG
>NW_027468640.1:2493590-2511090 GCF_046254945.1 Alosa pseudoharengus | reverse complement strand
AGAAGTGTCCACTTCATTCGCCCTTTCCGTGATTCACAGCTACGTGAATGTATGTATTAGGCTACTACTGATATGCAAAACTATTAACTTTTCGCCAAGAGGTGGCAGCTTGATACTGTAAGGTGTAAGCCATTGGTTCCAAAGGAGATTTTATTTGGGTCGCCAGCATAGCCTAGTGACAATTTGTGTTGTGTAATAGGCCTAGCATAGGGCATACCTTATATAGCTTATAGTTTGTTAACAGTCACGGTTTTGTCATAACTCCCTCTATGAATTTTTGCATTTAGAATAGCTCTAAAACCGGGGGGCGAACACGTCGCAGGGGGAGGGGCGCCAGTGCGTGGATATCTCAATTGCAAAATTAAACGATATTTCTATCGGGCGCCTACCATGGACTAGGCTGGGTGAAAATCAAAAGATTGCGTCAAAAGATTGAGCTTAACCATGGACCTCATGGTTGCAAAATGCAAGGTAATCAGCATATTATTTGCACAAACAATAACGGACAGTAGCTCTTCAACTTTGCCCGTTAAAATGTGTATGAACAGTCTCGCAACGCATTTCATGAAGGCCCTTTTGGACATGTCAGTTATTTGCACCACTGGGTAAAACGGCATTTTGTTTTAGACTACTGGTATTTAATTTGTGCATTGACAATAAAGCTGAATATCATTTGAACTAGATGACTAAACTTATGCATATGTAGAAGAAGAAACATTCACAAAAATCCATGACATGACCTCTCTTCTTGATAGCTGTTGAAAACTGCATGGAACTGACAGGGATTGTTTTGTTTAATAATAAATAAATACATTATGCTGCTACCTTCTGCTTTTCCCAAATACAATGTAGCCTACAGGTGTACCTTTCATCAGTCCAGTTGCAATGGATGGACTGTGATGAACTGCCCTACTTGTGATTGTTTAGAGATTTTAAAGGTTTTATAACAATGTTACAGATTTTTTGGCCCAGAAACAAATCTATTCACCTTTGCAGCGACAGTAGGCTACTTTGTGTGCGGAATGTGTGCAAACACACATTCCAAACAAGCATACACAAAAGTTTCAAGAGTGGGGGATGGAGTAGAAGATGGAGACAGATTCATTAATATGATTTATTTTCGCGGAATGGATGTGCAGGACTGAGCGGCGGTCATATTTTGTACCGCTATGCGGTACATCTAGTTTTTTAAACGATTAATCTAGCGATTATTTTTTCGATGCATCGATTAATCTAACAATTCATTTTTTCAGTCCGATTTGATTTTGATTCGATTATCGATTATCTCCCAATTAATTCACTAATAGCAACTTATACATGTTTATTTACATATATGAATGAAAAAACATGAATTCTTTAACATTGTAATATATGTTTATTGCTCTTAAGATTCCAAAATAAAAGACTATACGAGTGCAAAGTAATGCATTCTTAGTCAGAGGTAGCATTCAATAAAGTTCAGTAGTGTATGTCTAATTGAGTGCCTGTCATTTTAAGACGTTAGTATGGGAATCCTTGCAATTAACATTAACACAGTTAAAAGGCTGCTGATGTGTGGATGCAATTCATAACATAGTTAGTTCAAAAAACGGTTCGTACTTCTCCTTTGGACAAGCACTTTTGAGTCTTGGAAAACACTTTTCCATTTACATCAGGATTTTGCAATTCAGAGTCAATAAAATGAGCCTGAGTAACGAATACAAGCAGCTGCAAGTAAGCATGCTAAACTTGACATCCAAACAGTATTCTAACGTTAGCTTTGAAATACTGCTTGATTGTATATTGTAACTTAACTTAGTTTAGTCTCCTCAATGTACTATGTTGTGATAAGACCTTTGCAGAGTTTACCTTAACTTTAATGCTGTAGTTTTGAACAAATTTGCGCAGCATGGTCACGATGCTAAGTGGATTTAATAGCAATTTAGCCCACTGTGTTCTATGCAGTGCTTCTATGTGGCAACAACAATCCTTCAACAATCGTGAATATTTTGTTAAATGCAGAGAAGGAGCAGCGGGCTCGTTACGAGAGAGAGCAGGCGGGGCGAGGAAAGGCTGTGTGAGTAAAAAGTGCAGCTCAATGAAATTATCTTATCTTTAATTTAAATAGTAGGACTACAACATAGAACATCAATGTGTGGTGGCCGGTTTTGATTTTGTGGTGCCCAGCCACAGATTAGTCAACGTATGGAAAACACTGAAGGTGTAAAATTAAAAATATTTAGCAGCACATGTTATGCTTGACGAATCGACGCTCATATTTTGCGTCAACGTATTTTTTGCGTCAATGTCATCGATTACGTCGCCGCGTTGTCCCAGCCCTACATTTCAACTAGTGTAACATTACATTTTTTCAATGTGACGTTGTTTAATAATCTTCTAGTAAGAAGTGGAAACATAATAATAAACTAGGCCTACGGACCAGTGATCATCTGAGCATAATCTTAAAACAATAGTGCATTTTTATCTTTTTTTTTTATATAAATTGACACTCTGACACACCTTATGTGCAATTTTGGGAACTCTATGATGAATAGAACTGAAATAGATGACGATCGTAAACTCATGAAAACGCACAATCTGGACATTTTATCTGGACATTTTATCATAACTCGGCATTCCCAACAATGTGATGATCTGAATATCCACAATCCAGCATTCCCAACAATGTGATGATGTGGATTATCCACAAGTGCACATTCCCAACAATGTGATGGATAATCCACAGGTGCACATTCCCAACAATGTGATGAATAATCCACAGGTGCACATTCCCAACAATGTGATGGATAATCCAAAGGTGCACATTCTTGCAAAGGTGGTTTATTCTTTCCATGAATTAGTAAAATGCATAAAATCCATAAAGCGCGCACACACACACACACACACACACACACTTGTTACTGTTACCCCCAGCTCTGGTGGCCGGCTGGTTCCTACAAGTGTCTAGTTTGGCGCCCCCTTCTGGCTGCTCTCTTTTCATGACCTCTAATTACAGGTGAGCCACACCTGTCTGAGGACTATCTGCTCTATCTGTGGACTGTGGGATCGTTTCTGTCGGGGGCACACAATCACAAACACACAAACAATCACAAACACACAAACAAACACAAACACACAAACTCACCGTTCTCAGCCAGAGGAGCGAGCACCTCAAAGATCATCTCCTTCCTCTCGTGTTCCATCTGCTTCCTGAAGAGCTGCACCAGCTCCAGTGCAATAGGTGTGGACGCAAACTGCTCCTTACTCGACTCTAAACACACACATTACAGCAGGGTTAGGGGGGTGTGTCGGCGTGTGTGTGTTTGTGTGTGTGTTTTGTAAACAACAAAAATGTTGCACAATGCTGTAACTCAAAGTCGATGACTGTAGAGAAAAATATGTATTTTTCACCAATTTCATTGTGTTGAAATACCTATTCGTTTAGCTCAGTGTAATTTTTAGAAAACAGCCACAGTAGCAGATTCTTGTGTAAAAGTTTTTTTCTTCGATTCTATGACAGTCTAGCCTACATTTGCTTCCAGGGCTAGTCTAGCAACTCTCCGTTGGCTTGTGAGCTCGAAAAATTAAACTTCTATCAGGCCAATCAAATCGTGTATAGAGTCGTTAGGCGGGCTTAACATAATGATTGATGGCAGAGTTGCAACGGTTTGGCTTGAATTCCCTGCTACTTGAAAACAAAGAAGATGGATGTTGCTGTTGGCCAACAGTGTGACACAAGTTAAGCTTGTTTTAAGATGGCAAAAGTTTGAACTAGCCAACTAGCGCCGCTGGTGGGAAAACGTATTGGACTCAGCGCTGTCCTATTGCGTGCAGAGGGGAAATTGAAAGACAACCGATTATCCTGCCCCTCGGACTGAGCACTGCGAACGGTGAGTGCCCAGACCCTACATTTTAATGTGGGTCTGGCTCGTCAGGCTAATGACAGTCACTTAGCCTCGTGAGACCATCCTGATCTCGCGAGCTTCAGATTCCCATTCGCAGATCAGTCTGGCATCTCTCCGATAGAGAACATTTGGAGCAGTTTGCCAAACGAACGGCCAATCAGCGTTGGTTTTGAGGCGGGTTTAGGTGTGGCACAACAAGAAGCTACTGTTCAATCTTAGCAACATGGCAACGTCCATGGATGAGCATAGCTATCGCTGAAGTTTTATCCAAATATTCGAGTATTCCTGGGGAAGCTAGGAAGCTAGGAGTCTCTGCAATGTAGCTGGGAGGAATGAAGGACACAGACATCCTCCACGGCCAATTCCAGTAAGTGTTGGCCCTGAATCTTAGTTACTTAACGAGAAGGAATATGCTTTCTTCAGAAGTGTAGTCTACCATGAAAACTGGAATCCATGCATTTCCACAGAATTATTTTTGGAATCTAATCCCTATGTCATACCTGTTCATTCATACTCGTCACTCGACTTATCGTGACTAAATTCAAGATGGCAGCGAACAGTAAACCTCCTCAAGGTACTATCTGTATAAATCGTCTTGTAAATAAACTACCAGTGCTTTTTCAAAGTTTTCAATGTCTTGTTGTAAATGTCAAGGCCCTCGGAAGTCTACCAATGAAGTATAGAGCTACTTTGAGCCTCGTAAATGGTGTAAAACAGTGATTTATTTGCATGGCTAGGCCGATGCCCGAGGCACCCCCATCGAAAAACTGTTGGTAGCATCAGCTAACTAGCGCCAGCTTTCTGAGTGCAGGGGACAAGCCGAGATGAGCTATGAGACATACGTTCACACTCGGTATCATGTTTCAACTAGGGCTGGGATAAACGATTATTTTTTAAACGATTAATCTAGCGATTATTTTTTCGATGCATCGATTAATCTAACGATTCATTTTTTCAGTCCGATTCGATTTTGATTCGTTTCGATTATCGATTATTTCCCCATTAATTGACTAATAGCAACTTATACATGTTGATTTACACTTTAACATTGCAATATATGTTTATTGCTCTTAAGATTCCAAAATAAAAGACTATACAAGTGCAAAGTAATGCATTAGTCAGAGGTAGCATTCAATAAAGTTCAGTAGTGTATAGGTCTAATTAAGTGCCTGTCACTTTAAGAGTTCGTGAGGGAATCCTTGCAATTAACATTAACACAGTTAAAAGGCTGCGGATGTGTGGATGCAATTCATAACATAGTTAGTTCAAATAACGGTTCGTACTTCTCCTTGGGACATTTACATCGGGATTTTGCAAACATTCAGAGTCAATAAAATGAGCCCTGCATGAGTAACGAAATACAAGCAGCTGTATGCTAAACTTGACATCCAAACAGTATTCTAACGTTAGCTTTGAGATACTGCTTGATTGCATAACTTAACTTAGTTTAGTCTCCTCAATGTACTATGTTGTGATAAGACATTAGCAGAGTTTACTTTAACTTTAATGCAGCAGTTTTGAACAAATTTGCGCAGCATGGTCACGGTGCTAAGCGGATTTAATAGCAATTTAGCCCGCTGTGTTCTATGCAGTGCTTCTATGTGGCAACAACAATCCTTCAACAATCGTGAATATTTTGTTAAATGCACATGCAGAGGAGCAGCGGGCTCGTTACGAGAGAGAGCGGGCGGGGCGAGGAAAGGCTGCGTGAGTAAAAAGTGCAGCTCAATGAAATTATTTTATCTTATCTTATCTATTTAAATAGTACAACATAGAACATCAATGTGTGGTGGGTGGTTTCGATTTCGTGGCGCCCAGCCACAGATTAGTCAACGTATGGGAAACACTGAAGGTGTAAAATTAAAAATATTTAGCAGCACACGTTATGCTTGACGAATCGACGCGCAAAATATGCGCGTCGATTCGTCAAGCATAACGTGTGCTGCTAAATATTTTTTTTATTTTTTGCGTCGACGTCATCGATTACGTCGACGCGTTGTCCCAGTCCTAGTTTCAACACACTTTAGGTCAATATCACACTCACACACAATTCTCCTTTAAGATTGCAGATGATACAATTGTTGTCGGCCTTATTACCAATAACAATAAGTGAAATGGGCGCATTGTAGAGAGTGCTGTAAGCAGGGCTCCATACTAATGGTTGCCCGGTTGCCCTTGGCCAGATTTGGTTGGCTTTGGCACCCAAAACCTCATGCCTGGCTGCCAAGCTGGCAACCACTTTGAAAAGTTAACTTTGAGCCCTGGCTTTAAGTGTCCAGAGTTTTGAGTCATCTGATCGGCTCCTCTGATCGGCCTTCAGAGTGCTCCGGTCAAAGTATTTTGAGTGAGTATCGGCTGATAATGATCGACGGCCGATTGATTGGAGCATCCCTATCACAAACCAAATCATTCGGCCAATTGATTGGAGCATCCCGATCACAAACCAAATCATTCTTGTGATGGCCAATTAATTGGAGCATCCCTATCACAAACCAAATCATTCGGCTGATTGATTGGAGCATCCCCATCACAAACCAAATCATTCTTGTGACGACCGATTGATTGGAGCATCCCTATCACAAACCAAATCATTCTTATGACGGCCGATTGATTGGAGCATCCCTATCACAAACCAAATCATTCGGCCGATTGATTGGAGCATCCCTATCACAAACCAAATCATTTGGCCGATTGATTGGAGCATCACTATCACAAACCAAATCATTCGGCCGATTGATTGGAGCATCGCTATCACAAACCAAATCATTCGGCCGATGGATTGGAGCATCCCTATCACAAACCAAATCATTCTTGTGCTTGGGAGTCTTTGGGATGTGCACAAACTGGTTTTACGTGGATTGCAACTGTGTTGACTAAGCAAGCCAAATGCAAAAAAGACGAGCAAAGTACTGCTCCATTTCTACAATAATAGGTAGTGTAGTAGTGTATCCACTGTGTGTGTGTGTGTGTGTGTGGGAGAGACTCACCGAGCTCTGCTAGGTTTCCAAAGGCGATGAGGCACATCTCTGTGAGGGGGGTGTTGTCGGTGTGTTGCCCCAGGAGCTTGACCAGAGTGGGGATGACCCCCATATTAATCAGCTGAGCCTGGAGAGAGTCTGGGGGGGGAATGGAGAAAGTGAGGATGAGAGAGGGAGAAAGAGGGAGAGAGAGGGAGGGAGAGAGATGGGGGTTGGGAAAAGAGAGGGAGAAGGGGAGAGAGAGGGAGAAAGAGGGAGGTGGGGAGAGAGAGAGGGAGAAAGAGGGGGGTGGGGAGAGAGAGGGGGGGGAAAGAGGGAGGTGGGGAGAGAGAGGGAGAAAGAGGGAGGTGGGGAGAGAGAGAGGGAGAAAGAGGGGGGTGGGGAAGGAGAGAGGGAGAAAGAGGGAGGTGGAGAGAGAGAGGGAGAAAGAGGGAGGTGGGGAGAGAGAGGGAGAAAGAGGGAGGTGGGGAGAGAGAGAGGGAGAGAGAGGGAGGTGGGGAGAGAGAGGGAGAGAGAGGGAGGTGGGGAGAGAGAGAGGGAGAGAGAGAGGGAGAAAGAGGGAGGTGGGGAGAGAGAGGGAGAAAGAGGGAGGTGGGGAGAGAGAGGGAGAAAGAGGGAGGTGGGGAGAGAGAGGGAGAAAGAGGGGGGTGGGGAGAGAGAGGGAGAGAGAGAGGGAGAGAGAGGGGGGTGGGGAGAGAGAGGGAGAGAGAGAGGGAGAGAGAGAGGGGGGTGGGGAGAGAGGGAGAGAGAGAGGGAGAGAGAGGGAGGTGGAGAGAGAGAGGGAGAAAGGGAAAAGAAGAGTGCTGGTCATTGTTCCGTTCTAACTACTTGTGTTTGTGGAACGTGGTCAATTGGCCAACCTGCCCCAGTAAAGGCTGAATGGACTCCATATTAACACCTGACGCACACATCACAACACACCTGTCACTCACTCACATCACAACACACCTGTCACTCACTTACATCACAACACACCTGTCACTCACTCACATCACAACACACCTGTCACTCACTCACATCACAACACACCTGTCACTCACTCGCATCACAACACACCTGTCACATCACACCCCACCTGTCACTCACTCACATCACAACACACCTGTCACTCACTCACATCACAACACACCTGTCACTCACTTACATCACAACACACCTGTCACTCACTCACATCACAACACACCTGTCACTCACTCGCATCACAACACACCTGTCACATCACACCCCACCTGTCACTCACTCACATCACAACACACCTGTCACATCACACCCCACCTGTCACTCACTCACATCACAACACACCTGTCACATTACACCCCACCGGTCACTCACTCACATCACAACACACCTGTCCCACTCGCATCACAACATACCTGTCAATCACTCTCACATCACAACACACCTGTCACATCACAACACACCTGTCACATCACAACACACCTGTCACTCACTCTCTCCTCACAATTCAAACCTGACAGCGTACTACACAACATACCTGACACACTCACATCACAATACACCTCTCAATCACTCACATCACAACACACCTGTCCCACTCACATTACAGGAGGAGGAGGATGAAGAGGAGGAGAAGGATGAAGGGGAGGAGGAGGAGGATGAAGAGGAGGAGGAGGAGAAGGATGAATGGGAGGAGGAGGAGGATGAAGAGGAGGAAGAGGAGGATGAAAAGGAGGAGGAGGAGGATGAAAAGGAGGAGGAGGAGGAGGATGAAGAGGAGGAGGAGGATGAAGAGGAGGAGGAGGAGGATGAAAAGGAGGAGGAGGAGGATGAAGAGGAGGAGGAGGAGGATGAAGATGAGGAAGAGGAGGAGGATGAAGGGTGTAAGGAAGGCGGGAGGAACAGGATTAGGCCAATAGGACGAGGCCTTCAACCAGAATAGTGGAGGTTACGCAGAACCAGACGCAGAACCAGATGTACAGTGTTAGTGTGGAGAACCAGACGTATAGTGTGGAGAACCAGACGTATAGTGTTAGTGTGGAGAACCAGACGTATAGTGTTAGTGTGGAGAACCAGACGTATAGCGTGGAGAACCAGACGTATAGTGTTAGTGTGGAGAACCAGACGTATAGTGTGGAGAACAAGACGTATAGTGTGGAGAACCAGACGTATAGTGTGGAGAACCAGACATATAGTGTTATTGTGGAGAACCAGACGTATAGCGTGGAGAACCAGACGTATAGTGTGGAGAACCAGACGTACAGTGTGTAGAACAAGACGTACAGTGTTAGTGTGGGGAACTGATGGAATAGGTGTGGGGAACTGATGGAATAGGTGTGGGGAACTGATGGAATAGGTGTGGGGAACTGATGGCCGTGTGGAGAATTTGATGCAGCACCACTGAGCTTCCTCTCCTTTAGATCTCCGAGCAGACCAGATAACGGCGCCCCCGGTGGCTCCCCCACAGCACTACAGCTCCAGCAGCATTACTCCAGTGCCAATACATTACCATCAGGCAGAGCCCTGGCAGCCCCTTCCTAACACTAATACATTATCATCAGGCAGAGCCCTGGGCAGCCCCTTCCTAACACTAATACATTATCATCAGGCAGAGCCCTGGGCAGCCCCTTCCTAACACTAATACATTACCATCAGGCAGAGCACTGGGCAGCCCCTCCCTAACACTAATACATTACCATCAGGCAGAGCACTGGGCAGCCCCTTCCTAACACTAATACATTATCATCAGGCAGAGCCCTGGGCAGCCCCTTCTTAACGCAATAATGCTGTGGACCCCAGTCTAGATCCAGATCCAACCACTGCCCAGTGCTTGCTTCCTGAGGTGGTGTCTGTGTGAGTGAGTGAGAGAGAGAGGTAGTGCATGTGTGTGAGGTGTGTGTGTGTGTGTGTGTGTGAGTGAGAGAGAGAGGTAGTGCATGAGTGTGAGGTGTGTGTGTGTGAGTGAGAGAGAGAGGTAGTGCATGTGTGTGAGGTGTGTGTGTGTGTGTGTGAGTGAGAGAGAGAGGTAGTGCATGTGTGTGAGGTGTGTGTGTGTGTCCATCTGGGGTGAGGACAAGGAGATGTGGTTGAAGTAGTGTGTGTGTGTGTGTGTGTGTGTGTGTGTGTGTGTTTGAGTGAGAGGTGGTGTGTGTGTGCGTGTATTTGTGTGTTTGAGTGAGAGGTGGTATGTGTGTGTGTGTGTGTTTGTGTTTGAGTGAGAGGTGGTATGTGTGTGCGTGTGTTTGAGTGAGAGGTGGTATGTGTGTGTGTTTGTGTTTGAGTGAGAGGTGGTATGTGTGTGTGTGTGTGTGTGTGTGTGCGTGTGTTTGTGTGTTTGAGTGAGAGGTGGTATGTGTGTGTGTGTGTGTGTGTTTGTGTTTGAGTGAGAGGTGGTATGTGTGTGCGTGTGTTTGAGTGAGAGGTGGTATGTGTGTGTGTGTGTGTGTGTGTGTGTTTGTGTTTGAGTGAGAGGTGGTATGTGTGTGTGTGTGTTTGAGTGAGAGGTGGTATGTGTGTGTGTGTGTGTGTGTGTGTGTGTTTGAGTGAGAGGTGGTATGTGTGTGTGTGTGTGTGTGTGTGTGTGTTTGAGTGAGAGGTGGTATGTGTGTGCGTGTGTTTGTGTTTGAGTGAGAGGTGGTATGTGTGTGTGTGTTTGAGTGAGAGGGGGTATGTGTGCGTGTGTGTTTGTGTTTGAGTTAGAGGTGGTATGTGTGTGTTTGAGTGAGAGGTGGTATGTGTGTGTGTGTGTTTGTGTTTGAGTGAGAGGTGGTATGTGTGTGTGTGTGTGTTTGAGTGAGAGGTGGTATGTGTGTGTGTGTGTGTTTGAGTGAGAGGTGGTACTGTATGTGTGCGTGTGTTTGTGTTTGAGTGAGAGGTGGTATGTGTGCGTGTGTGTTTTTGAGTGTGAGGTGGTATTTGTGCGTGAGAGATGGAAGATCAAGAAGGAAGACAATGATCTCTATTACACCATATACACACACACACACTACACTACACTACACTACACACACCAGATTGACTAGTGGTCACCTCACACACCAACAATCAGTTTTGATCAGAAGCAGAGTGTCCGAAACACATCACACCTGACCAGAGAGACAGAGAGAGAGACAGAGAAAAACAAAGAGAGAGAGAGAGAGAGAGAGAGAGAGAGATGGAGATGGAAGCAATCCTTGGGGAAGGTGAAAGAAAGAAGAGGTTGTAAGCCCATGGGACCAGGAGGGGACCAAATCAGCAGAACATTAACTGGACACTGAGCCCTGAGGACCAGAACTCAGAGCCCTGAGGACCAGAACTCTGAGCCCTGAGGACCAGAACTCTGAGCCCTGAGGACCAGAACTCTGAGCCCTGAGGACCAGAACACTGACCCCTGAGGACCAGAAATGTGAGGACTAGAGCACTGAGCCCTGAGGACCAGAACTCTGAGCCCTGAGGACCAGAAATTTGAGGACTAGAACACTGAGCCTAGCCTAGAAATCTAGACGCACATTACATTTGCTGCCAGGGCTAGTCTAGCAACTCTCCGTTGGCTTGTGAGCTCCAGAAATCGAAACTCAATCAGGCCAATGAAATCGTGTATAGAGTCGTTAGGTGGGTTTAACATAATGATTGATGGCAGAGTTGCAACGGTTTGGCTTGAATTCCCTGCTACTTGAAAACAAATAAGATGGATGTTGCTGTTGGCGAACAGTGTGACACGAGTTAAGCTTTTATTAAGTTGGCAAACGTTTGAACTAGCCAACTAGCTCTGCTGGTGGGAAACGCATGGGACTCAATAGTGCTGCCGCTGTCCTATGGCGTGCAGAGGGAATTTGAAAGACAACCGATTATCCCACCCCTCGGACTGAGCACTGCGAACGGTGAGTGCCCAGACCCTACATTTTAATGTGGGTCTGGCTCGTCAGGCTACACTGAGTCCTGAGGACCAGAACTTTGAAGACCAGAACATTAACTGGACTCTGAGACCTGAGGATCAGAACATTAACTGGACTCTGAGACCTGAGGATCAGAACATTAACTGGACTCTGAGACCTGAGGATCAGAACATTAACTGGACTCTGAGACCTGAGGACTAGTACATTAACTGGACTCTGAGACCTGAGGACCAGAACATTAACTGGACTCTGAGACCTGAGGACTAGAACATTAACTGGACTCTGAGACCTGAGGACTAGAACATTAACTGGACTCTGAGACCTGAGGACCAGAACACTGACTACGACCATCAGGGGGGATCTAGAGCCACCAGTGACATAAGGGAACATGGGGACACACCGCAAACACAGCTGCAGAACCTCACAGAAGAATCGGCAGCTGAAGAACCTAGAACTGGGGTGGTGGTGGTGTGTGTGTGTGTGTGTGTGTGTGTGGGGAGTGGGGGGGTTCTAATTTCCAACAGCTGTGCAGAAAGAGAGACCATTACCACAGACATGAAATTAGATCACACCAATTAATGATAGACCCAGACAAAGAGAGGAAAGGGGGAGAGAAAGAGAGAGAAAGAGAGAGTGCCAGAAAGACAGAAAGATAGATGTGCCTATTAGCAGAACCCCAAGTGTCATTTTATCATTTCAGATTGGGGGGGGGGGGGGGGTTAAAATCATTGTAACAGAGCGAGTGGTGGGGGGGTGTTAGTGATAGGGTGATCATAACCCTTATTGCTATAGTTCATCAGTAGTTCAGAGCGAGAGAGACGTAAACGGGGGTCGGGGGTCAGGGGTCAGTTATTACCATTCTCATTGCTATAGTTCATCAGCATGCCACACAACACAGTCAGGAGTTTCCCGGTGGGGGGGTCAGTGCTGGGGGCCAGTCTCACTATGAGCTCATAGGCCCTCTCAGCGCCCCCCTCTGCCTCCACCGCACTCCGACCCTCCTCTGCAAAACAACAACAACAACAACAACAAACAAACAAACAACAACACAGCAGGCGTGAGCAGAGGGCATGCGCACATGGCAATAAGGGGAAGAGAGGAGAGAAAGGGGGATGGAGAGGGATGAAGAGGAGAGAGAGAAAAAAAGAGGATGAGGGATGAAGAGAGGGGGAGAGAGGGAGAGAGGAGAGATGGAGAGGGATGAAGAGAGGGGGAAAGGAGAGATGGAGAGAGGGATGGGGAGAGGGGGAAAGGAGAGAGGGAGAGAGGGGAAAAGGAGAGATGGAGAGAGGGGGGAAGGAGAGATGGAGAGAGGGGGAAAGGAGAGATGGAGAGAGGGGGGAAGGAGAGTGAGAGATAGAGAGAGGGGGAACGGAGATGGAGAGAGGGATAGAGAGAGGGGGAAAGGAGAGAGGGATAGAGAAAGGGGGAACGGAGAGAGGTAGACACAGAAGTGCTATCAAATGACAAATCAACCTAGAAATCATAGAGGGGAAAAACATCAGGGTCAAAATAACCCAACAATAAAGCACAGGATAAAACACTAGCAACAGGCTGAAAACACATAATAATAATAATAATAATAATAATAATAATAATAATAATAATAATAACATTAATAATAACAATAATAATAACAATAATAATTATAACAATAATGATAATAATTATAACAATAATGATAATAATTATAACAATAATGATAATAATAACAACAATAATGATAGTTCAGAAATAATAGCATGTTATAGCCATGTAATGACAACATCCTTTAGCATCTCACATAGTCATCAGAGACATGCTGAACACACACACACACACACACACATCCCAGAGCCAAAAACGACAAGCACCAAAAAGAAAGAAAGAAACAAACTGTCTCTCATGAAGATGTCTAGTCACCACCCGTGCACACACACACGCACACCCCCCACCCCACACACACACACTTAGCTGCACTCAACACATACAGGCACTCATCAACAAGGCAGAAACACCACAGCCAGCTCCACACTCACTCACACACACACACACCCACACACAACCCCACAGAGACTCATTAGAGAGCTTCCCTAACAGACTCACTAAAAAGACAGCTGCGCGCACACACACACACACACACACACACACACACACACACACAGCAGCTGACGTGTTTCAAGCCTGTAGCGGTTTCTCCCCACAGGGGAGCATGTGCAGACACCACTTCACTCTTAGGAGTGAGTGTGTGTGTGTGTGTGACTCATGAGACAGCATCTGAGAGAGAACATTTGACTGTCACACATGGTTTGCATGTGTTCTGTGTGTGAGAGAAAAGTGAGAGTGGAGTGTGTGTGAGTGAGAGAGAGTGTGTGTGTGAGAGAGAGAGTGTGTGTCTTATCAGAAACCACAGAGGACTCTATCTGTGATAGTTAAGCAAACACACTGGAGACTCAGCCCCAGCACCAGCTGAGACCGCTGACGTTTGTGTAAGGCCCCGTTTAACGTTTGTGTAAGGCCCCGTTTAACGTTTGTGTAAGGCCCTGTTCAGACCCCATACGTTTGTGTAAGGCCCCGTTCAGACCCCATACGTTTGTCTAAGGCCCCTTTCAGACCCCATACGTTTGTCTAAGGCCCCTTTCAGACCCCATACGTTTGTGTAAGGCCCCGTTCAGACCCCATACGTTTGTGTAAGGCCCCTTTCAGACCCCATACGTTTGTGTAAGGCCCCGTTCAGACCCCATACGTTTGTGTAAGGCCCCTTTCAGACCCCATACGTTTGTGTAAGGCCCCATTTAACGTTTGTGTAAGGCCCCTTTCAGACCCCGTACGTTTGTGTAAGGCCCCATTTAACGTTTGTGTAAGGCCCCATTTAACGTTTGTGTAAGGCCCCTTTCAGACCCCATACGTTTGTGTAAGGGCCCATTTAACGTTTGTGTAAGGACCCATTTAGACAAACGTTTGTGTAAGGCCCCATTTAGACAAACGTTTGTGTAAGGCCCCATTTAGACAAACGTTTGTGTAAGGCCCCATTTAGACAAACGTTTGTGTAAGGCCCCTTTCAGACCGCAGACGTTTGAGTAAGGCCCCATTTAGACAAACGTTTGTGTAAGGCCCCATTTAGACAAACGTTTGTGTAAGCCCCCTTTCAGACCCCATACGTTTGAGTAAGGCCCCATTTAGACAAACGTTTGTGTAAGGCCCCATTTAACGTTTGTGTAAGGCCCCATTCAGACCCCATACGTTTGTGTAAGGCCCCATTCAGACCCCATACGTTTGTGTAAGGCCCCATTTAGACAAACGTTTGTGTAAGGCCCATTTGACGTTTGTGTAAGGCCCCGTTCAGACCCCATACGTTTGTGTAAGGCCCCATTTAACGTTTGTGTAAGGCCACATTTAGACCGCAGACGTGGTAGCTGCGTGTCCATTTTCATTTCGGTGGCCCCATTAGAGGTCAGAGGTTAGAGGTCAGAGGTTAAAAACTCTCCCAAACCTCACAGCACTTGGTGATTAAACACTTTCCCAAACCCTCACACTGACTGACTCACTAGCTACAGGAGGTCTGAACCAGCCTCAGTCTCCTCTGGGGTGTAGGGAGGTGTAGTTTAAGTTTGAGTGTGGGGTGTAGGGAGGTGTAGTTTAAGTTTGAGTGTGGGGTGTAGGGAGGTGTAGTTTAAGTAAATTGGGTTTAGGGAGGTGTAGTTTAAGTAAATAGGGTTTAGGGAGGTGTAGTTTAAGTTTAAGTGTGGGGTGTAGGAAGGTGTAGTTTAAAGTTTGAGTGTGGGGTGTAGGGAGGTGTAGTTTAAGTAAATGGGGTGTAGGGAGGTGTAGTTTAAGTTTTAGTGTGGGGTGTAGGGAGGTGTAGTTTAAGTAAATGGGGTGTAGGGAGTTGTAGTTTAAGTAAATGGGGTTTAAGGAGGTGTAGTTTAACTGGGGTTTGTCTAGAACTACGCACACATGTAGCAGACAGCGCTGGCCCGGTTGATACGCCCCGGTGGCCCATGTCAGTGTGGTAAGCTGAGTGGTGAGAGGTGCTGTCCACTCCCACAGGCCTGCTGAGCGGTGCCAGTGTGGGTGTGGGTGGAGGTTTGGTGGTGCGAGTGTGGGTGGAGGTTTGGTGGTGCCAGTGTGGTGCAGTGTGGGTGGAGGTCTGGTGGTGCCAGTGTGGGTGGAGGTCTGGTAGTGCCAGTGTGGGTGGAGGTTTGGTGGTGCCAGTGTGGGTGGAGGTCTGGTGGTGCCAGTGTGGGTGGAGGTCTGATGGTGCCAGTGTGGTGCAGTGTGGGTGGAGGTCTGGTGGTGCCAGTGTGGGTGGAGGTCTGGTGGTGCCTGGTGGTGCCAGTGTGGGTGGAGGTCTGGTGGTGCCAGTGTGGGTGTGGGTGGAGGTTTGGTGGTGCCAGTGTGGGTGGAGATCTGATGGTGTCAGTGTGGGTGGAGGTCTGGTGGTCTGGTGGTGCCAGTGTGGTGCGGAGGTTTGGTGGTGCCAGTGTGGGTGTGGGTGGAGGTCTGGTGGTGCCAGTGTGGGTGGAGGTCTGGTGGTGCCAGTGTGGTGCAGTGTGGGTGGAGGTCTGATGGTGCCGGTGTGGGTGGAGGTTTGGTGGTGCCAGTGTGGGTGGAGGTCTGGTGGTGCCAGTGTGGGTGGAGGTCTGATGGTGCCAGTGTGGTGCAGTGTGGGTGGAGGTCTGATGGTGCCAGTGTGGGTGTGGGTGGAGGTCTGGTGGTGCCAGTGTGGGTGGAGGTCTGATGGTGCCAGTGTGGTGCAGTGTGGGTGGAGGTCTGATGGTGCCAGTGTGGGTGTGGGTGGAGGTTTGGTGGTGCCAGTGTGGGTGGAGGTCTGATGGTGTCAGTGTGGGTGGAGGTTTGGTGGTGTCAGTGTGGCCTCACTTTAAGATTAAAGTCTTACGGTCAGTTGAGGGATCCGTGGAGGTGTGTGTGGCATGGCCACGTGTGTGCGTGTGTGTGTGTGTGTGTGTGTGTGTGTGTGCGTGTGTGTGTGTGTGTGTGTGTGTGTGTGTGTGTGTGTGTGCGTGCACTTATGTTAGAACTCCATTTCCTGGTCCTACTGATATCACTGGATTAGAATGCAGGTCAAGTTCTTCCTGGTGTCAAAGGTCATCTGAACAGGAAGGTGTTGGGAGTGGACATGGAAAAACCCAACATGCCACTTCCTGTTTTGGACCACAACTGAACTACAGCCGAGACCTAGAGCCGTCCCGGAACTCCACGTTAAAGTTGGCTGTTATTTAGCAAAACATGTTAAAGTTCTGGAACTCCACGTTAAAGTTCCGGAACTCCACGTTAAAGTTGGCTGTTATTTAGCAGACACTTTTATCCAAAGCAACACAGACTTGGGGGGTTGAAACCGGGTGGACGGAATGTCAGACAGTGGCAGTTCCGCTGCTCCAGCACACGTGTCCTAAACGTTAGGAGACCGTCGGGCAGCGTGACTCACTGATGACGATGATGATGCTGATGATGTCATAACACGGGGGATTATGGGTGCGCTGTGGTCTGAGTCGTGCAGTGGCATTGTGTGAAGACCAGCATGCGGCGGTGAGAGCGGATAATGGAGGACCAATGAGGAGGAGGAGATGGTGATGATGTCACAGGGAGGAGGATGATGCTGATGATGAAGAGGAGGAGGATGATGCTTATGATGAAGAGGAGGAGGAGGACAAGGATGATGGTGTAGACTGTGAGGAGGATGCTGATGATGAAGAGGAGGAGGATGATGCTTATGATGAAGAGGAGGAGGAGGACAAGGATGATGGTGTAGACTGTGAGGAGGATGCTGATGATGAAGAGGAGGAGGAGGACGAGGATGATGGTG
>NW_027468640.1:2483590-2488590 GCF_046254945.1 Alosa pseudoharengus | reverse complement strand
GTTATTGGAATGCCAGCCAGCGTCTGTTATTACACTGCGCACACACGTGTTATTGGAATGCCAGCCAGCGTCTGTTATTACACTGCGCACACACGTGTTATTGGAATGCCAGCCAGCGTCTGTTATTACACTGCGCACACACGTGTTATTGGAATGCCAGCCAGCGTCTGTTATTACACTGCGCACACACGTGTTATTGGAATGCCAGCCAGCGTCTGTTATTACACTGCGCACACACGTGTTATTGGAATGCCAGCCAGCGTCTGTTATTACACTGCGCACACACGTGTTATTGGAATGCCAGCCAGCGTCTGTTATTACACTGCGCACACACGTGTTATTGGAATGCCAGCCAGCGTCTGTTATTACACTGCGCACACACGTGTTATTGGAATGCCAGCCAGCGTCTGTTATTACACTGCGCACACACGTGTTATTGGAATGCCAGCCAGCGTCTGTTATTACACTGCGCACACACGTGTTATTGGAATGCCAGCGTCTGTTATTACACTGCGCACACACGTGTTATTGGAATGCCAGCCAGCGTCTGTTATTACACTGCGCACACACGTGTTATTGGAATGCCAGCCAGCGTCTGTTATTACACTGCGCACACACGTGTTATTGGAATGCCAGCCAGCGTCTGTTATTACACTGCGCACACACGTGTTATTGGAATGCCAGCCAGCGTCTGTTATTACACTGCGCACACACGTGTTATTGGAATGCCAGCCAGCGTCTGTTATTACACTGCGCACACACGTGTTATTGGAATGCCAGCCAGCGTCTGTTATTACACTGCGCACACACGTGTTATTGGAATGCCAGCCAGCGTCTGTTATTACACTGCGCACACACGTGTTATTGGAATGCCAGCCAGCGTCTGTTATTACACTGCGCACACACGTGTTATTGGAATGCCAGCCAGCGTCTGTTATTACACTGCGCACACACGTGTTATTGGAATGCCAGCCAGCGTCTGTTATTACACTGCGCACACACGTGTTATTGGAATGCCAGCCAGCGTCTGTTATTACACTGCGCACACACGTGTTATTGGAATGCCAGCCAGCGTCTGTTATTACACTGCGCACACACGTGTTATTGGAATGCCAGCCAGCGTCTGTTATTACACTGCGCACACACGTGTTATTGGAATGCCAGCCAGCGTCTGTTATTACACTGCGCACACACGTGTTATTGGAATGCCAGCCAGCGTCTGTTATTACACTGCGCACACACGTGTTATTGGAATGCCAGCCAGCGTCTGTTATTACACTGCGCACACACGTGTTATTGGAATGCCAGCCAGCGTCTGTTATTACACTGCGCACACACGTGTTATTGGAATGCCAGCCAGCGTCTGTTATTACACTGCGCACACACGTGTTATTGGAATGCCAGCCAGCGTCTGTTATTACACTGCGCACACACGTGTTATTGGAATGCCAGCCAGCGTCTGTTATTACACTGCGCACACACGTGTTATTGGAATGCCAGCGTCTGTTATTACACTGCGCACACACGTGTTATTGGAATGCCAGCCAGCGTCTGTTATTACACTGCGCACACACGTGTTATTGGAATGCCAGCCAGCGTCTGTTATTACACTGCGCACACACGTGTTATTGGAATGCCAGCCAGCGTCTGTTATTACACTGCGCACACACGTGTTATTGGAATGCCAGCCAGCGTCTGTTATTACACTGCGCACACACGTGTTATTGGAATGCCAGCCAGCGTCTGTTATTACACTGCGCACACACGTGTTATTGGAATGCCAGCCAGCGTCTGTTATTACACTGCGCACACACGTGTTATTGGAATGCCAGCCAGCGTCTGTTATTACACTGCGCACACACGTGTTATTGGAATGCCAGCCAGCGTCTGTTATTACACTGCGCACACACGTGTTATTGGAATGCCAGCCAGCGTCTGTTATTACACTGCGCACACACGTGTTATTGGAATGCCAGCCAGCGTCTGTTATTACACTGCGCACACACGTGTTATTGGAATGCCAGCCAGCGTCTGTTATTACACTGCGCACACACGTGTTATTGGAATGCCAGCCAGCGTCTGTTATTACACTGCGCACACACGTGTTATTGGAATGCCAGCCAGCGTCTGTTATTACACTGCGCACACACGTGTTATTGGAATGCCAGCCAGCGTCTGTTATTACACTGCGCACACACGTGTTATTGGAATGCCAGCCAGCGTCTGTTATTACACTGCGCACACACGTGTTATTGGAATGCCAGCCAGCGTCTGTTATTACACTGCGCACACACGTGTTATTGGAATGCCAGCCAGCGTCTGTTATTACACTGCGCACACACGTGTTATTGGAATGCCAGCCAGCGTCTGTTATTACACTGCGCACACACGTGTTATTGGAATGCCAGCCAGCGTCTGTTATTACACTGCGCACACACGTGTTATTGGAATGCCAGCCAGCGTCTGTTATTACACTGCGCACACACGTGTTATTGGAATGCCAGCCAGCGTCTGTTATTACACTGCGCACACACGTGTTATTGGAATGCCAGCCAGCGTCTGTTATTACACTGCGCACACACGTGTTATTGGAATGCCAGCCAGCGTCTGTTATTACACTGCGCACACACGTGTTATTGGAATGCCAGCCAGCGTCTGTTATTACACTGCGCACACACGTGTTATTGGAATGCCAGCCAGCGTCTGTTATTACACTGCGCACACACGTGTTATTGGAATGCCAGCCAGCGTCTGTTATTACACTGCGCACACACGTGTTATTGGAATGCCAGCCAGCGTCTGTTATTACACTGCGCACACACGTGTTATTGGAATGCCAGCCAGCGTCTGTTATTACACTGCGCACACACGTGTTATTGGAATGCCAGCCAGCGTCTGTTATTACACTGCGCACACACGTGTTATTGGAATGCCAGCCAGCGTCTGTTATTACACTGCGCACACACGTGTTATTGGAATGCCAGCCAGCGTCTGTTATTACACTGCGCACACACGTGTTATTGGAATGCCAGCCAGCGTCTGTTATTACACTGCGCACACACGTGTTATTGGAATGCCAGCCAGCGTCTGTTATTACACTGCGCACACACGTGTTATTGGAATGCCAGCCAGCGTCTGTTATTACACTGCGCACACACGTGTTATTGGAATGCCAGCCAGCGTCTGTTATTACACTGCGCACACACGTGTTATTGGAATGCCAGCCAGCGTCTGTTATTACACTGCGCACACACGTGTTATTGGAATGCCAGCCAGCGTCTGTTATTACACTGCGCACACACGTGTTATTGGAATGCCAGCCAGCGTCTGTTATTACACTGCGCACACACGTGTTATTGGAATGCCAGCCAGCGTCTGTTATTACACTGCGCACACACGTGTTATTGGAATGCCAGCCAGCGTCTGTTATTACACTGCGCACACACGTGTTATTGGAATGCCAGCCAGCGTCTGTTATTACACTGCGCACACACGTGTTATTGGAATGCCAGCCAGCGTCTGTTATTACACTGCGCACACACGTGTTATTGGAATGCCAGCCAGCGTCTGTTATTACACTGCGCACACACGTGTTATTGGAATGCCAGCCAGCGTCTGTTATTACACTGCGCACACACGTGTTATTGGAATGCCAGCCAGCGTCTGTTATTACACTGCGCACACACGTGTTATTGGAATGCCAGCCAGCGTCTGTTATTACACTGCGCACACACGTGTTATTGGAATGCCAGCCAGCGTCTGTTATTACACTGCGCACACACGTGTTATTGGAATGCCAGCCAGCGTCTGTTATTACACTGCGCACACACGTGTTATTGGAATGCCAGCCAGCGTCTGTTATTACACTGCGCACACACGTGTTATTGGAATGCCAGCCAGCGTCTGTTATTACACTGCGCACACACGTGTTATTGGAATGCCAGCCAGCGTCTGTTATTACACTGCGCACACACGTGTTATTGGAATGCCAGCCAGCGTCTGTTATTACACTGCGCACACACGTGTTATTGGAATGCCAGCCAGCGTCTGTTATTACACTGCGCACACACGTGTTATTGGAATGCCAGCCAGCGTCTGTTATTACACTGCGCACACACGTGTTATTGGAATGCCAGCCAGCGTCTGTTATTACACTGCGCACACACGTGTTATTGGAATGCCAGCCAGCGTCTGTTATTACACTGCGCACACACGTGTTATTGGAATGCCAGCCAGCGTCTGTTATTACACTGCGCACACACGTGTTATTGGAATGCCAGCCAGCGTCTGTTATTACACTGCGCACACACGTGTTATTGGAATGCCAGCCAGCGTCTGTTATTACACTGCGCACACACGTGTTATTGGAATGCCAGCCAGCGTCTGTT
Organism: Alosa pseudoharengus; assembly: GCF_046254945.1. NCBI lineage: Eukaryota > Metazoa > Chordata > Actinopteri > Clupeiformes > Clupeidae > Alosa > Alosa pseudoharengus. The sequence continues at coordinate 2,484,202 of NW_027468640.1, read as the reverse complement.
ATTACACTGCGCACACACGTGTTATTGGAATGCCAGCCAGCGTCTGTTATTACACTGCGCACACACGTGTTATTGGAATGCCAGCCAGCGTCTGTTATTACACTGCGCACACACGTGTTATTGGAATGCCAGCCAGCGTCTGTTATTACACTGCGCACACACGTGTTATTGGAATGCCAGCCAGCGTCTGTTATTACACTGCGCACACACGTGTTATTGGAATGCCAGCCAGCGTCTGTTATTACACTGCGCACACACGTGTTATTGGAATGCCAGCCAGCGTCTGTTATTACACTGCGCACACACGTGTTATTGGAATGCCAGCCAGCGTCTGTTATTACACTGCGCACACACGTGTTATTGGAATGCCAGCCAGCGTCTGTTATTACACTGCGCACACACGTGTTATTGGAATGCCAGCCAGCGTCTGTTATTACACTGCGCACACACGTGTTATTGGAATGCCAGCCAGCGTCTGTTATTACACTGCGCACACACGTGTTATTGGAATGCCAGCCAGCGTCTGTTATTACACTGCGCACACACGTGTTATTGGAATGCCAGCCAGCGTCTGTTATTACACTGCGCACACACGTGTTATTGGAATGCCAG
>NW_027468640.1:2411090-2473590 GCF_046254945.1 Alosa pseudoharengus | reverse complement strand
TGATGATGTGTTTTGTAACATCCCTAACACCCCTGATGTGTGTGTGTGTGTGTGTGTGTGTGTGTGTGTGTGTGTGTGTGTGTGTGTGTGTGTGTGTAGCTCTGATGATGTGTTTTGTAACATCCCTAACACCCCTGATGTGTGTGTGTGTGTGTGTGTGTGTGTGTGTGTGTGTTTGTGTGTGTATGTGTGTGTGTGTGTGTGTGTAGCTCTGATGATGTGTTTTGTAACATCCCTAACACCCCTGATGTTGTGCTCGTGGATACAGATATAAAGGAGGTCTAGTCCTTGAAATAAGTTGTGTTTATGGACATAGCCTTTAAAGAAGTTGTGTTTATGGACATGGCCTTTAAAGAAGTTGTGTTTATGGACATGGCCTTTAAAGAAGTTGTGTTTATGGACATGGCCTTTTTTGAAAACCCCTCCTTGCAAAGATCAGTGACCAAGGCTACAGTATGCATATAAGTTTGTGGCATTGATATTTGGCAGCCTGGGACATGTCCACAAACTGACTGTTAGTGGACTAAGACTGGCAGGGCTAGCAAAAGGAAAGTCTAAACAGATGGCAAAATTCTGCTCCATATCAGCTGCCTAGCTGTGTGACGTAAGCGATGCTTTATGTACCCTTGAATGTCAAAGCTGTGTCATCTCTGAGAATATTTGAATACTTTCTGTAAGAAATTTGATTGGCGGATTCAAATAAAGAAATCAAGTGTGTGTGTGTGTGTGTACTCACTGTTGTGGGCCTTGAGCAGTGTGTACGTGTGTGTGTGTGTGTACTCACTGTTGTCGGCCAGGGCCTTGAGCAGTGTGTGTGTGTGTGTGTGTGTGTGTGTGTGTGTGTGTGTGTGTGTGTGTGTGTGTGTGTGTGTGTGTGTGTGTGTGTGTGTGTGTGTGTGTGTGTGTGTGTATATATATATATAAGTATATATACTCTTTTGATCCTGTGAGGGAAATTTGGTCTCCCAATCCGTGAATTAGTGAAACACACTCAGCACACAGTGAACCCTCCGGTTACAAGTCCGAAGTGCTAACCAGTAGGCCACGGCTGCCCACGGCTGTCTGTGTGTGTGTGTGTGTGTACGTGCTGTGTGTGTGTGTGTGTGTGTGTGTGTGTGTGTGTGTGTGTGTGTGTGTGTTCTCACTGTTGTGGGCCAGGGCCTTGAGCAGTGTGTGTGTGTATGCGCTGTGTGTGTGTGTGTGTGTGTGTGTGTGTGTGTACTCACTGTTGTGGGCCAGGGCCTTGAGCAGTGTGTGTGTGTGTGTGTATGCGCTGTGTGTGTGTGTGTGTGTGTGTGTGTGTGTGTGTGTGTACTCACTGTTGTGGGCCAGGGCCTTGAGCAGTGTGTGTGTGTATGCGCTGTGTGTGTGTGTGTGTGTGTGTGTGTGTGTGTGTGTGTGTGTGTGTGTACTCACTGTTGTGGGCCAGGGCCTTGAGCAGGCAGTCCAGACTCCCCTCCAGTACATCCGGCGAGCTGCTCGTGGACGAGAGCTTCAGAGTCTTCAGCGCTTCACTCAGGTTATCTGCTGCAGACGCCACACAAACACAAACAAACAAACAAACAAACAAACAAACAAACAAACTGTGAATCTACATTAACTGCATTCACTTTCATGTCCTGATCATGGATTCACTTGCACACTAAACCAAGGACACAGCATGATCCACTCTATAGTCCCCTGGACACAGCATGATCTACTCTATAGTCCCCTGGACACAGCATGATCCACTCTATAGTCCCCTGGACACAGCATGATCTACTCTATAGTCCCCTGGACACAGCATGATCTACTCTATAGTCCCCTGGACACAGCATGATCCACTCTATAGTCCCCTGGACACAGCATGATCCACTCTATAGTCCCCTGATGTGGACACAGCATGATCCACTCTATAGTCCCCTGGACACAGCATGATCCACTCTATAGTCCCCTGATGTGGACACAGCATGATCCACTCTATAGTCCCCTGGACACAGCATGATCTACTCTATAGTCCCCTGGACACAGCATGATCCACTCTATAGTCCCCTGATGTGGACACAGCATGATCCACTCTATAGTCCCCTGGACACAGCATGATCTACTCTATAGTCCCCTGGACACAGCATGATCCACTCTATAGTCCCCTGATGTGGACACAGCATGATCTACTCTATAGTCCCCTGGACACAGCATGATCCACTCTATAGTCCCCTGATGTGGACACAGCATGATCCACTCTATAGTCCCCTGGACACAGCATGATCTACTCTATAGTCCCCTGGACACAGCATGATCCACTCTATAGTCCCCTGATGTGGACACAGCATGATCTACTCTATAGTCCCCTGGACACAGCATGATCCACTCTATAGTCCCCTGATGTGGACACAGCATGATCCACTCTATAGTCCCCTGATGTGGACACAGCATGATCCACTCTATAGTCCCCTGGACACAGCATGATCTACTCTATAGTCCCCTGGACACAGCATGATCTACTCTATAGTCCCCTGGACACAGCATGATCCACTCTATAGTCCCCTGATGTGGACACAGCATGATCCACTCTATAGTCCCCTGGACACAGGTGGACACAGGTGAAGGTAAGCGCCTGATCAGGTGGGCCTCCTCCCACACCTGCTTCAGCTCAGGGAGTTTCTGGTGGTGTTCTCGCGTCCCCGTAAGTCGTGTGCTCGCGGGCCTTCACCTCACGCACGAGCATGTCGATTTCTTCATGGGTGAACCGTTCCTGTCCAGGTAACTGTGCCACTGTAAGCGCACCTGGTTCTTAAAGGGACTGGGAGATGAGGGTCTGATTGGTTTATTGCATGTCACGCCCAAAACACACCTCTGCTTAATTAAAGGAATTAGTGCAACCCTTTTGAACAATGCGCCCGACGCAATCAAGATGAATGTGGGCTGGCCACGTCCAAAAACATCAGTAAGCTTTGCGCCCGTGACCAAGCGTTTCTGATCACCAAAAACCTTAGAGCAGGGGTCTCAAACTCAAATGAGCTGGGGGCCACTTCTGCCAACGTCCACTGACTGAAGGGCCACGTCAGTGTTCAAGAATAATACAAAAAAACAACGTCTATTTCTGAAAATGCAATACCCCTCCCCCCAAAAAAAAGTATTTTATCTCTTTTTACACCTGTGCTAGCAACCTTAGCTTATAAATAAAATAATGATAAAATAAATATTAATAGGCTACAAATTATAAAAACAAAAAAGCAGGTATGTGTGTTTCACTGTGTGTTGAAAGTGGTCAGAGATAAAGTCCTACTGTAAATGTAAAAATCTTATATCTGTATAAACAAAAGTTTATGAAGGGGGTAAATTTACCAATCTAATTTGCCACTGGATGGCAAGCACCTCAAATTATGCACCTTTCAGAAAATACTGGATGTTGAACATATTTGAGCAGGTTTACTTTTTTTGCTGTAGTAGGGAGTAGGGAAAAGTAGGGAAAACGTGGATGTTTTTGATTACTGCTATCTTCCTCCCTCTATGGCTACGTCTGAGCCCACTAGCATAGCAACATGCTAACACATTCGCGCCGCGCACCAGAGCGTTTGAGTGCACGTACCGACACGGGAGAGGTATGACTCAACTCGTGAAAGTTAAGGTAAGAACATATATTACTACTGACATTGGGTGGCGTGTTCCTTTAAGGCTTCATTTTTCCTCAGGTAAGGGACTTAATTAAAGGAGCATGCCGACTTTTTGGGACTTTAGCTCATTCACCGTATTCCCAAGGGAAAAATAAATCAATTGATGTACCCTATTTAGGTGTGTTGAATTATTTGCGTGCACACTTTTCCCTTAGTTCATAGTAGGCTACTGGCAAGAATTTAAAACTTTTAGCCCTGTTTTTCACCCTACATCACCCTACCATACCCCACATCACCCTAGTATACCCCACATCACCCCACAACAGCCCACATCACCCTAGTATACCCCACATTTTAGGGTCAGCCGTGGCCTACTAGTTAGCACTTCGGACCTGTAACCGGAGGGTTGCCGGTTCGAACCCCAACCAGTAGGCACGGCTGAAGTGCCCTTGAGCAAGGCACCTGACCCCTCACTGCTCCCCAAGCGCCGCTGTTGTTGCAGGCAGCTCACTGCGCCGGGATTAGTGTGTGCTTCACCTCACTGTGTGTTCACTGTGTGCTGAGTGTGTTTCACAAATTTCCCTCATGGGATCAAAAGAGTATATATACTTATACATCACCCTAGTGTATCCCACATCACCCTAGTATACCCCACATCACCCTACCATACCCCACATCACCCTACCGTACCCCACATCACCCTACCATACCCCACATCACCCTACCGTACCCCACATCACCCTACCATACCCCACAACAGCCCACATCACCCTAGTGTACCCCACATCACCCTAGTGTACCCCACATCACCCTAGTGTACCCCACATCACCCTACCATACCCCACATCACCCTACCGTACCCCACATCACCCTACCGTACCCCACATCACCCTACCATACCCCACATCACCCTAGTATACCCCACATCACCCTACCATACCCCACAACACCCTAGTATACCCCACAACACCCTAGTGTACCCCACATCACCCTACCATACCCCACATCACCCTAGTATACCCCACATCACCCTAGTGTACCCCACATCACCCTAGTGTACCCCACATCACCCTAGTGTACCCCACATCTTGAAAACATTTTGATAGTTTTCGTGTTATTCTTAGTCCTTTTTACTCCTAAGTCAGCTGATGTCGTTGACATTTGTCCATTGGGAGCTTGCTATGGCTAGCTTTTGCCCTAGCTGGGCATCGGACATCCTTCCATCTATCCGTGAGCGGTGCTGCACTTCACTGTCTGGTCGAGGGGATCTCTCGGGACAGCTGGACCTAGGCTCTACTCTGCGCAAGATCTACCATGCCCGCCGAGCTGTTGCTGACCTGCGAGCTGCCTTGCCAACTGCAAACTAACGTTAACGGTGAAGAGCTGCATTCTCACGGAGCAACAAAGTCGCTGTTAAGTCCACCGAATTGCGGATCTACACGATCGCTCAGTACTTTGGACTGTGCTTCCATCATCTCCAGACTGCAGTCTAGCAGGCCTAGCTTCTAACGTTAACGTTATCTCCAGACTGCCAGTGAATTCACCGGGTTGGTCAGTTGCTAAAGAACTTTGTTGCCATTGCATCGGCTGTAAAGACAAAGCTCTGTGCGCAGTTTTCACGGATCATCATTGCCCTTGGACATTTTCAGCTGGTTTGGAAATTGGACTAATTTTAACATCACTTTTTCCCCTTTTAAAATATATTTTCTTTTTTATTTGTTTTGTTGTCTGTCTTGTATGTCTTGGTGTCACGGGTACGCTGGCGACTACGCCGCTCCGTCCGGCATTTTTTTGTATTTGTTATTTTTTAAATGTATTTGTCTTGTCTTGATGTCATGGGTACGCTGGCGACTACGCCGCTCCATCCGGCATCTTGTGTCTTGTTGTTATGTGTCTTGTTTGTGGAGCGCTTTGGATTGCACTATGTGCATGTTAAATGCGCTTTAAAAATAAATCTGACTTGACTTGACTTGACATAACCCTACCATACCCCACAACAGCCCACATCACCCTACCATACCCCACATCACCCTAGTGTACCCCACATCACTCTACCATACCCCACATCACCCCACAACAGCCCACATCACCCTAGTGTACCCCACATCACCCTAGTGTACCCCACATCACCCTACCATACCCCACAACAGCCCACATCACCCTGGGTGTCATGCTGTTGCTGGTTTTAACGGATGCTGGTCACCAGGAGGTTTCTAAAGATGGCCGACGACACCCTGCTGTGCTGCTGAGGAGAGAAGCCAGAGAGGGAGGAGCAACATACACACACATGCATGCACACACACACACACACACACACACCATCCACCATCAGAGGGGGAGGAGCAACATACACACACATGCATGCACACACACACACACACACACACCTTCCACCATCAGAGGGGGAGGAGCAACATACACACACATGCATGCACACACACACACACACACACACCTTCCACCATCAGAGGGGGAGGAGCAACATACACACACATGCATGCACACACACACACACACACACCTTCCACCATCAGAGGGGGAGGAGCAACATACACACACACATGCACGCACACACACACACTCACACTCACACACACACACCTTCCACCATCAGAGGGGGAGGAGCAACATACACACACACATGCACGCACACACACACTCACACTCACACACACACCTTCCACCATCAGAGGGGGAGGAGCAACATACACACACACACACACACACACACACACACACACACACACACACACACACACCTTCCACCATCAGAGGGTGAGGAGCAATCATCCTCAAAGCTCCTACACACACACACACACACACCTTCCACCATCAGAGGGTGAGGAGCAATCATCCTCAAAGCTCCTACTCAACGCTGCCATCCACAGCCAGCAACATACGCACCTTCCACCATCAGAGGGTGAGGAGCTGTTATCCTCACAGCCTCTACTACACACTGCCTTCCACAGCCACACACGCCATTCTCCTTAGGATCTACTCTCTGCTGCCTTCCACAGCCAAGGCCTCACACACACACACACACACACACACACACACACACACACACACACACACCCTCCAACACTGTGACTGAGGGGCTGCTCGCTTCACACTGCCTTCAACTGCCAAGGACCCTCAAACACACACGCATGCACGCACTCACGCACGCACGACATTTGATGTATGTCCATAGTACAGGATCGACATCACGTTTGATGTATGTCCACTGTGCAATTATAGAACCTACTAAATATTTGGCTCCAGTCAATAATCTTAATATGTTCAAACGTCTTCAATGCAAATCCTTTAGTTCTTTCTGATTGGTACGCAAGTCGTGACAGCATTTGTACTGTGATAGTCCTTTTGATACCACAGATGAATGAAGACTGCTGCCCAAGGTCTCCTCAGAAAAGTCGCTTCGCATCACATGTTCCCTGACTCAGAGCACGAACACAAACCTGAGGAACGAGGCCTTCAACAGACCAACATGGTGAAGAGGGGAGCAACACTCTATTGTGAGATGGTGTGTGTGTCTGTGCGTGTGTGTGTGAGGGTGACAACACTCTAATGTGAGATGGTGTGTGTGTCTGAGCATGTGTGTGTGTGAGGATGACAACACTCTCATGTGAGATGGTGTGTGTGTCTGTGCGTGTGTGTGTGAGGGTGACAACACTCTAATGTGAGATGGTGTGTGTGTCTGAGCGTGTGTGTGTGTGTGTGTGTGTGTGTGTGTGTGTGTGTGTGTGAGGGTGTGTGTGTGTGAGGGTGGCAATACTCTAACATACTAGAATTAACTTGAATGCAACATTTTTTAACAAATTAGCACAGCATGGTTATGATGCTAACCAGATTTAAGCTCCATTTAGTACAACCTAGAAAATCATTGTGTGGTGGTCAATGTTGATATTGTGGTGGGCCGTCACAAATAAGTCAATGTATGGGAAACACCGAGTATCTTTCAGGGTTGAAGTATGCTTCATATAGTCAGTAGGGCTGTAACGATACACCAACCTCACGATTCGGTTTGTATCACGATTTTTGACCCACGGTTCGATATGAATCTCGATTTTTTTATTATTTTTTTTGGGGGGGGGGGGGCTAGACATTAAATAATATTTTAATAGCCTCCCTTAGAACACAGAAACAGAGGATTACAATATAATATATCTATTATTTTATATCCTGATATAAAAATATTTTTCTGAAGGACTGATATTTATGACAGCACACTTTATGCAGATTAGCCTATAGCCTAGGCCTACTATTTTTTATTACAACTCTACCTGTTTAATTCAGCTGTCTGGTTGAAGCCTGGAAATATTGTAAACAAAGTAGCATATAGCTTAGCCTATCATAGTCTACTGATTGGACTGTTCAGTTTTCCCATGTGTGTTTAAGTTTCAAGGTAGGCTAATACCCTTTTGGGAAACGTTGGTATTGAGATGATCGATCAGTCAACTTCAATGCAAGAGTTTTAAACAAATATGTGCAGCATGCTAATGATGCTAAGCGGATTTAATAGTAATTTAGCTAGTCGTCTATGCGTCCTTGCTTTCACGATTGTGAATGTTTTATTTAAGTCGCGCGTGTTCATTGAGCAGGAGAGGGAGGGAGAGTGAGAGGGAGGGAGCGCGAGAGAGAGCAGGGCAAGGAGAGGGGGTTTACTTCTATACTGTTTGGTAAAGTTACACACATACTCTACAATGAAAGCAAGGAGTATGAAATTATTATTTATTTATTTATTTGTTTTTGGACAACGTAGGCTACCGATAAGTAAAGCGGGAGTTGTGGGTTGCTTTTGCGGCCGCATAAGCTGCAAAGCACTGCGTGAAACACTAGAAAGGGTGTGTCGCGATTCTGCCTTTTCACACCGCGACACAGTATCGTGGATATGAATGTCGCGATTTCGGTTTCGAATCGTAAATCGTTACAGCCCTAATAGTCAGGGTTGAAGTATGCTTCATATAGTCAGGTAGTCAGGGTTGAAGTATCCTTCATATAGTCAGGGTTGAAGTATCCTTCATATAGTCAGGGTTGAAGTATGCTTCATATAGTCAGGGTGTAAGTATCCTTCCAAGTTGCCAAGAGATGACGTTGATCATTCCAGCTGACATGGACCACAATGAATCAGACTGATTAATGCCAACCTGGCAACCCAGAGCAGATAGCTACTGAATCAGACTGATTAATGCCAACCTGGCAACCCAGAGCTGAATCAGACTGATTAATGCCAACCTGGCAACCCAGAGCAGATAGCTTCTGATGCAGGGGCTGCACTCATGCAGAATAGTGACACACGGCAAAAACATAATATCCCCCCTCATCACTAAAGACACAGTCACACACAGATATACTCAGGAACGGTACAGGAACTGAATGCAATAACAGCAGTCTAAGATGTGGAAAACACAGAGAAGAGAAACAGCTAACTTAGTTGAATTCTTCTATCCAACCATTTTTCTGACAGTAAGGGCACATACTATGAAACATAAAAGGATTCTGGAAGTCACAGGACTTCTGATTTCACTACTCCTAAAAGTGTGAGCGTTCTACATCAGAATTCTGTCCCCGGCTATGTTGGGTCTCTCACAACAGCCCTCCATGAGCTTCTCTCAAAGGGCCGCTGCTTGCAGAGACACCACTAAATATATAGGCACGTTTCCTGCACCACATCGTGTCTGGGACGCCCAAAATGACCGTGTCTACCGGCCTTACTGCTCCAAGGACACAAGTGGGGTGTGTGTGTGTGTGTGTGTGGTGTGTGTGAAAGAGAGAAAGAGTGTGTGTGTATGTATATGTGTGTGTGTGGTGTGTGTGTGAAAGAGAGAAAGAGAGTGTGTGTGTATGTATATGTGTGTGTGTGTGTGTACAGTGCCTGTGTGTGTGTGAGTCTGTGTGTGTGTGTATATATGTGAGTGTTTGGATGTGTGTGCATGTGTGCATCCAGTGGGAGGTGTTAAGGAGCCTTTCTGAAGGAATTTAAATCCATGCCAAACGGCATACCCCACATGCCTCTCAACACACGTCCACAGCTGACCGCACGCACGCACGCACGCACGCTTCAGAACTGCTGCCTAATCATTTCTCAGCTTTAGAGCCAGAACACAGAGGGAGACAGGCGTCCCCACTCATAGGTGTAAGACATGTACTGTAGGCTGTTTGGATGTGTGTGTGTGTGTGTAGGTGTAAGACATGTACTGTAGGATGTTTGGATGTGTGTGTGTGTGTGTGTAGGTGTAAGACATGTACTGTAGGCTGTTTGGATGTGTGTGTGTGTGTGTGTGTGTAGGTGTAAGACATGTACTGTAGGCTGTTTGGATGTGTGTGTAGGTGTAAGACGTACTGTAGGCTGTTTGGATGTGTGTGTAGGTGTAAGACATGTACTGTAGGATGTTTGGATGTGTGTGTGTGTGTGTGTGTAAGTGTAAGACATGTACTGTAGGATGTTTGGATGTGTGTGTGTGTGTGTGTGTGTGTGTGTGTAGGTGTAAGACATGTACTGTAGGCTGTTTGGATGTGTGTGTGTGTGTGTAGGTGTAAGACATGTACTGTAGGCTGTTTGGATGTGTGTGTGTGTGTGTGTGTGTGTGTGTGTGTGTGTGTGTGTGTGTAGGTGTAAGACATGTACTGTAGGCTGTTTGGATGTGTGTGTGTGTGTGTGTGTGTGTGTGTGTGTGTGTGTGTAGGTGTAAGACATGTACTGTAGGCTATGACTACAATGAAATATGGCCCCATTTCAACCTTTTATTAGAGAATTAAACACCAGCAGATGACCCTGATGCGTTTGAATAGACCAGGCATGTGTGGGCTTATTAGGTGTGTGTGTGTGTGTTTCGAGAGAGACTGTGTGTGTGTGTGTGTGTGTGTGTGTGTGTGTGTGTGTGTGTCTAGGGCGTGGGCGTGAGGCTGACCTGCTTTCTGCACACTCACGCCAGTAGGGAAAGACAGCGTTTTCCTACATATCGAGTCAATTCGTCTACAGATGCCACACAACTAAAATATTTCAATTCTGTAAAAAATCACTGGCGTTGCAGCGCAGCAGACGTCCGTAATGGAGTCGTTTACTTCTGAATGGACCACTTGGCCTCTTCACTAGTAATCAGTGAGAAGGCGAGCACATTTCTCTGCGCATCCCGCGACCAGAGGAGGAGATGGAGGGACACAAATCGACTGCTACCGTGGAAGCTTCTGTTCTTTTTGGCCTCTTATTCACAACACACACCGAGCATGTGTCTGAAAGCGCTCATGCGGACAGACTGTATATAAAACGCATTTTGTGTTACATCAGGGTTAGGCTATCATCCATAGTGCGCTCCGGTTACATAACGATGCTGGGGTCGACACCAAACAACAGGCGAACCGTTAGTCACTGATAGTTTCACGCCTCTCACTCCCCTGTCGTTTAATTGGAGGGGAATCAATCATTCCAGAAACACACGTCTACTTCACAAGAGCCTCGCACTGCATGGTCGCCTCGGCAGCTAGCGTGCACTAGTTCATGCGTAGCTACAGTGTATCGTCCACGGCCATTTATAAAATAACAGATGCTTTGAACTGTCTAATCCGGATACACAGCAGCCTACTTTTTCATATAGGACATCGCCGATACATCACAAATACGACAAAACATGCCACATACTCACCCATATTGGTGTCTTTAAGTTAATCGATCCGGGTGGGCTAACCTAGTCCACTGCGCTGTCTAAACGAATGGACAATTGCAAGTAGGTATGTGTCGCTCACACGACTGCTTCGCCAGGTAGCCTACGGTACAGAAGCACGGTTTGGGTTAGACAGATATCCGGGCAAGGCCCTCTCCTTAACCCACGCCGTTTCGTCCCCACCGGAAAAAAACCCCGTTAACGAGCACCAGCGAAGCCCTTCCAAGCTTTCTCGTTCCAATGAAGGAACGAATGCTTGCCGAGTGGCGGTCAAACCCTGCACGACACAATGTTGATGTGCCCGGTTATATAATTTAATCTACGGGGACAGATGCTCTTAGAAACAGTGAGATGACATCAACCCGACAACAAATTTACTTCCTTCTCCCGTAGTAGCCGTCTAGTTGCAGAGAGGAATCTGAGCTAGACGAATCCCCGCCCCTCGACGACGCCATTGGTGCATGAGCCCCACTCGACATTTCAAAAATGACCATTGATTGGTCAGAATAGTTGTCATGCAGTCACGCCCCGCCTCTTCGTATTCTGAAAGTGAGGCTTTCTTTGATTGACTGCATGCTTTGCAGACAGTTAGTGACCATTAGAGTGACCGGTCAGGAATGAGAGTAGGCTTAATTCTCTCTGGGCAGCTCAGGGCATGACACGGCAATGTATTCAAGAGTTTTACAGACACGTAGGCCTACAGTTATAACATTTATAATAAGTCTGTCAAAAAAAACAATAATAACCGACATACACATGCAGAGCCGGGCAATTCATGTCATTATGTTCTTCCCAAACCTCGGTGTGATAAGTTGACAACTATCCTAGCTTACAATATCTAAAATGTGTCAATGAAGTTGCTTAATTAGCTCGCTGGTCTGTTTTTCCCTGAATATGAAATACTGCCACCTCGTGGAGACTGTCAAATATGTCAGATCCATTTCACATCAATTCCATCTTTCAACTGAACTGGCACACACGGTGACAACTCCCTCCCATTCTTGTATGAAATATAATCGGTATTGTGTTGATGAGTAGGCCGAGGAACCCAACAACAGTGTTCAAAATGAAAAACACTTTACACACAGGTAGCGTACACTTTATACACAGGTAGTGTTATAGTGTACACTTTATACACAGGTAGTCTTATAGTGTACACTTTATAGGTAATCTTATAGTGTACACTTTATAGGTAGTCTTATAGTCTACACTTTATACACAGGTAGTCTTATAGTGTACACTTTATACGCAGGTAGTCTTATAGTGTACACTTTATAGGTAGTCTTATAGTGTACACTTTATACGCAGGTAGTGTTATAGTGTACACTTTATAGGTAGTCTTATAGTGTACACTTTATACGCAGGTAGTCTTATAGTGTACACTTTATACACAGGTAGTGTTATAGTGTACACTTTATAGGTAGTCTTATAGTGTACACTTTATACGCAGGTAGTCTTATAGTGTACACTTTATACACAGGTAGTGTTATAGTGTACACTTTATACGCATGTAGTCTTATAGTGTACACTTTATACACAGGTAGTCTTATAGTGTACACTTTATACGCAGGTAGTGTTATAGTGTACACTTTATAGGTAGTCTTATAGTGTACACTTTATACGCAGGTAGTCTTATAGTGTACACTTTATACACAGGTAGTGTTATAGTGTACACTTTATAGGTAGTCTTATAGTGTACACTTTATACGCAGGTAGTCTTATAGTGTACACTTTATACACAGGTAGTCTTATAGTGTACACTTTATAGATGGTCTTATAGTGTACACTTTATACGCAGGTAGTCTTATAGTGTACACTTTATACACAGGTAGTCTTATAGTGTACACTTTATACGCAGGTAGTCTTATAGTGTACACTTTATACACAGGTAGTCTTATAGTGTACACTTTATAGGTAGTCTTATAGTGTACACTTTATAGGTAGTCTTATAGTGTACACTTTATAGGTAGTGTTATAGTGTACACTTTATAGGTAGTGTTATAGTGTACACTTTATACGCAGGTAGTCTTATAGTGTACACTTTATACGCAGGTTGGCAATATAAAGGAACACAAAGGAACCCAACAGAAACCCAAGTGAAAGACAGTCTTATAGTGTAGCCTACACTTGAGCAACAGCCTTCAGGACTCACAGTTTGGTTCATCTGTAACAGCCTGCTTGAGGGAGGGTGTGCATGGTCCTTGTTTTGTGTGTGTGTGTGTGTGTGTGTGTGTCTGTATGCATGCTGGGTTTCTCTCAGCGCTTTACAGCTTAGGCGGTCGTCTAAACAACACACGCCTCCCGTCAAGGAGAAATCCGGCAAGTTTTCACATAAATGTGTTTCTCGAGGTCACTGAGTACTGTTGGTACGTAAAAAAACGACCAGTTTTACCGCTCGAGTTGCTACAGCCAGCAGCTAATGCAGCCAGGCAGCTACAGCCATAGATTTTAGAAAGCTAGATACCGCATTGACCGCTGAGTTCTATTAGGTGGCAACGCGGCCGCCATATTGCTGGGGGCAACACCTTTATTGTCTATGGGCAACACTTGCCGGCAATCACAGTCACCTGTCTGATTTCCAGTCAGAGTCACATGCTCCTCCATTGGCCTCCAGTGATTGCTGCCCCCACCAAGATGGCGTCGCTATTTACGTACGTTCTGGAGCCCAATGCGGTATCTAGCTTTGTAATATCTATGTTCCGGAGCCCAATGTGGTATCTAGCTTTCTAATATCTATGTTCTGGAGCACAATGTGGTATCTAATATCTATGTTCCGGAGCCCAATGTGGTATCTAGCTTTCTAATATGTTCTGGAGCCCAATGTGGTATCTAGCTTTCTAATATCTATGTTCTGGAGCACAATGTGGTATCTAGCTTTCTAATATCTATGTCTCTGGAGCACAATGCGGTATCTAGCTTTCTAATATCTATGTCTCTGGAGCACAATGCGGTATCTAGCCTTCTAATATCTATGGATACAATCTGGGGGCATGTTCATGAGCAACTACAGCGCTACACTCTGGGGGCATGTACATGAGCTACAGCGCTACACTCTGGGGGCATGTTCATGAGCAGCTGCAGTGCTACACTCTGGGGGCATGTTCATGAGCCACCATGTTCATGCTAAAGCTACAGAAAGACGTAGAGCTGTTGGAGCTTAATGTAATTAAGGTTTTACACCTACGTCATAATGCCACGTCACTGTTTGTTTACAACTAGAGTGGTAGGCAGAGTGGTAGGCAAGGCAGAGTGGTATGCAAGCCTACAACAGTCAGGTTGCACAGGCTACACATAGTTTCTTGAATTTCCCCATGGGGATCAATAAAATATCTATCTATCTATCTATCTATCTATCTAGTTAATTACAATAGTTACAAATAGCTTCAAAATTGTAATTTTAATATCTAATATTGACCGAGATATGCACTTGTGTAGGCCCTAACAGTTGGTTTTACAATAAGAAGCAAAAAGGCGACAAAAAGATTGTTTGCCACCAGATCCTCATGATTGTGGAGGATGGTGATGGTTAGTAGCTGTGAAGTGTTTTTATTCTCAAAATGGCCTATGGTGTAGCCTACTATGGAAACGTAGGCTAAATATACAACTATCTACAGTCATCCACAAATTAATTGCTAGAGATAGGCTATTAAGGGAAAAAGTGCTACATTTAAACATGGCAAGAATATTGTACCGGAAGTTTGTTCTAATTTGTCTCGTGAAATTGTCTCGCATCAATCACATTCCATTCCTATCTTCTGTCCTTCTATTTCAAGTTATCATGAGTGTCGTTTTATTATATAATCAAAACAAATGCTAAGAACTGAACCTAACACAGCAACCTCAATCACCACTGTTGAACCTAATGCTTCAGTCATGTAAGAAATTAGCAGTTTATGAATTATCCTTCCTTACCCATTTAATCAAGTCCATATGACCAAAATAACAGCATGTCAGGCAGTGGCCAAAACTTACCGATAAAGGTAATTTATTGACAACATAATGTATTAATGTAAAAATGAGTCAGCCAAATGTAATGTAATGTATTAATTGATGACCACAATAAAACCGAACGCTGTCATTACTAGCTGTGTTGCTAATATGTTCACAAGCTTCACAAGTTGCAAATAACTATTAGCCACGACTAGTTGTAGCAATAAAATACGTTCTTACAGGTATTCAGGATTATTTTATTAATCGTCTGGCATGCGATGAGCTGCAGAACCTAAACTACAGGGCATTGATTGAAGGTCAGAATTACATGAGCTCCGGATGGATTGGCCAGATACTACATACCATCGCAGATGAGCTCATCACATTAAAAGGTGTTGTGAGGTTTTCACAGGCAGTAGACTCATACCATAATGTGTCAGTAACAATAGAGAGAGAAAACGGCAAAGTTCTCGTATGTGACTGCACGGCGGGCCGAGGGAAGTGCTGTAGCCATACAGCAGGGCTACTGTACAAAATTAAAGACGCGACAACAAGAGGGTTCACAGGCTTGGCCTGCACAGACACGGCATGTGCCTGGAACAGCTCCACTTGTGACAATGTAGTGCCAGATACAGTGGAAAACATGCAAATGCAGCAGAGTGGCCCAAGAAAATCCATGAGTGTCATTTCTACTGCATTTCTGACAGATGAAAATGTTATTGCACATTCTTCCGCACCAGACATGGTTGGCTTATCGATGGTTCCTATATCTTGCATCATGTGTTGACTGCTCAACCACACACACTGCACACTGAAACAGGTCCACCCAAAGAGCACACAATGTGTGCAGAACAAAAATGCACACTTTGCAACACAACATTTAAAAATGACATACAATGTGGGGAACAGGACAGGCAGAGGTTAGAAACGGAGACCAAGGGCCAGAAGAGTCAGCTGTGGCTGGGCCAGAGAAGAATTAGAATCACTAGTAGTGAGTCATCTGAAGTACCAAAAAAGACAGACCCAACAAACTGGGTAGAAAGAAAACTTAACACAAGGTTTTCTGGAAATGAGGTACGGTCAACAAGCGGAGCCTTTGGCTAGACCAGGGATTCCCAAACTGTGGTACGCGTACCCCCGGTGGTACGCGAGCTGCTTCTAGGGGGTACGCGAGATGAAAAGGGCTATGGCGGACAGGTATAAAATGAACATTTTAAATCTTTTGTAATTAATTCATGAATAAATACATAATTTTGAATCAGGCCATAATTATATGGAAACATGAAAATAAAAGAATATTATTTATAAACTCTGTATGTTCATCAAAAAAAGGGCAGCTTTTTAAACATGACGCCTGGAATAGCTAGAATGCGTTACTTTTGAATGCGTTGGATGGTGTGGGGGGAAAGTTTCGCGGATATAACAGGTTTTTGAAAACAACAAAAACAGAAAGGAGGGAAGGAGAAAAGCTAGGAGTTATTTCAGATGGGCAAGAAAGGTAACATTAAGCTAGGCTTTACATTTAACAAACTAAAGGTAGCCTAAGTTTAGCCTTGTCATGCGTTGTTGTAGGCCTATTATAAGATATTGTATGTGGATGTAGTTAGGCTACTATGCAGGCTAATTTTCATAACTTTTTAACTGACCAAATGCACGCACCTAAAACCGGGAAACGGACAAATATTGTCAACGTGCGGGGGGGGGGGGGGTATAGAATGCTTTACATTTTTATGTGTTTATGTGTCGGATGGTGGGGGTACGCGAGCCGAGTCAGAATGTAGGCGGTGGTACGCGGGGGGGAAAGTTTGGGAACCGCTGGGCTAGACAATGTTTCGAGCAGACAACAGGGCTTACAGTGGAGACTACAGGCCTGGTTGTGCATGATCAAGAAAATTGGCTTGGTGCCAGTCTCGATGGAATTGACACAGATACTATTCTTGAGATTAAGTGTCCCACATCAAAAAAGCTTGTAACACATGGTGGCAGTCTGCAAAAAATGATAGATTCGAACAAATACGATGTTAGATTGATTGATGGAAAGTACGTTCTGAGGGAAACAGCATCTGGGTTAGGGTACTACTTAGGGCTGAACGATTTATTGCATTTGCGATAATATCGCGATATGATGAATCGCGATTTTCAAACAGCAAAGACTGCGATTCGTAATATGTGATGTCAACAAAACGAATTTATACTTGCGCTTGCTGACGCGCCACCGACTCTTCACACTGACCACTGAAGAAGCAAAAAATGTAAACAAGAGGACCAGCTAACAGTGTCAAGAAAGGTCTGATCAGTAGAGCTACTTTGGTTAAAAATAAACCTCTTCATTACCTTTTGCTCGAACCTGCCATGTCCCTGGTTCTAGTTCCTAATTACCCTGTGCTGCTACTCTGGCTGGTAACTTCGTTCACTTGTCCAGCTGACGATTAAAACTCCACGACTGTTTAGGCTGCACTCACCTGTGCACTGGGGACTTTTGTTACTGGAGTACAGTGACAGTGGGGGCATTTGCATTTGCGGCACAAACATTTAATCTCACAGGTAATGAATTGATGCATAATGTTATCCGCAAGTAGTTGACACAGCTAACCACCAAAAACCCATCTGTTCTAACATTAGCTTACCAGCTAAGGCTCTAGGCTACATACATGCTGCTAACTGCTGCTAACTTTGCCTGTTTAAAGAGTTTTGTCTCCGCGATTGGCTTTGTTGTGATATGAACAAACTAGTTAAAGGAACCATATGTAAAAAATGTAATTCAATTAATCATAAAATGGCCCTGATTTGTCACTAGACATTAGGAAATCATGCTAATTTCAAACATTTATATCACTGACAACAGTAGTCCGGCCAGGATCTCGTCATTTAAAAAAGTGAAGTTGCAGCCCTCAACTGATGTTGATGTTTACATATTTGTGTTTTAGCCTGATCCGCCACCCTCCACCTATCTAGTAATCACAAAGTCAGTAGTGTTTCGGCATCTGGGTTGCCAGCTCTGCTCTAACTTTACCACATCTGCGGTGTACACCGCTCTACAGTATTTTGAAAGTGATTGTAGTATCAGTTTTGGCCAAAATCCTACATACGGTTCCTTTAATTTGCATGCATGCGTATTGCGCTGCGGTGTTGATGATGCTAACCTTTAGTTAACACCGAGCCGAACGGTCATTCGGCCGCATTTATTTGCGCTACAACAATCTACAGTAGTTTGTTCCGATGCACGTGCAAGTAGCCTACAGAGGAGAGGAGCGGGTCTGTGTGTGTGTGTGTGTGTGGAGAGCACAGGACAAGGAGAAGCGTGTCAGTGCCACTACATGTAGACCTATTTGTTAGCTAACGAAAGATCATATCTACATGAAATGGAAACAAAATAGAAACGTATCAGAATTTAAATGTTTACAAGGCTGGAAGTTCAACAAATATAGGTCTACTAATGTGATTCAAATAGTTAAATAAAAAATATTTCATTCATCAATCTTATTCAATGACCTAATGCCATAACATAGGCCTGGGCTCCAGAAAAGAACAGTTTATGTTTAACTTATCTAATTTTGTGTTGGTCATACTATAGAATAATATATTGCTTGTCTTTGTTGAATAAGACAGAAGATAAAGAGCTTTAAAATAATCGCATATCACATCGCAATCGCAATATTGGTGAGAAAAATCGCAATTAGATTTTTTTCCAAAATCGTTCACCCCTAGTACTACTATTAGGTCCAGGTGGCAATCCACTGTGCAAAAAAAAAGAATTGTAAATTTATGGTGTGGACCCCAAATGAACATGTGATTATAGATGTACCCTACAACGAAGAGTGGACAATGAACAAAATCTGCCACCTGTAGAGGATGTACAGTGTTTCCCACAGAATTGGATTCAATTTGTGGTGGTAGCTGACTTGGACAAGGGGGGGGGGGTGGGATTAAGATCGTCTTGGTAGTGTATAGGTCTAATTGAGTGCCTGTCACTTTAAAGGCACAATCCGTCAGGATTTCGTTTTATTTAATTCACACTCCAATCCAGTTGGGGGCAGCATGTAGGAAAACAATGATGTCACAATGCTAGTGGTAGGAACGAGGAAACGCACATTGCCCATGCCCTCCTCTCCTCCCTCCCCCGTCTCCGTTTTCGCTACTGTCTATCCCTGGTCTATCCCTATGTGTCTATCAGAGAGTGTCTATGGTCGCCGCTTAGGAAAAAAACCTTCTAAATACGGAAAATGTCTTCTTCAAGCGGCTCACCCTTACCCGATCACTACATATAAGTTTTTATTAACGTTTTGCTTTTCACACTGGTATTGTTGGTAATGAGACATTTGAGAAATAAATACAAATTTGCTAGCGGCATTTGGCAAGCGAGTCTTAGCAAAGGCTAGGCCTAGCCTGCGTGTAGTAGCGATTGTATGGATGGATAAAACTGAAAATAGTAATATGGTATTATTTTCGGTTGGAGACTGACGATGAAGATTACATCCCCCCTGCATCGAGTCAGACAAGAGTGGGCAAACGTAAGGGCCAGGCAAAGAAGAAAAGGCCTGGGTGTCTAGTGTCAGTCCCAGACCTGGAGAGAACAGTACAGGGACGGCTCGAGCTGTCAGAGCAGCCAGAGAGCGCGCTGACCAGCAGAGGCGTTTGAAGAACAGTCACCGTGAGAGTCTGGCAGCAACACAGGTGTTCTTGCTACGTAGCCAGTAACTAAAATGCTCCATGTAGTCAGTGGTTACAGCCAATCGTTCTGTTTACTATTAGAGGTCATTATTATTACCATTTATTACACGGCTCTTTATAATGCTGTAGAATGCTCCATTCACTCCGATGGGACTTCCCAACGTCCTACGGTCTGATAATTTTTAATACCGGACCGTTGCTAAGTATAACCAGAGAATGTCAAGGAAAGTGAAACTCGGCAGGCCACGGCCAGCGCTGCATCACTGTCGGGAGATATGCCACGATAATGACCGCCTTACAGAACGTTATTCCTTACACAATCATCCTCTACAACTAACAATAAAACTTTCTAAGAGCACAGTGGCTACATTTCATGTAACATAAAGAATACCTGAATTATGACTAAAATGGTATGTTCATCTTTTCCTTTGCACCTTTAGGCTATGAGTTCATATTTAAAACTATGGGCACAAATGTCAAGAGCCAAAGCTACCACTTGAAATTACATTATGTAGAATTCTGGGGTATTCTTACTGTATTCTGATGTGTTCATATGTTACTTCTGTGTGTAGTATACAACGGGGAGAGGTCCATACTATTGTACATAACATAACTGTGCCTTAGGCCTGTGTACCAGCAGGAAGGTCAGACAGGCCGATGTTTGGGAACATCCAAGGAACATCAGACATAACATGGGCCATTCAGGGCTGGTATCCATCCAGCCAGAGCCGGGTTTTGTACACTGGTTGGCACCTGCCACGTTGGCATGATTTTTGTTTGTATGGTTTAGTATAACAGGCTTTGTCTTAGGTTTTGACTCTGAGACGGATCGAGGAAGCGACCAAGGAGCATCTTCTGTCGGAAGGCTCAGCCGCCGCTTCTAATAACAACCACAACTGTTAGACTCTGCACAGTTTTACTGTTTTACTTTATTGACCATCTTCAATACAACCATTAGAACTAAAACACAACGCAATAACCAGAGAATCCTACAATTAGTTTAAACAACTCTTTAACAACAAATAGATTCTAAGAAGTCAGGAACAGGAGAGAAAAGCATGATGTTAGTATACCAATCTTGATCAAAGAACACTTTCAGGCACAACCAATGTTTCACCAATCCTGATTCTTGGTATTTATTATAAAACTACAAGACAGGAATAAACTTTACATCTACCAAGTGCAACAACATGAATAGAAATGTAACTTTTGGACTATATGAGGCAGGAGGGAAGCAGCTGGGCACATGGATAGTCCTTAGCAGTCTTCAACAGCAAGAAGTTGGGCTTACGAGTCAGGCTTCATGTTGATGAGCCACAGGAAATGAAGAGGTGATCTGATCCTGTGAAAACAGATACAAGCACACACATGGTGATAAAGACATGTTTGAAGAGCTTCAAAGGAAAATGGTGATGCTATTTTGCAACAGGCCCGACACAATCTAAGCAACTTATAACGTTACCGGAGATAGAGGATAGTATTCTAACAGGGCCGTAGTCACCATAGACTTTGGGGGGGACGTGTCCCAATATTCGGACATAGAAAAATAAATAAAGAAAAACACGCTATAGGCTATTACAGGAAACCAACAAGTCCCGCCATCTGAAATGCAATCAAACGTAATAACGCACAAATTAGTGACCTGTTGATGGTTTCAGAGAGAGTAGCCTACACTGTGAGTGGTTTGTCCTGGAGGTTTTGCGTTTATCGTTTGAGGCGTGCGCTATCAAAAGCTTCCTGCACCCTGATGCGGTGCGGGCTGTCAACAATATCGCAAAAGATACCGGTACAATTCTCACAAAACTTGTTGGAAAGGTGTAGCACTGTCTAAGGAAACCCCATTAATTTTTTAAGCTGATCAGACTCAAAGGGAACTTTGAAGCAATTCCATATTGTAGCCTATTTTCTCGCAATGATAGCGAAAGTGAAAAAGCGAAAGTGTCCTTTTATTTGAATTTGTGCGTGCCTGTGTCATTCATTTCTTTCACATGTCTTACAGCAGAAATAAAGCATTCATATGCTAGTAGTAATGTCAGAAATTAAACGGTTTATAAACCTCTTAGAAATGGTTGTTGCATCTTGCATGTTACATTTAGATGCACGCTCAATCGCGCATCCATGCAGGCAAAAAGTAGCACTCAAATGTGGCGACGGCACAAAAGTTGACAATGGCGGTGATAGCCTACAGTTAATGTGAATCGCGGACAATAACCAAAGAAAGGAATTTCCACCTCCATTCACCAAATAAAGGCTGTGTTTCTACATGTTAACACAAAACGTAATTTCTGTCAGAAACCAGCCTATAATGCATAGGGTATCTTGAATCCCATCCCTTTCAAACTACCTTAAAATTGTGTGATTAGCTGCCAGAAAAATAAAATCAAAATACAAAATATGATTGGGCTATAGGTCCAAACCTATGAGTAAGCATTCCGTGTAATATAGAGGTTATCAAAGATACTCTAGTTTGTATTTTCTTTTAAAATATACATTTTGGACAAATGGAGTCATACCACAGGTCTATATCCAGGGATGTATTATTGAATGGACCTACTGGGCCCAAGAGCTCAGGGGGCCCTGAAGCCTAAGACTGTGTGAACTTGCTTCTCCGCCCTTCTCTTCTATTTCCACAAAACTCACAAGTCGTCATAATTATAAAGGGTCATTTTGCAAGGATTGATTATTGCAATGCTCTATACGCTGGCTGCAATAACACCTGTCTAAAGAGCTTACAGCTTATACAAAATGCAGCTGCTCGCACACTCACTAGAACTAAAAAATATGAACATATTTCCCCTATCCTGGCATCTCTACACTGGCTGCCTGTTAGAAGTCGCATTGACTTCAAAATATTACTTCTAACATACAAAGCCATTAATGGCCAGGCACCAGAATATATTAAAGATCTCCTAGTTCCATATAACCCACCCAGACCGCTACGATCACAGAATACTGGCCTTCTTGTAATTCCAAGAATCTCAAAAACTACAGTAGGAGGCAGAGCTTTCAGCTATCGCGCACCCCTCCTCTGGAATAATCTTCCTACCTCAATTCGACTAGCAGACACCCTCCCTATTTTTAAGTCTAGACTTAAAACATACCTCTTTACTGCCTCCCATAGTTAGGTATGGTGCGTGGAAATTCACCCATCTCAGGGTTTTTTGGAATGGACCACCCTGCTGAGTCCTCGTGTGACTGGCACCCCAGTCGCACGTGCGATGGTGGTCACTGACCATACCTGCGCTGGTGTCGACTACCCCTCACCATGCCTTAGTTATGCTGCTATAGCATAGTGCTGTCATGGACGTTTCATGTGTCACGCCGTACAACCCCCCCCTCTCCTCTCCCCCCTTCTCTCTCTCTCTCTCTCAACTCTCCCTCTCTTGCCTATTCCCACCATGGTATACTGTAACAATATATAGTACTACTGATTACTTATTGACATTAACCATTCTGATTTTCAGTAATACTAACCCACTCTACATCTCTCTTTCTTCCCCCTTACTGTACCTCACTTGTGAGGTATATCATCACCAGTCATCAACCATCCGTGTGTTGGCCCTCCTCTCACCCATCTCACCTGAAGTCCCATCCTCGACTGCCCTATTACTGCCCCCTATCTGGACTCCTGGCCCGTACAGCCTAGCGACCCACCACCAGCCTATGACAACTCTGCCCGGATTACTGGCCCATCCACCAACCCACCACATGCCCCTCGAAAACTCCCTTCCCCTGGACAATCCCAACGCTGGACTATTGAGCTTTCTGTCACTAAATCAGGAATAACGAATTACCATAACGGATACGTAATCATCCCACCTCTTGTAACTTTCAGCTCAAGTGCTTAACACCATGTCTTATTCTCTACACCCGACTATCATATGCATTTGTCATGTATACAGACCTTACTGTCATGTACTGACCCTAGGCAGATGGGTCAGGCCCTTGAGTCGTGGATCTGCTCGAGGTTTCTTCCTATATATATCTCCAATTCTAGGGAGTTTTTCCTCGCCCCTGTTACCCATGGGCCTCTCTCTTGCTTTCCTTTTCTTCCTTTCTTTCCTTCTTTCTCTGATTGCCTACATTCTGTAAAGCGCCATGATACATGTGTTATGTTTTGGCGCTCTATAAGCACAATAAATTGAAATTGAATTGAATTTTTTTTAAGTCTTCCGGGGAAGTATGCCCCCGGGCGCCCCTATCTTAACAGGGGAGGGTTTTTTTGCATCTATGCCCAGAGGTTCATAATCCATCCGTGCGTGCCTATGTCCGCTTAACTAATGACTTGTTTGTGATTTTATTAATATTTTTGCATGGCAGTGAATTGAAATTCACACCGCACAACAGATTTGGTCCCCCCCCCCAATGTTGACATCATGGCTACGGCCTTGTATTCTAACGTATCTGCATAGATATATACACTAGATGTCGCCTTCTGCTTCTCAGCATGCGTCAACACCGCCGCCATCTTGGTACAGGGATCTGAAGCGCTAAACTAGTTCTCCTGTATTGTCAGCGTTACCTATTTAGCGACGTTTGGCCATCCCCAGCGATAGAAAACCTTTTTAGCGATTAGCGACAAATTTGGGAACTTCTCACAACGATGGCAGATCGGCTTCTTTGTTGTTGAAACGTAAGAAAATCACCTTTCTCATGGCTTTGTCATTTATGAATTCAGCTACATCTCGTTTGCCCATGGCACTGACCCATGATTATAAAAGTAACGACTGGCGTAGCCTATGTAGTAGCAGAGGTAAATGTTCTACAGATCTACAGCAACTTCTGGTGAGATTACAACTTATGAGTAAACGAGACGAGGGGTATGTGGCCTCAACCAGAGCATGTCTACGAAGAGCCTGTTTACTTTCATTGTATCGAACCTGGTTGCAGTTTACTCATTGTTCCTCTAGGGGCCGCCGCTAGCTAGTGCAGAATGAATGGGAGTCTATGGGGCTAGACGGGTAAAATGTATCTTTATTATCGTCTTAAGCTTAGTTTACTCTAGACTCAACCATAAATACATGCCTGTCAGTTGGAACAACCCAAAAAACTAGATGATTGCTTGAGATTTTGACGATTTATGGTGATTTTATTTTCGCTAGATCTTTGCCCAGATTGAAACTAATGCATTATAGAGGAGTGGATCACTGAAGCAAAATGGCGTCTCGATTGACGCATTCGTTCCAATGAACAGCAGTAGTCAAGGCGACATCTAGTGTATATATCTATGACGTATCTGAAAGTTATCCTAATCGTGTAGAGCTAGCATTAGTTGTAATTTTAGTATCATATGCTGCCAACATCATCCGTTAGCGAGACCACAAGCCAGTGAACATTCACCAATATCAAAATGTATTTCTTGCATATTGGAACATTACACTCTATGTATTGTGTAGGACACAAAACTTGGTCACGTACAAATAATAGTATTTGGCAAACTGCTTAGCATATGCAGCAAGGACGCTATCGCTA
Source organism: Alosa pseudoharengus (assembly GCF_046254945.1). NCBI lineage: Eukaryota > Metazoa > Chordata > Actinopteri > Clupeiformes > Clupeidae > Alosa > Alosa pseudoharengus. The sequence continues at coordinate 2,448,260 of NW_027468640.1, read as the reverse complement.
GGTTGTTAACGTTAGCAATGGCGGTCGAACGAAGTCAATTTACAGCGATCTACAGCTGACAAACATTACCTAGTGGCTCGAGAGCTAATTCTACAATATCTCCTTTGCTTAATCAAAATTATGAATTACGTTTAACAGATGTTTACTTACCAGTCAAGAAGAAATGTCGCAAGTTCAGAATCGAACTGCATCTCCTTGCTATCCAAGCTGTCTCCATCGGTGGAAAGCACTCCCTAAGATTAACGTGTATTTGCTTGCTTCCCATCTGATATTCTTTTCGCCTCAGATCGAGTTTTTTTAGCTGGAGGCGATGGAGGTCTCTTCCTAGAACTTTCGGCCATTCTCGCAGTACACTTCACTGTAGAACTTGAACTCCGTGGGGGAGGGGAGGAGCAGGAGGGGGTGGGAGCAGAGCGTGCGTAATTCCGTTGTCTCTTTCTCGACTGCTCTGGGCTAGGGATCGACCGATATGGTTTTTTCAGGGCCGATACCGATATCAATTATTACCAAAACAGGAGGCCGATAACCGATATGTAAAACCGATATTTCAGTCGTCAAAAAAGGGGGTAGATAGTAGCCTAGGCTATGGCGATATGCTGAAAATTTGTATTCAAAAGCATTTAATTATGCTAACTTTTCTTTCTTATTTAGATACACAATTGTCTATCAACTTGCATCACAAGTGTAAATCCTGTGCATCATGTTAATCCAAGAGCTGACTGATAGCAATTATTTCCATAGGCATACACAATGGGCTATGTGCTTGTAAGGGACCTGTCACAAAGAGGATGCTATGCCATCGTGTATGTGAGTGCACGAGAGAGGGATAGGGAGAGGAAGAGGTGCATGCGTGATGGCAAGTGTTATGGTTCAATAGTTTAACAAAACAGTTTTAAAATAGTTCTTAGGCTATTTAAGCATGCAATTTGTGTCCATATGTAGGCTATAAGCTACACTTTTGTGAGCCAAAAAGGCACGTAATTGCCAGCTCAGGACGCGATTTAGTTCAGGTCTGATTAAATTACGGCTGACCCTGGGTGCCTGTAGTCTTTTCTGACAGTCTGTCAAAAAGCAGCAACTAGACTTTTTGACGTTCGCTATCGCATAATTTAGGACTACTATGTAGGCCTAAGGGATAACGTCCGCCGAGGTGTCCCGTTATTCACAATTAATGGACGAGGCGGATGCAAAGAACTCCCGACGCGCAGCACCCGAGTTTGTAGGCTAACTAGTAAACGGTAGGCTATCACTAACGTGCATCAATCGGGAATTCGCTAAATGAAGGAGGTGGGTGCTTTAGGCTACTTATTGATCCGGATCAAAGAGACAATAGCTTACAAAGTGGTGTTTTTGTAACTTCAGTGTAGTAGAGGATTGTGATTCATTGCAACTTCAGCAATGTAAGGTAGGCCTACCTTCCTTACCTTCGAAAAATAGCTCCGTACAGCTGAAGCCCAGTCTACAGTAAGCCTCAGTGAGAATTCTAAACTTTCTCCGTGTTCAGTCTTCGATCCTGATTGGCTGCATTCGTGCTAACTAACAAATCAGACGGTGTAGTGGGCGGGACAGTGCTCTCGACGACAGAGTAGCAAATGCAGGGAGTGAGAGATGCTTTACAGACAAAGTAGCGCGTTTCATTCTTTATCCATTTCAGTATCGGCTTATCGGTGGAAAAAATGACCGATACCAATTATTATAAAAATGCTAAATATCGGCCCTAATAATCGGCCCGGCCGATAATTGGTCGATCCCTACTCTGGGCTGCACTGAAGACGGTTTGGCCGGTATGTTACTCCCTGTCGCCACCTCAGACATAAACTGGTATTGCAAGACTGGACGACCCGGGGCTAGTCGGTTAGCACTCTAATTCTGGAGGAGATCTCTGCAATGCTATGCATATTCTTCGATTAGAAAATGTCAGTAGTGTTATTTCTTCACATTCTATTGATATGTATAGTTGATTTTTGAATGCATTACACTTCAAAAGTTCACAAAAAAGACACATTGTGCCTTTAAGAGGTTTGTGATTAACATAGTTAACGTTAAACGGCTGCTGATGTGTGGATGCAATTCATTTTCTACATAGTTAAAATAAAGGTTCCTACTTCTCCTTGGGACAAGCACTTTTGAATTTTGGAAAACACTTTTCCATTTACATCGGGATTTTGCAAACATTCAGTGTCAGAGTTTTTTGAAAAAAGGGTCCTATGTTCCCCGCTGCTTCCAAGTAGACTGCAGCCGCACTGTAAGGCGCGGGTTGTTGTTGCTCCGTGCCCACACTTTGTTTGTGATGAGGGAAGGAGAGGGGGCGCCGCGAACTGAAGTTCTTTGCACAGAGGCGCAGTGCGGAGCCCAGTGTGATATAGTCACGTTTAATTTATTTAATTGTAACAGTAGCTGCTTGAAAAGACAGTGGCGTGAGAGTGGTGAATTTCATCAAAACCCGGCCCTTAAAAGCGCGTCTATTCTCCACACTTTGCGAAGAGATTGTAGCTGACCAAAAGGCTGTACTGTTTCACTGCGACCCAGCGGGCACCGTGATGTCAATTTGATGTCAATAATTAGTCAAGGTTTTGACCACCATGTTGAGCATCTATAATTTCATACTATTTTAGCATTACAAGCTATGGCTTGCTTGTGGTTGTAAAGACGTCCAACAAGGGATCAATCTAACATGTAGTCACTGGTCTATAAACTTGGGTCAATATGATTGATGTTAAATCAACGTTGATTTGATATCAAGAAAAAAGGCATAGGAAAAAGGGCGTCAAAATGATATCACCACCACAAAATGATATTGAATTGACCACCATATGAGAACCAATAATGTTAATAATCTTAATAGTAGTAATAATAGCCCACTAGGCTAATGTTACTATTGTTTTGACACTTCTACCAACCAGTCTGGTAATATAACAGACTAAAATGCCAACAGTAATCATTTTCACGATTGTTTTTAACAGATGCTTATCACCGCTTGATAAGCGCATGCGCACACACAGCAATTCCCATCCCCCACCCCTGATCAAATTCAAATTCGCGCAGCACTCTAGAATCTTCGCTGAGTTTGCTCCTTTTCAACTGCAGTCACCAGTGACTTCAACAATCAACCGTCACTTTTCTGTCATGCCTCTGACTGAATGTGTAAGCTGTACAAACTCTGCCGTCATCATATCCCAGGTAAGAATTACAGTACTTTTGTATGCCAATTGAAAACGTGAATTTATTCGAAATATATTGTTTTCATAATGGAATGTTAATCAAAGCCGTTAGTCATGTTTAGAATTAGCTAGTGAGCTAACGCTAGCGATGTTAGCTGTTAATGTTAATTTTCCTGTAGCAGACTAACTTCACTATTATGTGGAATATGTTTGCTTGCCTGTTTGTCTGTTTGTTAGTTTTAGAATGAAATATCAGGCGCAAGTAAGTTAGCTATACATTTAAAGTAACGTTAGCTAGCTGCTACATTTAAAATGGCTGTTACCATGCAGGCTAGCAGACACAGATGAAAGTTGTTAACGTTAGAATTAATAACGGTTAACGTTAGCTCTACCTTGCGAACTTCCATGGGACATAGGTAACGTTAGGTCACTGTATTTAAACTTAATACATGTAGTGCTAGTGTTGATACATAATATAGTGTTGCTATAACTGCAAAGAGGTCCTGTATAAATTAAGTAATATATATATATATCAGTTATCTACCCACTGATTTAAGGAACTGCAGTTTAATATAGCCATGTTTATTAACAGACCTGTCATTTAATGGATGTGATGGGTGGGTGGCACCTCAATATCATGCCTACAAGTAAAGGGATCTTTAGTTTGTGAAGGGTAGTGTTAGGCTACATGTTCTTCATTTCATAGCCCTTATTTGCCCCTTGTTTGATGTACCTGACTTGCTCTGAGGCATGTGTTAAGATGCATGTGAGTGTAGTAGTGCTTCAGTGATGGTCTTTTCATGTTCTGTGTGTTTTGCAACATATTAATCTTAGTCTCCCTCTGTTTGCAGGTGGGGTGTTGTAAGGGATTGCTGCAGTAAAAACACTGAGTGCATTCTGGAATATTCCAAATGTGTGCCACGTCCAAGCTCGCAAGAGAGTTCACTCACCAGGTAAAGACACACACACACACACACAATGTTATTTTGAAGTATTAAAAAACATTGTTCTTTTAGAATTTTCGAACGAAATGGTTGGTAATTAGCACGTTTACGAGTATAGTTTACATTCCGGTATGATGGCAGAAGTGTCTTTGTGTACTGTGCCAAAACTATACTATTTAGCATGGTTGTGCAGCTACTTCAAATACTGTAAGTATTGTAATTTATCTACATATAACACTACCGTTAAGCGTGGGAAAAAAGTGGAGGTGGGGCGGGGATTGCATGGAAGGAGATGCATGCTATTTCAAGAGTTGAGCACCCATTCACTTTACTTTTTTAGCACAGTTAATTTGGACTAAATGCATCAGTTTTTCGTTTTTTTTTTTTTTTTTTTTTTTTTTACATCGGTTCCTCTGAATTCCCCATCTAAACCTTTACAATAAACTCATATTTTTGTTCAGTCTCTCTCAAATTTGAAGGGTTTGTTACATAAACCATACATTTTTTGCATAAAACGTAAAAACTACTGCTAACGTAACGTTAATTTACCCACTGCATTACAGATATTGGTTTGTACCATCACTGTATTCAAGAGTTCGATGATGGAGAAAGTGAACTTTCTTTTGAGATTACACCTATCAAAGATTGTAGCCTTTACCGAAATAGTCACGCTGCCCCTCCATTTCAATTGTTGATGCGCCAAAAGTAGACCCATCATGCTTATCAAGTGTAACTCTCTGAAGAGCTCCTTAACTTGTGTGTTGGAATTGTTGCTAGGTAGTTCATTTAAGATCACTCAAAATGTCAGGCCGATTGTATGGTGTGTGCGTCTCGTCACTGCTATGGCGCGTTTACATGTTATCTGTCACTGCCAGCACGTTCTATACTCAGCGTCGTCCATCCTTGCAAATGGGTTCAAGTGAGGACATAGAGTTAAGTTGTAAACAATTGTAAAAATGATTGCCATAATCTGATTACACTCAAAAGACGTCTGGTTTTGGTACTCTACAAATTAATGTTTTACTTTTGTTATGCAATGTTAATGGTATACAGATTAAAACATGTTTTCAGTGTCTCTTTAGCTGAAAACTACTTCCAACACGCATGCCTCTTCCATGAATAGGCGCTCTTAGCCTGGCTAACGTCAGACCTCATTGAGATAGGGTCTGGGAATTAGACATTAATTTTCTCGTATTTGAAACATGGTTTACAAATGCCCAGAGCCGTTTATTGGGCGCTACGAATGTCTATCAAATGCGTCTGTACGTAGCTCATAACGGCTTCGGCGTGTCGTCATCGTCTTGCTGCCCTCTCTCCGTTTTGTGAATTGTTCCTTCGTTGAGGTGAAAACGAAGTCCATAGAATCCAGGCTGCCTAGCAGCGTGAATAAAACTGCGTGCGTAAGGCAGCATGGGAAAACCCAGGCTAAGGCACTCTAGTCCTTGAGCCACCCCCTAGTCCACCCACCCACCTACCCATCCGTCCCCCGGAAAGAAAGAAAAAAACTTGGGGGTGTCACTCCCGGGATTTTAAAAACAATTCTAGTTGCTCAACATCATGTCTGATTAGCAATAACTGCTATGAAACAGAGACATTACATTTTCTGGTCAGTGAGGTTTAAATTAATTAGTTCCTGAATCCTATCCCATTTAATGTGACTTCAGAGGGCTTGAGAGGGATAGGATTTAAACCGTGGCGGACCGCCATGCTTAAATAAATGTAGAGGAAACACTGGATATTCCTTTCCTTGTTCTACAACAACAACCTAATAACATGATCATGCTGATGGCTGATAGCTTTTGCTCTTCCCAAATACAAGTAGCCAGGTGAGATGTTTGCAACTACATTACTTTTTATCAATCCAGTTGCAGCAGGCCTAGTTCCATACCACAATTGTTGAACTGTGATGAACTGCCCTATTTGTGATTGTTTTTAGAGATTCTAGAGGTTTTATACTAGTGCTGCCACTAACAACTAATAACTAATTTTGTTGTATAACTCGCACTCCTCCTTGTCCACAGGTGGCAGCAGTGCGGTGGAGGCAGAGTGGCAGCAGTACGGTGGAGGCAGAGTGGCAGCAGAGCTGGCCTAAACAAAACAGTCTTCAGCCCTTGGAACCGCACCTGGCTCTTTGGCCCCAAGAACAAACCTTCCCGTCATAGGTGCCTCTGATAGTGCATCACTCACAAGAATGGTAACAAGAATGCACTTAAAGAATGCCCTGGCAGGAGCATCACATATGAATACTTTCACAGACAGTTGAAGTGCTTTGCCTCCATGAACAATGCCATCTTGCTGTAACTGCTGCAACTCCTGGAGAAAGTCACTTAAGTACTCTTCCTCTGAATTTGGTTTAGCAACTCCACAGTAGATGGCCAAAATGAAAGGAGCAAAGTTGTGAAAGTTGCAGAGTATGGGCCACATTTGGAAGTTGGAGGATTTAAAAAGTGGCACACCATCAATGTTAAAGCACAAATGTAGGTGCTCAACGATTCCTGGATGCTGAGACAAACGTTTGGTTTTGGAGTAGCATTGTCGAGAATGGTCAGAAAAATCTACCAAAAAGTTTGTAAATTAAAGGATGGAAAAAGTATGGGATTTTAAAATAGAAAATGTGTAGGAACCCTGTTAAAAGAAACCTTTTCTCTGTCTCTCTCCATTCAACTGGATCTCTCAATGTTCTCCAACATTCCATTACTTGTTACTACATTGTACATGTTGTCATACATTGTTCATATTTAGCCATATTTTTTTTGCCCTTATAAGATAACTACTAATACACTGCACATATTTAATTTATATTACTCTAAACCACCTTCTATAAACCAACTGTATACTACTGTCTACACGGCACTGTGTCTTGTCCTGTATATGCAGCACCTGTCTATACTTTGTATATCACTTTTCTGCTTTTTTGCACTTCTAGTTAGACACAAACTGCATTTTGTTGTCTTTGTACTTGTATTCTGCACAAATAATCAAAATATATGTCAATAAATGCTGATGTAATTTTGACATCAATGTTTGTCGCATTTATGTAGAATTGACATCAAATGCCAACAAAGCTTGACATGGAAATTACATCTTGATGTAGAATAAATGTTGAATTGACATCAAAGCTTGACATTGAATGATATCAGAATAGCATCAAAACGACATCAACATCATGACATCTTGATGTCAAATAAATGTCGAATTGACATCAAAAATTGACATTGAATGATATCAGAATAGCATCAAAACAACATCAACATCTTGACGTCAAATAAATGTTGAATTGACATCAAATGCCAACAAAGTATGACATCAAAACGACATCGCAATGGTCAAAATCTTGACGTCAAATTGACATCAGTACATTGACGTCGATACAACTTTCATTCTAGACCTGTTTCTAGACGTAATTTTGAAGTCGATGTTTGATGTCATATCATATTGATGTTGAATTGACATCAAATGCCCACTGGGGAGGCAAGGTGGCTTTCCCGAGGTAAAGTGCTGTCGCGCGTGTTTGAGCTCCGAGTCGCCTCTTCTTGGAGGAAGAGCGCATGTTTGAATCTGCAAGCACGTTCACTAATGAACATTTCTTGACGAAGCTGGCCTATCTTAGCGATATATTTGATATATCTTAGCGATTTGAATTAAATGTCCAGTTACAAGGCAAAGACAATCACCTACCTCACCTAGTAAATAATATTACTGCATTCACCAAAAACACTTGAGTATAGGACAGGCGCCTCGATCGCGACAGTATTATGCCTTTGAGATTTCGGAGCGAAATCGCTGAAACGTCTGATTGGGAGGCACTCGTGATCCCATGTATTAAACAGTAGGCCTACATCACATCCCTACAAAGTTTATTTCAAAAATATTTCCCAACCAGCAGTGCTCAGTATGACTGGATTATGGATCCATTTAATGCAGCATGTTGGCATTTCATTGAATATATTGTACAATGCTGTATAATGGCCTATGCTTCCTAATATGTTGCTGGAAAACAGAAATATGTGTGTTATTTATTATTCTATCTGCAGCACCAGCTGATTTTAACTCTGTTGAAGAGGATATATTTAGAACTTGTCATTATTTCAAGAAATTTGACAATTTTAAGCTTGACCTACCACTTTCTTAGAGCGATGAGGGACAGGTGGGGCTCGAGAATGCCCCCTCAAAGTGGGGAATGAAAGAAAAAGTTTAAGAACCACTGATCTAGTTTGTTAACTACCACAGTCACGAGTTCAGTCCCAAGCTTGTCATTGTCTTTGCACTTGGCATGTCATTGTTGATTCTTACTGTACAAGAGGTGAAGGAGGTGATCTAAAATAGCCTTTGGTTGAGCTGTCGGAAGAATGGGATTAATTTTAATGGAACAAAGAGATATCAAACTACTGGGCTGTAGACCCAAAGGGACATTTTTGGATTATTGACGAGTCAGACCAAAGGGGCTTCGGAGCAACGCGCAGTCCCCCCTGAACGGAAAAATGAACAAAACAAACCAATTAAATATCAACTTAAAAAGGCATGTAGTTGTAGCGCGTTTCTTCTGTGAGAGGTGCAGCTCGTGTGTGTTGCTGTCCTCAATTTAGTGCTGTAGCGGACCGTGGTAAAGTTGGTTTTATATTGGACGTTGGATATTCGACACATTCGAAAAATCTATTTAGCACTGACTACGAGGGTCAAATTTGTGTCAAACGAACTTTAATGTGTTTAAACAAGGCCTGCCTATATTACACAAAGCTTCTTTTGTCCAAAAACCCATGTTTTGATTTTATGAATTTTTTAGGCTGATAAAAGATTTCAATCTATTATGCGGCTTCACCTTTTGACTTACCCATACTAAAACATATCTCCTGAACTCGGCTTACTGCCCTTTCTAGTACACAAAGCTTCTTTTTCCCTAAAACCTACTCTTTGATTTTATACAATTTTTAATGTTAAATGTTTCAAATCTATTATGCGGCTTTCCCTTTTGACCTACCCATGTCAAAACACATCTGTTGCACTCGGCTAACTGCCCTACATAGTACACAAAGCTTCTTTTTTTCAAAAACGCACTCTTTGATTTTATATAAATTTTTTACTATTCAAAAATGCTATGAATCTATTATGCTGCTTCCCCTTTCGACCTACCCATGTCAAAACACATCGCTGAACTCAGCTAACTGCCCTACATAATACACAAAGCTTCTTTTTTCCAGAAACTCACTCTTTGATTTTATATTAATTTTTTACTATTCAAAAATGCTATAAATCTATTATGCGGCTTGACCTTAAAACTCACTCTTTGATTTTATATTAATTTTTTACTATTCAAAAATGCAAAAAAACAAGCTACCTCTTTGTAGGTAGACATACATCATTTATATTTATTAAGTTAACTATATTTTGTTTTCCATCCAAAGTTCCATTTGGCTGTGTAAATCAACTGGATTTTTTTATATTTTCAATAAATGTATAATATAGATTTATAGCATTTTTTGATAATAAAATCAAAGAGTGGGCTTTGGAAAAAATAAGCTTTGTGTACTATGTAGGGCAGTTAGCTGAGTGTAGCAGATGTGTTTTGACATGGGTAGGTCAAAAGGTGAAGGCGCATAATAGATTTATAGCATTTTTTAATAGTAAAAAAATAATATAAAATCAAAGAAAGAGTTTTTGAAAAAAATAGGCTTTGTGTACTATGTAGGGCAGTTAGCCGAGTGCAGCAGATGTGTTTTGACATGGGTAGGTCAAAAGGTGAAGGCACATAATAGATTTATAGCATTTTTGAATAGTAACAAATTTATATAAAATCAAAGAGTAAGTTTTTGAAAAAAAGAAGCTTTGTGTACTATGTAGGGCAGTTAACTGAGTGCAGCAGATGTGTTTTGACATGGGTTGGTCAAAAGGTCAATTCGCATAATAGATTTATAGCATTTTTGAATAGTAAAAAATTAATATAAAATCAAAGAGTGAGTTTTTGAAAAAAAGAAGCTTTGTGTACTATGAAGGCCAGTTAGCTGAGTGCAACAGATGTGTTTTGACATGGGTAAGTCGAAAGGGGAAGCCGCATAATAGATTTATAGCATTTTTGAATAGTAAAAAAATTATATAAAATCAAAGAGTACGTTTTTGAAAAAAAGAAGCTTTGTGTACTATGTAGGCAAGTTAGCTGAGTGCAACAGATGTGTTTTGACATGAGTAGGTCAAAAGGTGAAGTCACATAATAGATTTATAGCATTTTTATAAAGTAAAAAAATAATATAAAATCAAAGAGTGAGTTTTTGGAAAAAAGAAGCTTTGTGTATTATGTAGGGCAGTTAGCTGAGTGCGGCAGATGTGTTTTGACATGGGTAGGTCAAAATGTCAGGTCGCATAATAGATTTATAGCATTTTTGAATAGTAAAAAATTAATATAAAATCAAAGAGTGCGTTTTTGAAAAAAAGAAGCTTTGTGTACTATGTAGGGCAGTTAGCAGAGTGCAGCAGATGTGTTTTGACATGGGTAGGTCAAAAGGTGAAGGCACATAATAGATTTATAGCATTTTTGAATAGTAACAAATTTATATAAAATCAAAGAGTAAGTTTTTGAAAAAAAGAAGCTTTGTGTACTATGTAGGGCAGTTAACTGAGTGCAGCAGATGTGTTTTGACATGGGTAGGTCAAAAAGTGAAGGCGCATAATAGATTTATAGCATTGTTTAATAGTAAAAAAATAATATAAAATCAAAGAAAGAGTTTTTGAAAAAAATAGGCTTTGTGTACTATGTAGGGCAGTTAGCCGAGTGCAGCAGATGTGTTTTGACATGGGTAGGTCAAAAGGTGAAGGCACATAATAGATTTATAGCATTTTTGAATAGTAACAAATTTATATAAAATCAAAGAGTAAGTTTTTGAAAAAAAGAAGCTTTGTGTACTATGTAGGGCAGTTAACTGAGTGCAGCAGATGTGTTTTGACATGAGTTGGTCAAAAGGTCAATTCGCATAATAGATTTATAGCATTTTTGAATAGTAAAAAATTAATATAAAATCAAAGAGTGAGTTTTTGAAAAAAAGAAGCTTTGTGTACTATGAAGGCCAGTTAGCTGAGTGCAACAGATGTGTTTTGACATGGGTAGATCAAAATGTCAGGTCGCATAACAGATTTATAGCATTTTTGAATAGTAAAAAATTAATATAAAATCAAAGAGTGCGTTTTTGAAAAAAAGAAGCTTTGTGTACTATGTAGGGCAGTTAGCAGAGTGCAGCAGATGTGTTTTGACATGGGTAGGTCAAAAGGTGAAGGCACATAATAGATTTATAGCATTTTTGAATAGTAACAAATTTATATAAAATCAAAGAGTAAGTTTTTGAAAAAAAGAAGCTTTGTGTACTATGTAGGGCAGTTAACTGAGTGCAGCAGATTTGTTTTGACATGGGTTGGTCAAAAGGTCAATTCGCATAATAGATTTATAGCATTTTTGAATAGTAAAAAATTAATATAAAATCAAAGAGTGAGTTTTTGAAAAAAAGAAGCTTTGTGTACTATGAAGGCCAGTTAGCTGAGTGCAACAGATGTGTTTTGACATGGGTAGGTCAAAATGTCAGGTCGCATAATAGATTTATAGCATTTTTGAATAGTAAAAAATTAATATAAAATCAAAGAGTGCGTTTTTGAAAAAAAGAAGCTTTGTGTACTATGTAGGGCAGTTAGCAGAGTGCAGCAGATGTGTTTTGACATGGGTAGGTCAAAAGGTGAAGGCACATAATAGATTTATAGCATTTTTGAATAGTAACAAATTTATATAAAATCAAAGAGTAAGTTTTTGAAAAAAAGAAGCTTTGTGTACTATGAAGGCCAGTTAGCTGAGTGCAACAGATGTGTTTTGACATGGGTAAGTCGAAAGGTGAAGCCGCATAATAGATTTATAGCATTTTTGAATAGTAAAAAATGTATATAAAATCAGAGTACATTTTTGAAAAAAAGAAGCTTTGTGTACTATGTAGGCAAGTTAGCTGAGTGCAACAGATGTGTTTTGACATGGGTAGGTCAAAAGGTGAAGGCACATAATAGATTTATAGCATTTTTATAAAGTAAAAAAATAATATAAAATCAAAGAGTGAGTTTTTGGAAAAAAGAAGCTTTGTGTATTATGTAGGGCAGTTAGCTGAGTGCGGCAGATGTGTTTTGACATGGGTAGGTCAAAATGTCAGGTCGCATAATAGATTTATAGCATTTTTGAATAGTAAAAAATTTATATAAAATCAAAGAGTGCGTTTTTGAAAAAAAGAAGCTTTGTGTACTATGTAGGGCAGTTATCTGAGTGCAGCAGATGTGTTTTGACATGGGTAGGTCGAAAGGTAAAGGCACATAATAGATTTATAGCATTTTTGAATAGTAAAAAAATAATATAAAATCAAAGAGTGCATTTTTGGAAAAAAGAAGCTTTGTGTACTATGTAGGGCAGTTAGCCGAGTGCAACAGATGTGTTTTGACATGGTTAGGTCAAAAGGTCAAGCCGCATAATAGATTGAAAGCATTTAAAGCATTTTTTTTACATTAAAAAATATTTATAAAATCAAAGAATGGATTTTTGGGAAAAAGAAGCTTTGTGTACTATATAGAGCAGTAATCCGAGTTCACCAGATGTGTTTTGACATGGGTAGGTCAAAAGGGAAAGCCGCATAATAGATTTGAAACATTTAACATTAAAAATTGTATAAAATCAAAGAGTAGGTTTTAGGGAAAAAGAAGCTTTGTGTACTAGAAAGGGCAGTAAGCCGAGTTCAGGAGATATGTTTTAGTATGGGTAAGTCAAAAGGTGAAGCCGCATAATAGATTGAAATCTTTTATCAGCCTAAAAATTTCATAAAATCAAAACATGGGTTTTTGGACAAAAGAAGCTTTGTGTAATATAGGCAGGCCTTGTTTAAACACATTAAAGTTGGTTTGACACAAATTTGACCCTCGTAGTCAGTGCTAAATAGATTTTTCGAATGTGTCGAATATCCAACGTCCAATATAAAACCAACTTTACCACGGTCTGAAGCGGACAATGCGAAGTTACCTAGAATGTTAACTTTGAACTCGTTATATTCAGTAAAGAAGCACTACACAAGTAAAACCATTGTAGGCCTATGTTATAAAAAATGTTCTTCATCTATTCTTTTACTCCGCTATACTCAACGTGGAAGTTAGGAAAATCGCCCTTTTGGCTTGTGTCAATATTGCACCGTGCGCGTATGTGTAGGTCTACCTGGTGTGCTACGGCAAGCAACATTGATAGAAAAATACACTTTGCTACCGTTTGTGCACGAAATGTGCACTCGCAAGCATATCCCATGCAATTTCCGTGGTCAGATACAAGGCGGGGAACATAGGACCCTTTTCTACAAAAAGGGTCCTATGTTCCCCGGTCCCATACAAATAGCGGGGGAACATAGACGCTCCCGAGTTAACTTCAATGCAGCAGTTTTGATCAAATTTGCGCAGCATGGTCACTATGCTAAGCGGAGTTAATAGCAATTTAGCCAGACGTCTTCTATGCAATGCTTCTATGTGGCAACAACAATCCTTCAACAATCGTGAACATTTTGTTAAATGCACATGCAGAGGAGGGGCAGCGGGCTACGAGAGAGAGCGGGGCGGGGTAAGGAAAGGCTTTGCTAACGATATTGCTAGCAAACTTAGCTAGCGCTGTTTCATATGAAGGTATATTGGGTGCAAAAGTGGCGAGCACATTTAACTGCAGATTTTGCATGTGCACACTAAAGTCGTAAATGTGTAACAGTAAAGTTGAAGTTGTACATATTTTTTTATATCTTGTTAACACAAAATAGGGGCTACGGGTTCACAAATCCTTTTTACAGGTACACAAATCCTTTTTACAGGTACACAAATCCTATCCTGTGAGTCACAACTTTCAAGAGTCACGCACTCGACACTTTTGCTCCAATCGTTGCAGCGCAGTAGGTGCGAAACACATTTGCACATCCGTGTTTCATAATCTGAGAACATGCACAACATTCGTGCATTTGTAAACCCAAATGTGAACTAATGCATCCGAAGTTGTGCATCTGTGAAATAATTTCTCATTAATAAAATTCTACAGATCGCTTTGATTTTCTTGCACGACTACAAGTCAATTGATACAAGTGCTCGAATCTGCTTCTACGAGTGACGAGTGACTTTTGCTCCTAGCTAGGTGATATAATAGGTGCAAAAAGATTTGTATGTGTGCACGTCGAGCAATCGATCGAGAAAACAAGGCGGCCGGATCTGGATCCTGGATCACGTTCAGACTACCATTGCCTGCTCATAAAGTAAGTAACCTCAGCATGTTTCCTTATCAATGAAGGACACACGATTTATAGTTTTTCTTTGCACAAAGCGAGGAAAAAAATGTTGCGGTGTGCGGTGTTAAGTTCTACGACCTTATTATTCATAATGTCTGCACAGCAAACAATTGCTAACTTGCCTTGCACTATCCAAAAGTCTTCGTGCAAGATACAAGTCAGCTTTTCGAAAATTGCAGAACGATTGTGTCAGATTGTGTGTCCTAACGATTTTGGACGGGCAGTGTTATATTTCTGTACTTCTAAACTAGTGTAACAATCTGCAAGGTTGTCTCAAAATGGTCTTTATTGGTTTCGCACCAAAACACACGAACACATAATTCCGGGCCAGACCTGACCCTTATGCTCCAGCACTAAACATCTATCTTAGGCTGTATCTAAAACACACACTAGTTAGACCCGGTTATGAACACTGTAATCAACTATAAATATAAACACGACAGTCAGGACGCACAACATTGGTAACTTGTATGGTTAACATTAACATTCAACATAACACATCTAACGAACAGCATCATGGGAGCACAGTCATCAACAGCTAGGCTCAGATCATTACACAGCCCCCCCGAGACTTAGTCCATGTCCCCTTGACTCAAGTCTTACCCTACGTCAGTCCATGAGCCTGGCTGGGACGCGACGCTGGCGTTGTGGGCGCCCCGCTGTCGCGGCGGTGACTTCCGGTGAAGGCTGCACGGTGATCGGTGTTAGAGCCACAGCTCCATTGTCACCAAGTTCCACAGAGTCAGTGTCAAAGTCTCCACGACCCTCAGCTAAGGCCAGGGGTCGATACGGGGCCAGTCGATCACGGTGGAGAGCCACAACTCTCCGACGCTTAATCAGTCTCACACGATAGACCACATCAGACAGCTTCTCTAAGACATCGCACGGCCCGACCCACTGGCTAGTGAGTTTCGGGGAAATGCCTTTCTTTCTCTCCGGGCAGTACACCCACACTTTATCGCCGGTCTGGAACTCCTGGCCGCGACAGCGCGTATCGTAAGCTCGCTTTTGACGTATTCCAGCTTCACTCATAGCCTGCCGGGCCAACTCGTGTACTCCCTTCAGTCTCTCGCGTAGCTGCTTGTAGTATTCCAGCCCTGGCTTACCTCCAATCTCCGCTTCCGGAGGCGAACCGAACACCAAGTCCACCGGCGTGCGTAGCTCTCGCCCGAACATCAGAGCTGCCGGTGTGCATTTCGTTGACTCTTGCACCGCTGTGCGATATGCCCAGAGCACTAAGGGCAAGTGTAAGTCCCAGTCCTTTTGTCGGCGGTCGGCCAATATGGCCAGCTGCACTGCTAGCGTCCGGTTAAACCGTTCGACCAGCCCGTCGCTTTGTGGATGCAGAGGTGTCGTTCTCGTTTTCCGGATGCCCATGCGCTGGCAAACCTCAGCAAACACCTCCGCCTCGAAATTCCGCCCTTGGTCGCTGTGGAGCTCTTCCGGTGCCCCGAACCGGCAGAACATCTCAGTGACCAGTCTGTCCGCTGTCGTGTGGGCGCTCTGATCTGGCACTGCATACGCCTCCGGCCACTTAGTGAAATAGTCCATAGCTACGAGCACGTAGCGATTTCCCCGCTCTGTGACTGGCAGTGGGCCCATGATATCGACGGCTACCCGCTCCATGGGAGCCCCGACTGCGTATTGCTGCAGCGGAGCGTGCGAGCGTCGCGTGGGGCCCTTCTTCGCTGTGCAGGCGTCACAGCAGTGAACATGCAGTTCAACGTCCAGCCTGCATCCCGGCCAATAGAAGTGGCCTCTCAGCCGACGAAGAGTTTTTGCGATGCCGAAATGAGCCGCCCCCACAGCCCCATGTACCTGTTCCAGTACACGGGCTCGTAATCCAGCAGGAACCAGCAACTGGAAAATGTCAGATTGTCGATCGGGGGCTCGCCAGTGTCTATACAACAGTCCTTGACGTGCCACTATTCCCGGCCACTGTGAATAAATCGCTTTGGTCTCTGGATCGAGTGCGGATACGTCAGTCCATGGCGGTCGCTGACCGGCTTCGATCCATGACCACACTCGGCCAAGCGTGGCGTCCTCCGATTGCGCCTTCCGGATCTCCTCCCTCGACATCACGTCCACCGGCGACTGCGCGTCCATGGCCTCAGCTGCCGCTCTGCAGTGCTGTGTTGTGGCGTTGGGCTGCGGTGCGTTATCTCTCTCGCTGGCGTGAAGCTGGCGAGCGTTGGCTCTCTTGATGGCGCGGCGCTGGCGAGCGTTGAGTCTCTCGCTGGCGTGCTGTTGGCGAGCGTTGACCCTCTCGTTGGCGCGACGCTGGTGAGCGTTGAAAACAGCGACCCTCTCTCTCTCTGCCAGCGGTGATGCAGCCTGTAGCCGACGAGCGGGCTCCGATTGAGCCGCGGCCAGACTCCTCTCCTCCCTCCGGTGGCAGTGTTGGCACTGGTCTGCTGCACACGGACGCCTGGACAGGGCGTCCGCGTTGCCGTGAAGGCGACCCGCCCGGTGTCGAATCTCCATGTCGTAGTCCTGGAGCGCCTCCAGCCAGCGAGCCAGCTGGCCCTCCGGTTCTTTGAAGTTCAGCAGCCAGGTGAGTGACGCATGGTCCGTTCTCAGCAGGAACCGTTTGCCGTAGAGGTAGGTTCGGAAATGGCGCACTGCCACCACCACAGCCAACAATTCTTCTCCGCTCGGTCCAGTGAGCGGCTGAAGTATGCGACCACTTGCTCGCCCTGCCCGCCTGCTTGTGAGAGGACGGCGCCGACGCCCACGTCGCTGGCGTCGGTGTCCAGGATAAACGGCAGTCGAGGGTCAGGGAAGGCGAGCACTGGGGCCTCGCATAGCGCCCTCCGCAGCCGCCGGAATGCCGCGTCGCACTCTCGCGTCCACTCGAAGAGCTGGCCTTTGTGCGTCAATCGATGCAGCGGGCTGGCGACTGTAGCAAAGTCCCGAATGAAACGCCGGTAATATGACGCCAGGCCCAGGAAGCTCCGCAGCTCAGCACCGTCGCGTGGAACAGGCCAACGCCTCACCGTCTCCACCTTAGCTGGGTCGGTGGCCACTCCGGCGGCCCCCACGACATGGCCCAGGAACCCGGTTTGCCTCCGGAACAGGTGGCACTTTTTCGGGTGCAGTTTGAGCCCAGCACCTCGTATTGCGTCGAACACCTTTTCCAGATGTCCTATGGCACCGGTGAAGTCCGTTGCATGACACAGGATGTCGTCCAGGTAAACCACGCAGCATGTTCGTGGAATGCCCGCCAGGACACGCTCCATCAGCCGCTCAAAATTCGCTGGCCCGTTGCATAGGCCGAACGGAAGTACCCGGAACTGCCACAGCCCTTGCCCGATGGTAAACGCTGTCTTCGGCCGAGCTTCCGGGGCTAGCTCAATCTGCCAGTAGCCACTGCGTAAGTCCAGCGAGCTAAACCAACAGGAGCCGGCAATACTGTCCAGCGCATCGTCAATGCGGGGGAGCGGGTATGAGTCTTTCCGGGTTACCTGGTTGAGGCGCCTGTAGTCAACACAGAACCGCCACGAGCCGTCCTTCTTCCGGACGAGTACAGCCGGCGCAGCCCAGGGACTACTGCTTGGCTCTATCACTCCTGCCGCGGCCATTTCCTTGATCTTTTCTTCAGCTGCTTGTCGTTTGGCGAACGGTAAGCGATGAGGCTGAAGTCGGATGGGCCGAGCATTTCCGGTGTCGATATCGTGTTGGACCAGGCTCGTTCGGGTGCAGTCCTCATCTTTTGCAGCGAAGATGTCGGTGTACGCTGCTAGTAGTCTCCGCACCTGGCTACCCTGTGCTTCACTCAGCCCCTCACAGCTACGAGTGCAGAGTTCATTTACGGCTTGCCTTGTCTCTACAGAGGGCCGCGCTCTCTGAGTGGAGAGTGGAGATTGCTCAACCCGCGCTCCTGGCTCCTCTCTAGTGGGCGTGAGCTGAGCAGTGGCGAACTCAGCAAGCGGACCTGGACGAGACCTGTTGTTTTCGCGGGCTTGAGTTTCGCGGGCTTGTGTGGGGAGGGGCGGAGACTCAGCAAGCGGACCTGGATGAGACCTGTTGTTTCCGCGGGCTTGAGTTTCGCGGGCTTGTATGGGGAGGGGCGGAGTCTTGGATGGCGAGCACTCTTTGCGAGTTTGCTTCCTGCGGGCTCGTGTGGAGCGAGTTGGAGAGTTCTTCGTCGCGCCAGCTCTCCGCACTTCATGCTCTGTCTTCCCCGCCGTGTGCAACACTACGCTGCTCGTCCCTAAGTGTAGTGTGGACCGGGAAATGTCCACCACAGCCCCCCATTTCTCTAGCACGTCCAGGCCGAGAATGCAATCATCCTGAATGCTAGCCAACCAAAGCCGGCGGCTCGCCGTCTCACCGTTGATGCACACGCACACCGCTTTTTGTCCAAACAGTTCCGCTCGTTCTCCGGTAACTGTTGTGATGCGTGTTTTTGTCTCTTCCCAGCCTCTGGGTCTGGCTACCAGCGTGCCGGGTAAGAGACCGGGGCGCACCAGCGAGATGGTGGAGCCAGTATCGATCAGGGCACGACACTGAGTCCCGTCTAGCGTACAGTCCACATAGAGTCCTCTTGTTTGGCCGAGCCGGCCCAGTCGTATGCAGTCCATAGCCAGGGAGGTAGTGAAACTTGAAGGTGGCATCCCTCCCGCCGTGCCACCCCCCTCTAGTTTGACTGGGGCGCGTGAGGGGTGCTGGGGCGGGACAGTACCTCGCGATGTGCCCCGGTTCACCACACCGGTAGCATCCGTCTCCGCTGGCCGGCCTCTTCCACTCGCGTGGGCGGCGTTGTGGTGGCTGTGCTCTGGTCTGTCGCGTCGTCTCCAACTCCTCCCCGTCTTCCTCCATCGATGTCTGGCGTACGCAATGCCTCGACTCCGTTGTGTGGAAGATGTTTTCCACCCGTTCGGCCTCCGCGAGCGCCACGGCCAGCGAGCTGGGGGCGCTCAGGCGAAGATGTTCTCTCAGCCGCTCCGGGTGGATGCCTCGCACAAACGCTTCCAGTGCCATTTCTTCATGTAGACTCTGGCTGTACGTTGGGTAGCCCCGCCGGGCATACAGCTGCAGGTCAGCCGCGAACTTGCCCAGTCTCTCGCCCTTGTGCCGCCGTCTGGATGCGAGTTGTTCTCGAGCATCGCTGGTGAAGATCCTCTGGCCGAATCGTCGTTGCAGAGCGGCCTCGATGGCAGTCCAGGTTGCTTGCTCTGCCGGTGGCAGGTCTTCTAATACTTGTAGCGCTTCTCCTTCCAGGGCCAACGCCACCTGTATGCCCGTTCTCTCCGCCGACCAGCCATTCAGCTCAGCTGCCAGCCAGACCTGCACCAGGTATGTCGCCAGCGGCCTTTCACCATTGTAGCGGGGCAATTTGGCGTTGGAGCGCCCTTCTGCCGCCGTCGCACCGGGGACCAGCCGATTTCCATCGCTCCCGTGTGGAGCGGGTTCCAGTGGCGGGATGCTGCCATTAGCCCGGTTTGTCTCCTCCTGTGGCCGGGGGCGGGTTTCTTCGTTACGGTCACGCTGCAGGCTGGCTCCGTCTGCTGGGCCCAGCAGGTGGCCATGGGCGAGCGCACTGTCGAAGAGCCGTCTTGGCAGGAAACTCATCATCGCCGGGGTATCGGTCGCAGCTTTCTCCTCCCGTCCAGTAGGGGTCGGCATCCCACTTCTGACACCAATGTAACAATCTGCAAGGTTGTCTCAAAATGGTCTTTATTGGTTTCGCACCAAAACACACGAACACATAATTCCGGGCCAGACCTGACCCTTATGCTCCAGCACTAAACATCTATCTTAGGCTGTATCTAAAACACACACTAGTTAGACCCGGTTATGAACACTGTAATCAACTATAAACATAAACACGACAGTCAGGACGCACAACATTGGTAACTTGTATGGTTAACATTAACATTCAACATAACACATCTAACGAACAGCATCATGGGAGCACAGTCATCAACAGCTAGGCTCAGATCATTACACTAGTTATTTATCTAGCGATAGCTAGCTTGATCTGGCACTGGAGGATTTAGCAAGCAGGTAAACTAAGCTAAACATAGCTGTCATGATAATGTAAACCAACAAACAAGATAACTTTCTTCATATTATTATCATGTTACTTACCTTATGAGCAGGCAATGGTAGTCTGAGCGCGATCCAGATCCGGCCGCCTTGTTTTCTCGATCGATTCGCTCGACGTGCACACATACAAATCGTTTTGCTCCTATTATATCACCTAGCCAGGAGCAAAAGTATCGTCACTCATAGAAGCAGATTCGAGCACTTGTATCAATTGACTTGTAGTCGTGCAAGAAAATCAAAGCGATCTGTAGAATTTTATTAATGAGAAATTATTTCACAGATGCACAACTTCGGATGCATTAGTTCACATTTGGGTTTACAAATGCACGAATGTTGTGCATGTTCTCAGATTATGAAACACGGATGTGCAAATGTGTTTCGCACCTACTGCGCTGCAACGATTGGAGCAAAAGTGTCGAGTGCGTGACTCTTGAAAGTTGTGACTCACAGGATAGGATTTGTGTACCTGTAAAAAGGATTTGTGTACCTGTAAAAAGGATTTGTGAACCCGTAGCCCCTATTTTGTGTTAACAAGATATAAAAAAATATGTACAACTTCAACTTTACTGTTACACATTTACGACTTTAGTGTGCACATGCAAAATCTGCAGTTAAATGTGCTCGCCACTTTTGCACCCAATATACCTTCATAGTTTCACTGTATGTTACACCCACTGCATGCAATCTGTGGTATTAACATATTGAACAGTCAGAGCCAAACTTACCACAGTATTCTCGTTTGGCTTGAAGCTATCTCGGTTTATGTGTTTCATCCACTTTTGACGCACATCTTGGTCCTCCGCTCGACCAGGAACTCTGTGTAATCCGTATGGCCGTAAACATGGGCAGTCGATGTGCAACAAAGGTTCGTGAATTTCACAAACGATTTTATTCCAGGCCTGTAGTTTTGTGCTGCTATTAAAACAGCCAAACACACAACACGCTCTCCCCGGCATCACTGGACAGCATACGTACTAAAAAAACTAAATAAAAATAACATTTCGTACAGCTAACATCTGCTACAGCTGCCTATGGGACCAACACGTTATTTCCTCTACTTCCTTAGCAGCAAGGCACGCAGTAATGGCGGCGCTGCTTTACTTCAAGGGGGCAGGCGAATTCCCGGAAGTAGAAGAATCGACGTAGGCTGGAGGGACCACCTCTCTGCTAACTCCCATAGAAGTCTATTCATTCTAGGATTTTTTTGAAATACCATAACTTCATATAACATATATCCTGTGCCGATATTGTAGCTTCTGTGTAATCTACATAAACACTACAAAGGCAAAACAGACTCCATTACCTCGTCCGTAACGTTGGTTACCCGTAAGAAGAATGGTTAGCTTGTTCAGTTGGAGGGAAGCTAGCTTTGACGTAATCTCTCTTTCGCGCCGTAGGGAGATAACCGTATTGTTTGGATAAGAAGCTCAGTCCACCTTACTGTCTGACGGTAACTCATAAGCAAAACCTAGCATACACGACCGTATGTTAAGGTAAAGCATTACACAGAGGCAACCTTATAGTAATAAAAAAGTAAACCTAATTTTTTTAAAAACGGCACTAATCATTTCAGAGGTTTTCGATGGATTGACCGTAGGTCGGAAAAGTGGAAAGAAGATTAGCTTCAAGGCTATAACTTTTTTGTTTTGTTTTAGCATGACTGTTTTTGAAGATGATCATGTATGGTAGCTTCAACATTAACACGACTTGGTGAGGATGATATTAATAATAATACATAAATAAATGTTTAACTTTGATGACTTTGAAGGCGAAGGAAGTGTGAGAAGAATTTCTGTGTATCTATCATATGAGTTACAAGATTCAGTTCGATGGCTAACGTCACGAAGTTAAGTGTGAGTCTGCGCAGTACTGGGGGGACCAACTGAAAAATCGTTCTATTTGACTCAGTGCCCTCCCATTGAAAACGACGGAGTCTGTTCGTCCATTTCTTTTACTGTATGCTTTACTTCTGTGTTTCGCTGGATTTGTGTATACCTTAGTTTAGATGCTAAATGTCTACCGAGTCTACTGCCTACCAAAACCTGTCGCTGTTCTGATCAATGAACCATAACTTATTGTTTATTCTGTGTCAACTTTCAGAGGGAAGACATGTATGACTCCTTTCTGACCAAATTTCACAGCTTCTAAAAAAGTCTATCGTCTTCGTGTAAACCTAGTTTTGAACAGAAAAAAAGTTAACATTAGGCTACTTTGCCGGTTCTCTCATAACGTTACAGATCAACACACCAAATCAGGTCATGATTTGGCATTTTAGCGAAAATAACGTTCCTGTAGAGTAGAATGAGTAGAACCAGTCCCCGATTCAAAAAATATTCATGTTGCCTAAACAGCCACTAAATATGCTAATTTCCCTTCTCCCCACATCTTCCTCTTGCTCCCACCCAGCTCTCCTTGTGAGTATGCACATGTACTGGGTGTTTCATGAAAATACCGCCGACAGCAGACTAACAACCAAAACTATGGCAATTAATTTGCCTTTTGTAGCCATCTCTGGCTAGCCTTTGCTTAGGCAAATGAGACATAACTTCTGCCGAGGTTTAAAGCAAATGTTGTTACGAACTTCAATTTCTTCAAAAATCGGCTCTAAACATGCTTCAATTATGTTTGTATTGGCAGCCATTTCACAGTAGGAACTTTTCCCCATGAACACAACGTAAGTGAGATCAGTGGGCGTGATCCTAAGTATAAGTACGGTTTTGATCCTGTGAGGGAAATTTGGTCTCTGCATTTATCCCAATCCGTGAATTAGTGAAACACACTCAGCACACTGTGAACACACAGTAGCACACACTAATCCAGACACAGTGAGCTGCCTGCTACAGCGGCGCTCAGGGAGCAGTGAGGGGTTAGATGCTTTGCTCAAGGGCACTTCAGCCATTCCTACTGGTCAGGGTTCGAACCAGCAACCCTCCGATTACAGGTCCGAAGTACTAACCAGTAGGCCACAACTGCCCCTTTAATCAATTAGCAATAGCAGTCATGTTAAAATTAGCTTAAATTAGTTTTCAACAAAATTATATCTAAATGGCTACAGAAATGTCTTTATTCAGCCGTTCGTTTATGGATTGGTTAGAAAGCAACGTGGACTAGTGTCATTTAATTGCTCTCTCTTTTGTTTTTCTCAGTTAACTGATAGACTACCATTGAAGTTTTGTACACATCTTTCTGCCGTTCTGACCCTGTTTGTAAATCCAATGAGTGACACAAGTTTGGAAGTTCAATAAAACATTTTCTTATTAACAACCAAGCAACTGATATGAATAGTTAATTTTCATTTTCGATCCCCATATGATCTTCTTTCCTGCAGTATGACAACTTCTTCTGACATGGTAACAGTTCCCCTGATTTTCTGATTGGATATTGGCAGCACAGTCAGCTTCACTGATTGGTTCATTGATGAAGGCGCCTGGGTAGAGTATAGAGGAGCTTCCTCCCTCACACCAACACTGGTTAAATGTATGTGTATATTTTATCACTTTCATTTCCCTGAAAAGTTTAGGAATGGTCCTCCCTTTCCTCAAGGTCATGCGTGTGTGTGTGTATGTACGTGTGTGTGTGGTCATGAGTGTGTGTGTGTGTGTGTGTATGTAAGTTTGTGAGTATTGTCCTTCCTCCTCTATTGACGAGCCTCCCCTGTGTGAAGTGAGAGCACAATGACCTCTCTGCTGGACAATCACATCAACAAGTGTCCATGTCCTTGGCCCCTCCCCCAGTGGGTGTGTCTATGGTATTGACCCCTCCCTCATTGGGTGTGTCCATGGTATTGGCCCCTCCTCCACTGGGTGTGCCCATGTACCGGACACCTCCCTCAACGAGTGTGTCCATGTCCCTGGCCCCTCCCTCCGTGGGTGTGCCCACAGCATTGACCCCTCCTTTACAGGGTGTGTCCATGTCCTTGACTCCTCCCACCATGGGTGTGTTGATATCTGTAGCCCCTCCTTCAATGGGTGTATCCTTGTCCGTGGCCCCTCCCTCCATGACTGTTTCCTCAGATAGAGACCCTCCTCCAGAGGGCGTGTTCACATCGTAGGCCCCTCCTCCGAGTAGCTCTGGGACCGCCTCCTCCTGGCATTCAGGAGTTTCCAGACTAGACCCTTCCCCCAAGTTGAGGCTTGGCTCCTCCTCTAAAGAACTCTGGCCACACTGCGTCTCCATGACGACCTCCTCCACTAGGGGTGTTGCCAGGCAAGCCCCTCCCTCCTGCATGTCAGTCACTGATGCTGCTCTCTGACCCAGCTCTGAATCCGCCCCCTGACCTAGAGCAGGGCACGCATCATCAGCTGACCTTGGTCTCCATGGCGATTCCCCTTCACTTCCTGTTGTCTCTGTTGATAGCATGAGGAGAGAAGATCATTGAAACATGACAACTCTAACACACACACGCACACAGGCTTACAACACTATGATAACAAATGCAGAACGTATATCTGGTTCTTGCTCACCCATGATTGGCTGGTCTCTTGAGGCAGGGCAGGACTCCGGTTGAAGCAGAGAGGCAGGACGAAGGCTGTCACTCAAGGTGATGGCATCCCTTCCTACTTATAATCAAATAACAACAAATACAATTACAGAAACACACACACATATCCATTCCATTACAGATACAAAAGATCTACACACACACACACACACACACAGTGGTTAAAGTGGGATTTGGCAAGTGGGGAAACCCTGAAATCCAGTGTCGCTGCAATGGGAGAAAATGACTCGTTGGAGAACATATTGAATATCGTGGTGCAGCAATACTTTTTGGACAAGAATGGCTAGCTTCTTTGGTCACCTTTGCCAGTCAAATAGCCCCCATATTGATTTGTACCAGGGAAGTCACTAGACCTAAACTGCACTGGGGCACAGCGCCCCCTAGGGGTGTCACTAGACGTAAACTGCACTGGGGCACAGCGCCCCCTAGGGGTGTCACTAGACCCAGAACTGCACTGGGCCACAAGCCCCCTTAGGCCCTCCTCTTACGGTATGCTACCCCGCAAGAAAATTGTGTACATTTTAACATTTAAATGCACCAATCTGGTGCACTTTAAAAAGAAATTCAGATATTCGATTTGCTTATTTTTATCTATGGATGGAAATATTTGTACTGTAGCCAAAACAGTTTTGCACACACAGGTGGAATAGTGATGATGATAGCCTACAGCAATAAGTTCACAGTTCAGAAATGGTCATAAATAGTGTACATTTCAGCACTCCGTGAAATTATGCAGAAGTGGTCACCTGTGTTGTTCAGCTAGGTAATTATCTTGGCCATCTATAGGCTACATGCTATAGCTTCTTTTTCCATTCTGGGCTACCCATCTGGGAAAGTATGATTTGTTTTCCCTTCATGTTTCTGCATTAATGTCACTAGGAAGCCAGTAGAAATATATATATATAGTGTACGTATATTCATATCTGTTTAGGTGGGATTGTCTGTAAACTAGGAAACATGCCAGTAGAAATATATATTTATATCTGTTTAGGTGGGATTGTCTGTAAACTAGGAAGTATGCCAGTAGAAATATATATTCATATCTGTTTAGGTGGGATTGTCTGCATTAATGTCACTAGGAAGCATGTGAGTAGAAATATATATTCATATCTGTGTAGGTGGGATTGTCTGTAATATATATTCATATCTGTGTAGGTGAGATTGTCTGGAATCTGGCAATGTATGAACCATGATGGTGGGATATGTGGCTAAACAATTTTTAAACATGTATGCAGGCTACTGACATAAACAGTTTACATTTCGGCCCAAAAGTTGGAGACCATGTAGAAATGTGTTGCAATTTCAAAGCAGGATTACTCGGGAACGCCATGTGTTGAGTGAAGAGTTTGTGAGATATTTCACAAAGAGTAATGGGTGAGCAATTTCATGCATGTTCAACGTTAATTTTCTCGTGAAACGTTTCTCAGAGCAATGCAGCTAATGCCGTTTGAAAGCTTAAGGCCCGGACACACCAACCCAATTATTGGCCGTCGGACGTGGTCAGACAGTCGGGCGAGGTCGGTGAGTTGAGTCGGTTAAGTGTGTCCCGTGCCGTCTTCAGTCGGAGTCAGCGTTCATTTTGGCCAATTTGACATGTCGAATTGGCAGTCGGCCTCAATGACCAATCTGATTGGTGGAGTGCTAGAACCCTTGAATAAACATTATCTCAGATTAGTAGGCCTAGATGCTATGAGATGTAAGTTATGAGCCCATTTTGATAAACTATCCTAACATATTTTTGCTAGAACTAGTAGACTACCACTCAGTTGCTGAATGTATGTTATTTCAGGTTAGTTTTCAACAACATACAAGTTCACATTCACTTTTTGTTTACTGTGTTAACGTAAGCTAGCTAGTTAGCTAGCTCCGTTAACGGGCAAAAATAAATTATTTATTTCGTTTCCGAAAGAGTGTTTCATTGGCATCACACACAAGCAATGACAATAAAATAGTACACAATATACAGTATATCAATCAGAGAAGTCCGAAACTAGTGCCATTTCATTCCATTGGCTGCTGTTTTGGAAATGTATTGCGTCTCGCGCACGCACAGAACACACAACGGCGTCACTTCAGTGTGTTCTGAGGCACTTTTTTGACCGACTTGGGGAGACGGGAGCCGACTGATCAGTCCGACTGCTTTTCTTCCGACGCTCGGCCGTCGGGTTGGTGCGTTCCAGCCTTTAGATTCCGCTCATTCATGTGATAGGTTTCCTTTATGGACAGACTGTGTGACATTAACATTACCAACGTGTTTTCCAATTAGGAAACAAGTATTAATGGACAATATGCTATTTTTTCTCTGTTAATATTGACAAGCTGGAGTACTAGCCAGTTAACCTAACGTTCGTTATTGACCAGTGGATGAACATCTAGAGCCATATAGCCTACCGCCATACTGTATAGCCTACTGTTGTCGTGTTTAAATTGTGGAATTTTAACATTAGGACCTATTTCACCTTCGATTTTAACTTCCCTCTAACATCTACGTGCTCTGGCTAGAACAGCAACTGTAAACACAGCGACTTCATCTGTATGTGTGAACAGACACATGAGCACTCAAATCAGACAGGAGACCCACGAGAACCTAACTTCGGGAACAGACACATGTAC
Source organism: Alosa pseudoharengus (assembly GCF_046254945.1). Lineage (NCBI taxonomy): Eukaryota > Metazoa > Chordata > Actinopteri > Clupeiformes > Clupeidae > Alosa > Alosa pseudoharengus. Next base: position 2,420,677 of record NW_027468640.1, on the reverse strand, counting down.
TCAAATCAGACAGGACAGGAGACCCATGAGAACCTAACGTCGGGAACCGACACATGTGCACTCAAATCAGACAGAAGACCCACGAGAATCTAACGTCGTGAACCGACATGAGCACTCAAATCAGACAGGAGACCCACGAGAATCTAACGTCGTGAACCGACATGTGCACTCAAATCAGACAGGAGACCCGTCAGGAGAACGTCGGGAGGGGGGGGGATAACGGGTGTTAGTGAAGGCGGGGCCAGCCCAGGGGGTGAAAGTACATTTTGATTTGTTGAACACTGTGATCCTGAAGGAGGCAGGCTGCAATGTGACGGTACACGCTGAAAATTAACTCACCATTTATTTTAAAAATATCATCGCGCTATATTGTTGCTATGAAAGAATTTATTTTAATTTATCTGAGGTGGCGGAACTGTGTTACGCCCCATTCTGCCCCACTTTGACCTCTATACACACGCGCACACACACACACACACACACACCTGGGAGACTCCAGAATCCAGAGACCTCCAGTGTCTTGAGCTTCTTCTCCAGCTCTGCGACTCGGTTTCCCAGAATCCTGTGCAGTGGGGGGGGGGGGGGGGGGGGGGGTGAAGAGTGATTCTCAGCAAAAAGTCCTGCTTCCTGCTGCTTACCTCTGGTGCTAGCCTGCATCCTCTGTATATGCAATCACTACAGTTAGCATGAGAGTCTAGCTGATAAAACATCACCTCTGGTGCTAGGCTACAACCTCTGTATATGTGATGGCTACAGTTAGCATGAGAGTCTAGCTGATGAAACATCACCTCTGGTGCTAGCCTGCATTCTCTGTATATGCAAATCGCTACAGTTAGCATGAGAGTCTAGCTGATGAAACATCACCTCTGGTGCTAGCCTGCATCCTCTGTATATGTGATGGCTACAGTTAGTATGAGAATCTAGCTGATGAAACATCACCTCTGGTGCTAACTCAACTCAAAAGTATCCTACACGGAAGCGTTTTCAGTCGGAATTGTGCGATCATTGGTCCAAGCTGCCAAGGTTCCCTCCCACGTCTGCCAGCTTTCTGTTTCAAACAAGTCCGTAGGGATTTATTTGCAACAACAAACTAGTAGAAAGGTCAAGACAAGACCTGTTTGCTGGAATTATCATTAACTACCATGCTAACCTTTTTTTAGATGTCTTGAGAATTATCAAACTTTATCATCATCAGGGTCAATAAGTGGGAAGAGGCCATGTTCATAGGACATTATCAGGGTCAATAAGTGGGAAGAGGCCATGTTCATAATTATCAGGGTCAATAAGTGGGAAGAGGCCATGTTCATAGGACATTATCAGGGTCAATAAGTGGGAAGAGGCCATGTTCATAGGACATTACATCATCAGGGTCAATAAGTGGGAAGGCCGAGCGATGTCCATGTTCATAGGAAATTATTATTGTGGGGGCAGCCGTGGCCTACTGGTTAGCGCAGGACATTATTAGGCTCTGGTGTCAGTTCATATTCTCTGCAATTTGTGTGTCTGTTTGCGTGTGCCACATCATCAGTAATTGACGTCTCTTGAAAGTGATGCGTGAAAGAGCAGGACGTCATCAGTAACTGACGTCTCTTAAAAATGATGCGTGAGTGAGCAAGAGGTTTCATTTCTCATATCTGTCTCTCCTTCATTCCTCCATCCCAGGGTGTGTGTGTGTGTGTGTGTGTGTGTGTGTGTGTGTGTGTGTGTGTGTGTGTAGAGTATTGTTGGTTTGTCGGTGGTGACAAAAAGACAAATGATAAGAACCCAGAGTGTGTGTGTGTGTGTGTGTGTGTGTGTGTGTGTGTGTGTGTGTATATATAGAGTACTTGGTTTGTCGGTGGTGACAAAAAGTATAAGTAAGTAAGTATAAGTATACACTCTTTTGATACCGTGAGGGAAATTTGGTCCCAATCCGTGAATTAGTGAAACACACACAGCACACAGTGTACGTACACAGTGAGGTGAAGCACACACTAATTCTGGCGCAGTGAGCTGCCTGCATCAACAGCGGCGCTCGGGAGCAGTGAGGGGTTAGGTGCCTTGCTCAAGGACACTTCAGCCGTGCCTACTGGTCGGGGTTTGAACTGGCAACCAGTTACAGGTCCAAAGTGCTAACCATTAGGCCAAGGCTGCCCCAAAAAGACAAATGATAAGAACCAAGAGTGTGTGTGTGTGTGTGTGTGTGTGTGGAGTACTTGTTGGTTTGTCGGTGGTGTGTGTGTGTGTAGAGTACTTGTTGGTTTGTCGGTGGTGTGTGTGTGTGTGTGTGTGTGTGTGTAGAGTACTTGTTGGTTTGTCGGTGGTGTGTGTGTGTGTGTGTGTGTGTAGAGTACTTGTTGGTTTGTCGGTGGTGTGTGTGTGTGTGTGTGTGTAGAGTACTTGTTGGTTTGTCGGTGGTGTGTGTGTGTGTGTGTGTGTAGAGTACTTGTTGGTTTGTCGGTGGTGTGTGTGTGTGTGTGTGTGTGTGTGTGTGTGTGTGTAGTACTTGTTGGTTTGTCGGTGGTATGTGTGTGTTTGTGTGTGTAGAGTACTTGTTGGTTTGTCGGTGGTGTGTGTGTGTGTGTGTGTGATCGTGTGTGTAGAGTACTTGTTGGTTTGTCGGTGGTGTGTGTGTGTGTGTAGAGTACTTGTTGGTTTGTCGGTGGTGTGTGTGTGTGTGTGTGTGTGTGTAGAGTACTTGTTGGTTTGTCGGTGGTGTGTGTGTGTGTGTGTGTGTGTGTGTGTGTGTGTGTGTGTGTGTGTGTAGTACTTGTTGGTTTGTCGGTGGTATGTGTGTGTTTGTGTGTGTAGAGTACTTGTTGGTTTGTCGGTGGTGTGTGTGTGTGTGTGTGTGATCGTGTGTGTAGAGTACTTGTTGGTTTGTCGGTGGTGTGTGTGTGTGTGTAGAGTACTTGTTGGTTTGTCGGTGGTGTGTGTGTGTGTGTGTGTAGAGTACTTGTTGGTTTGTCGGTGGTGTGTGTGTGTGTAGAGTACTTGTTGGTTTGTCCGTGGTGTGTGTGTGTGTGGAGTACTTGTTGGTTTGTCGGTGGTGTGTGTGTGTGTAGAGTACTTGTTGGTTTGTCGGTGGTGTGTGTGTGTGTAGAGTACTTGTTGGTTTGTCGGTGGTGTGTGTGTGTGTGTGTGTAGAGTACTTGTTGGTTTGTCGGTGGTATGTGTGTGTGTGTGTGTGTGTGTGTGTGTGTAGTACTTGTTGGTTTGTCGGTGGTATGTGTGTGTTTGTGTGTGTAGAGTACTTGTTGGTTTGTCGGTGGTGTGTGTGTGTGTGTGTGTGATCGTGTGTGTAGAGTACTTGTTGGTTTGTCGGTGGTGTGTGTGTGTGTGTGTGTAGAGTACTTGTTGGTTTGTCGGTGGTGTGTGTGTGTGTGTGTAGAGTGCTTGTTGGTTTGTCGGTGGTGTGTGTGTGTGTAGAGTACTTGTTGGTTTGTCGGTGGTGTGTGTGTCTGTGGAGTACTTGTTGGTTTGTCGGTGGTGTGTGTGTGTGTGTGTGTAGAGTACTTGTTGGTTTGTCGGTGGTGTGTGTGTGTGTAGAGTACTTGTTGGTTTGTCGGTGGTGTGTGTGTGTAGAGTACTTGTTGGTTTGTCGGTGGTGTGTGTGTGAGTGTGTGTAGAGTACTTGTTGGTTTGTCGGTGGTGTGTGTGTGTAGAGTACTTGTTGGTTTGTCGGTGGTGTGTGTGTGAGTGTGTGTGTAGAGTACTTGTTGGTTTGTCGGTGGTGTGTGTGTGTGTGTAGAGTACTTGTTGGTTTGTCGGTGGTGTGTGTGTGAGTGTGTGTGTAGAGTACTTGTTGGTTTGTCGGTGGTGTGTGTGTGTGTGTGTGTGTAGTACTTGTTGGTTTGTCGGTGGTGTGTGTGTGTGTGGAGTACTTGTTGGTTTGTCGGTGGTGTGTGTGTGTAGAGTACTTGTTTCTTTGTCGGTGGTGTGTGTGTGTGTGTGTGTGGAGTACTTGTTGGTTTGTCGGTGGTGTGTGTGTGTGTGTGTGGGTGTAGAGTGCTTGTTTGTTTGTCGGTGGTGTGTGTGTGTGTGTGTGTAGAGTGCTTGTTTGTTTGTCGGTGGTGTGTGTGTGTGTGCGTGTAGAGTACTTGTTGGTTTGTCGGTGGTGTGTGTGTGTGTAGAGTACTTGTTGGTTTGTCGGTGGTGTGTGTGTGTGTGTAGAGTACTTGTTGGTTTGTCGGTGGTGTGTGTGTGTGTGTGTGTGTGTGTGTGTGTGTGTGTGTGTAGAGTACTTGTTGGTTTGTCGGTGGTGTGTGTGTGTGTGTGTAGAGTACTTGTTGGTTTGTCGGTGGTGTGTGTGTGTGTGTGTAGAGTACTTGTTGGTTTGTCGGTGGTGTGTGTGTGTGTAGAGTACTTGTTGGTTTGTCGGTGGTGTGTGTGTGTGTGTGTGTGTGTGTGTAGAGTACTTGTTGGTTTGTCGGTGGTGTGTGTGTGTGTGTGTGTGTGTGTGTGTGTGTGTGTGTGTAGAGTACTTGTTGGTTTGTCGGTGGTGTGTGTGTGTGTGTGTGTGTGTAGAGTACTTGTTGGTTTGTCGGTGGTGTGTGTGTGTGTGTGTAGAGTACTTGTTGGTTTGTCGGTGGTGTGTGTGTGTGTGTAGAGTACTTGTTGGTTTGTCGGTGGTGTGTGTGTGTGTGTGTGTGTAGAGTACTTGTTGGTTTGTCGGTGGTGTGTGTGTGTGTGTGTAGAGTACTTGTTGGTTTGTCGGTGGTGTGTGTGTGTGTGTAGAGTACTTGTTGGTTTGTCGGTGGTGTGTGTGTGTGTGTGTGTGTGTGTGTGTGTAGAGTACTTGTTGGTTTGTCGGTGGTGTGTGTGTGTGTGTGTGTGTAGAGTACTTGTTGGTTTGTCGGTGGTATGTGTGTGTGTGTGTATGTGTAGAGTACTTGTTGGTTTGTCGGTGGTGTGTATGTGTGTGTGTAGAGTACTTGTTGGTTTGTCGGTGGTGTGTGTGTGTGTGTGTGTAGAGTACTTGTTGGTTTGTCGGTGGTGTGTATGTGTGTGTGTGTGTGTGTGTGTGTGTGTGTAGAGTACTTGTTGGTTTGTCGGTGGTGTGTGTGTGTGTGTAGAGTACTTGTTGGTTTGTCGGTGGTGTGTGTGTGTGTGTGTGTGTGTAGAGTACTTGTTGGTTTGTCGGTGGTGTGTGTGTGTGTGTGTGTGTAGAGTACTTGTTGGTTTGTCGGTGGTGTGTGTGTGTGTAGAGTACTTGTTGGTTTGTCGGTGGTGTGTGTGTGTAGAGTACTTGTTGGTTTGTCGGTGGTGTGTGTGTGTGTGTGTGTGTAGAGTACTTGTTGGTTTGTCGGTGGTGTGTGTGTGTGTGTGTGTGTGTAGAGTACAGTACTTGTTGGTTTGTCGGTGGTGTGTGTGTGTGTGTGTGTAGAGTACTTGTTGGTTTGTCGGTGGTGTGTGTGTGTGTGTGTAGAGTACTTGTTGGTTTGTCGGTGGTGTGTGTGTGTGTGTGTGTGTGTGTGTAGAGTACTTGTTTGTTTGTCGGTGGTGTGTGTGTGTGTGTGCGTGTAGAGTACTTGTTGGTTTGTCGGTGGTGTGTGTGTGTGTAGAGTACTTGTTGGTTTGTCGGTGGTGTGTGTGTGTGTGTAGAGTACTTGTTGGTTTGTCGGTGGTGTGTGTGTGTGTGTGTAGAGTACTTGTTGGTTTGTCGGTGGTGTGTGTGTGTGTGTGTGTGTGTAGAGTACTTGTTGGTTTGTCGGTGGTGTGTGTGTGTGTGTGTAGAGTACTTGTTGGTTTGTCGGTGGTGTGTGTGTGTGTGTGTAGAGTACTTGTTGGTTTGTCGGTGGTGTGTGTGTGTGTAGAGTACTTGTTGGTTTGTCGGTGGTGTGTGTGTGTGTGTGTGTGTGTAGAGTACTTGTTGGTTTGTCGGTGGTGTGTGTGTGTGTGTGTGTGTAGAGTACTTGTTGGTTTGTCGGTGGTGTGTGTGTGTGTGTGTGTGTGTGTAGAGTACTTGTTGGTTTGTCGGTGGTATGTGTGTGTGTGTGTATGTGTAGAGTACTTGTTGGTTTGTCGGTGGTGTGTGTGTGTGTGTGTAGAGTACTTGTTGGTTTGTCGGTGGTGTGTGTGTGTGTGTGTGTAGAGTACTTGTTGGTTTGTCGGTGGTGTGTATGTGTGTGTGTGTGTGTGTGTGTGTGTGTGTGTAGAGTACTTGTTGGTTTGTCGGTGGTGTGTGTGTGTGTGTAGAGTACTTGTTGGTTTGTCGGTGGTGTGTGTGTGTGTGTGTGTGTGTAGAGTACTTGTTGGTTTGTCGGTGGTGTGTGTGTGTGTGTGTGTGTAGAGTACTTGTTGGTTTGTCGGTGGTGTGTGTGTGTGTAGAGTACTTGTTGGTTTGTCGGTGGTGTGTGTGTGTAGAGTACTTGTTGGTTTGTCGGTGGTGTGTGTGTGTGTGTGTGTGTGTGTGTGTGTGTGTGTAGAGTACTTGTTGGTTTGTCGGTGGTGTGTGTGTGTGTGTGTGTGTGTAGAGTACAGTACTTGTTGGTTTGTCGGTGGTGTGTGTGTGTGTGTGTGTAGAGTACTTGTTGGTTTGTCGGTGGTGTGTGTGTGTGTGTGTGTGTGTGTAGAGTACTTGTTGGTTTGTCGGTGGTGTGTGTGTGTGTGTGTGTGCGTGTGTGTAGAGTACTTGTTGGTTTGTCGGTGGTGTGTGTGTGTGTGTGTGTGTAGAGTACTTGTTGGTTTGTCCGTGGTGTGTGTGTGTGTGTAGAGTACTTGTTGGTTTGTCGGTGGTGTGTGTGTGTGTGTAGAGTACTTGTTGGTTTGTCCGTGGTGTGTGTGTGTGTGTAGAGTACTTGTTGGTTTGTCGGTGGTGTGTGTGTGTGTGTGTAGAGTACTTGTTGGTTTGTCGGTGGTGTGCGTGTGTGTGTAGAGTACTTGTTGGTGTGTGTGTGTCAGGGATGGAAATTAAATATTTTTTCTACCTGCCACTGTGGCTGGTGGATTCTAAAATCTACCAGCCACTCAACTTTTTTACCAGCCACTAGAGAAACGGCATGAAAATGTGATATCATGATTATAGTAGGCTACCCAAAATGATCACGGTAATCGGCATTATTGCAATATGACTAAAATGTGCTGAGTTTTGCCCTAAACCTGTCCTCCAAGCACAGTAGCAACAAAACTAAAGGTCAACAGAACCACATTCATATGCTATAGTGTCTTGTCATAAAAGTGGTGTGGCTCCTTTAAGACTCCGTTTGTGTGAGTTCTGGAGCATCCTATAATCCAACTCTCCAACTTGATCTAACTATAGTGTACATCATCTAATTTAAATATTTACAGATATCAAGGCTATATTTAACATTTAGCATTTATTTTCTATTTGGCCCGTAATGAAATCATACACTGAACAATTTAAGCACAGCTCAGCTTTAAGAAACGTAATATGCATGCTTAGCATTTTGTGAAACTACATTGAAAAACTCTGGTTGTGCAGTTATCTAGGCGATATTGTTAACATTTATTTTGTATTTGGCCTTATCATATATGACAAAAGCCCAACGTTGGAGACCGTGTAGACATTTGCTTCAATTTCAAAACCGGATTACTCGCGAACGGCTATAACTTGTATAAGGGAATGCTTTACACCTTTGCGTTCGGTAAGTTCTGCTGTTTATTCTGATACGGTTTGTAATTTCTTTGAATGAAAAGTTTGTGAGATATTCCATCACGACGAATGGGTGTGGAGATGTCCGTCTGTCTGCCTCATAGGTCTAAATAGCAGCGTGTCGCGGGCCGGATTAAAATACCTATGAAAAGTTTGTGAGATATTCCATCACGACGAATGGGTGTGGAGATGTCCGTCTGTCTGCCTCATAGGTCTAAATAGCAGCGTGTCGCGGGCCGGATTAAAATACCTAGAGAAAAAATACCAATTCAAAAGAGAACTATTTACGTGAGGATATTAGCCTGTGAAGATATAACGCAGATCCACAGATCTCACTAGATTTATGTCTATGCAGTCATCCTGAAATAATCTAGCAGTGGCACATGAAAGCATAGTGACAGTTTCTTAATGGTAGTGAAGTGAAAGTGAAGCGCTGCACCAGTGCTGCTATGCTGCGGTGGCGGCTCACTATGAGTTGTAGAACTTCAAATCAGCGCGATTTACCCTTATAGGCTGGTAACGTTAGGCTACATGATCCCTACAGACACTTTCTTATTTTTAACCGTCAATAAGTATGAAAATTAGACCGGATCTGACTATTTGTGGTACGCTAGCTCTACCCGCCACAGTGGCTGGTAAGTTGACCAAATTCACCCGCCAGCGAACAAAACTACCCGCATTTGGCGGGGGGCGGGTGGTTAATTTCCATCCCTGGTGTGTGTGTGTGTGTGTGTGTAGAGTACTTGTTGGTTTGTCGGTGGTGTGTGTGTGTGTGTAGAGTACTTGTTGGTTTGTCGGTGGTGTGTGTGTGTGTGTGTGTAGAGTACTTGTTGGTTTGTCGGTGGTGTGTGTGTGTGTAGAGTACTTGTTGGTTTGTCGGTGGTGTGTGTGTGTGTGTAGAGTACTTGTTGGTTTGTCGGTGGTGTGTGTGTGTAGAGTACTTGTTGGTTTGTCGGTGGTGTGTGTGTGTGTGTGTGTGTGTGTGTAGAGTACTTGTTGGTTTGTCGGTGGTGTGTGTGTGTGTGTGTGTGTGTAGAGTACAGTACTTGTTGGTTTGTCGGTGGTGTGTGTGTGTGTGTGTGTAGAGTACTTGTTGGTTTGTCGGTGGTGTGTGTGTGTGTGTGTGTGTGTAGAGTACTTGTTGGTTTGTCGGTGGTGTGTGTGTGTGTGTGTGTGTGTGTGTGTAGAGTACTTGTTGGTTTGTCGGTGGTGTGTGTGTGTGTGTGTGTGTAGAGTACTTGTTGGTTTGTCGGTGGTGTGTGTGTGTAGAGTACTTGTTGGTTTGTCGGTGGTGTGTGTGTGTGTGTGTGTGTGTGTGTGTGTGTGTAGAGTACTTGTTGGTTTGTCGGTTGTGTGTGTGTGTGTGTAGAGTACTTGTTGGTTTGTCGGTGGTGTGTGTGTGTGTGTAGAGTACTTGTTGGTTTGTCCGTGGTGTGTGTGTGTGTGTAGAGTACTTGTTGGTTTGTCGGTGGTGTGTGTGTGTGTGTAGAGTACTTGTTGGTTTGTCGGTGGTGTGCGTGTGTGTGTAGAGTACTTGTTGGTGTGTGTGTGTGTGTGTGTGTGTGTGTAGAGTACTTGTTGGTTTGTCGGTGGTGTGTGTGTGTGTGTGTGTGTGTGTGTAGAGTACTTGTTGGTTTGTCGGTGGTGTGTGTGTGTGTGTGTGTAGAGTACTTGTTGGTTTGTCGGTGGTGTGTGTGTGTGTAGAGTACTTGTTGGTTTGTCGGTGGTGTGTGTGTGTGTGTAGAGTACTTGTTGGTTTGTCGGTGGTGTGTGTGTGTGTGTGTGTAGAGTACTTGTTGGTTTGTCAGTGGTGTGTGTGTGTGTGTGTGTAGAGTACTTGTTGGTTTGTCGGTGGTGTGTGTGTGTGTGTGTGTAGAGTACTTGTTGGTTTGTCGGTGGTGTGTGTGTGTGTGTGTGTGTGGAGTACTTGTTGGTTTGTCGGTGGTGTGTGTGTGTGTAGAGTACTTGTTGGTTTGTCGGTGGTGTGTGTGTG
>NW_027468640.1:2407652-2410895 GCF_046254945.1 Alosa pseudoharengus | reverse complement strand
AGTGGGGTGGTGTGTGTGTGTGTGTGTGTGTGTAGAGTACTTGTTGGTTTGTCTGTGTGTGTGTGTGGGGAGTGGTTCTTGTTGGTTTGTCGGTGGTGTGTGTGTGTGTGTGTGTGTGTGTGTAGAGTACTTGTTGGTTTGTCGGTGGTGTGTGTGTGTGTGTGTGTGTAGAGTACTTGTTGGTTTGTCGGTGGTGTGTGTGTGTGTGTGTGTGTGTGTAGAGTACTTGTTGGTTTGTCGGTGGTGTGTGTGTGTGTGTGTGTGTGTGTGTGTGTAGAGTACTTGTTGGTTTGTCGGTGGTGTGTGTGTGTGTGTGTGTGTGTGTGTGTGTAGAGTACTTGTTGGTTTGTCGGTGGTGTGTGTGTGTGTGTGTGTGTGTGTGTAGAGTACTTGTTGGTTTGTCGGTGGTGTGTGTGTGTGTGTGTGTGTGTGTGTGTGTGTGTGTGTGTGTAGAGTACTTGTTGGTTTGTCGGTGGTGTGTGTGTGTGTGTGTGTGTGTGTGTGTGTGTTGTGTGTGTAGAGTACTTGTTGGTTTGTCGGTGGTGTGTGTGTGTGTGTGTGTGTGTGTAGAGTACTTGTTGGTTTGTCGGTGGTGTGTGTGTGTGTGTGTGTAGAGTACTTGTTGGTTTGTCGGTGGTGTGTGTGTGTGTGTGTGTAGAGTACTTGTTGGTTTGTCGGTGGTGTGTGTGTGTGTGTGTGGAGTACTTGTTGGTTTGTCGGTGGTGTGTGTGTGTGTGTGTGTGTGTGTGTGTGGAGTACTTGTTGGTTTGTCGGTGGTGTGTGTGTGTGTGTGTGTGTGTGTGGAATACTTGTTGGTTTGTCGGTGGTGTGTGTGTGTGTGTGTGTGTGTGTGTGGAGTACTTGTTGGTTTGTCGGTGGTGTGTGTGTGTGTGTGTGTGTGTAGAGTACTTGTTGGTTTGTCGGTGGTGTGTGTGTGTGTGTGTGTGTGTGTAGAGTACTTGTTGGTTTGTCGGTGGTGTGTGTGTGTGTGTGTAGAGTACTTGTTGGTTTGTCGGTGGTGTGTGTGTGTGTGTGTGTGTGTGTGTGTGTGTAGAGTACTTGTTGGTTTGTCGGTGGTGTGTGTGTGTGTGTGTGGAGTACTTGTTGGTTTGTCGGTGGTGTGTGTGTGTGTGTGTGTGTGTGTGTGGAATACTTGTTGGTTTGTCGGTGGTGGTGTGTGTGTGTGTGTGTGGAATACTTGTTGGTTTGTCGGTGGTGTGTGTGTGTGTGTGTGGAATACTTGTTGGTTTGTCGGTGGTGTGTGTGTGTGTGTAGAGTACTTGTTGGTTTGTCGGTGGTGTGTGTGTGTGTGTGTGTGTGTGTGTGTAGAGTACTTGTTGGTTTGTCGGTGGTGTGTGTGTGTGTGTGTGTAGAGTACTTGTTGGTTTGTCGGTGGTGTGTGTGTGTGTGTGTGTGTGTGTAGAATACTTGTTGGTTTGTCGGTGGTGTGTGTGTGTGTGTGTAGAGTACTTGTTGGTTTGTCGGTGGTGTGTGTGTGTGTGTGTGTGTGTGTGTGTGTGTGTGTGTGTGTGTGTGTGTGTGTGTGTGTAGAGTACTTGTTGGTTTGTCGGTGGTGTGTGTGTGTGTGTGTGTGTGTGTGTGTAGAGTACTTGTTGGTTTGTCGGTGGTGTGTGTGTGTGTGTGTGTGTGTGTAGAATACTTGTTGGTTTGTCGGTGGTGTGTGTGTGTGTGTGTGTGTGTGTGTGTGTGTGTGTGTGTGTGTAGAATACTTGTTGGTTTGTCGGTGGTGTGTGTGTGTGTGTGTGTGTGTGTGTGTAGAGTACTTGTTGGTTTGTCGGTGGTGTGTGTGTGTGTGTGTGTGTGTAGAGTACTTGTTGGTTTGTCGGTGGTGTGTGTGTGTGTGGTACTTGTTGGTTTGTCCGGTGGTGTGTGTGTGTGTGTGTGTGTGTGTAGAATACTTGTTGGTTTGTCGGTGGTGTGTGTGTGTGTGTGTGTGTGTAGAGTACTTGTTGGTTTGTCGGTGGTGTGTGTGTGTGTGTGTGTGTGTGTGTGTGTGTGTGTGTGTGTGTAGAGTACTTGTTGGTTTGTCGGTGTGTGTGTGTGTGTGTGTGTGTGTGTGTGTGTGTGTGTGTGTGTGGTGTGTGTGTGTGTAGCAGTACTTGTTGGTTTGTCGGTGGTGTGTGTGTGTGTGTGGTGTGTGTGTGTGTAGAATACTTGTTGGTTTGTCGGTGGTGTGTGTGTGTGTGTGTGTGTCGTGTGTGTGTGTGTGTGTGTGTGTGATAGAGTACTTGTTGGTTTGTCGGTGGTGTGTGTGTGTGTGTGTGTGTGTAGAGTACTTGTTGGTTTGTCGGTGGTGTGTGTGTGTGTGTGTGTGTGTGTGTGTGTGTGTGTGTGTGTGTGTAGAGTACTTTGTTGGTTTGTCGGTGGTGTGTGTGTGTGTGTGTGTGTGTGTAGAATACTTGTTGGTTTGTCGGTGGTGTGTGTGTGTGTGTGTGTGTTGTGTGTGTGTGTGTGTGTGTTGTGTGTAGAGTACTTGTTGGTTTGTCGGTGTGTGGTGTGTGTGTGTGTGTGTGTAGAATACTTGTTGGTTTGTCGTGGTGTGTGTGTGTGTGTGTGTGTGTGTAGAATACTTGTTGTTTGTCGGTGGTGTGTGTGTGTGTGTGTGTGTGTGTGTGTGTGTGTGTGTGTGTGTGTGTGTGTGTGTGTGTGTGTGTAGAGTACTTGTTGGTTTGTCGGTTGGTGTGTGTGTGTGTGTGTGTGTGTGTGTGTGTGTGTGTGTAGAGTACTTGTGGTTTGTCGGTGGTGTGTGTGTGTGTGTGTGTGTGTGTGTGTGTGTGTGTGTGTGTGTAGAGTACTTGTTGGTTTGTCGGTGGTGTGTGTGTGTGTGTGTGTGTGTGTGTGTGTGTGTGTGTGTGTGTAGAATACTTGTTGGTTTGTCGGTGGTGTGTGTGTGTGTGTGTGTGTGTAGAATACTTGTTGGTTTGTCGGTGGTGTGTGTGTGTGTGTGTGTGTGTAGAGTACTTGTTGGTTTGTCGGTGGTGTGTGGGTGTGTGTGTGTGTGTAGAGTACTTGTTGGTTTGTCGGTGGTGTGTGTGTGTGTGTGTAGAGTACTTGTTGGTTTGTCGGTGGTGTGTGTGTGTGTGTGTGTGTGTGTGTGTGTGTGTGTGTGTGTAGAGTACTTGTTGGTTTGTCGGTGGTGTGTGTGTGTGTGTGTGTGTGTAGAGTACTTGTTGGTTGTCGGTGGTGTGTGTGTGTGTGTAGAGTACTTGTTGGTTTGTCGGT
>NW_027468640.1:2402652-2405152 GCF_046254945.1 Alosa pseudoharengus | reverse complement strand
GTGTGTGTGTGTGTGTGTGTGTAGAATACTTGTTGGTTTGTCGGTGGTGTGTGTGTGTGTGTGTGTGTAGAGTACTTGTTGGTTTGTCGGTGGTGTGTGTGTGTGTGTGTGTGTGTGTGTGAATAGAGTACTTGTTGGTTTGTCGGTGGGTGTGTGTGTGTGTGTGTGTGTGTGTGTGTAGAGTACTTGTTGGTTTGTCGGTGGTGTGTGTGTGTGTGTGTGTGTAGAGTACTTGTTGGTTTGTCGGTGGTGTGTGTGTGTGTGTGTGTGTGTGTGTGTGTGTAGAGTACTTGTTGGTTTGTCGGTGGTGTGTGTGTGTGTGTGTGTGTGTAGAGTACTTGTTGGTTTGTCGGTGGGTGTGTGTGTGTGTGTGTGTGTGTGTGTGTGTGTGTGTGTAGAGTACTTGTTGGTTTGTCGGTGGTGTGTGTGTGTGTGTGTGTGTAGAGTACTTGTTGGTTTGTCGGTGGTGTGTGTGTGTGTGTGTGTAGAGTACTTGTTGGTTTGTCGGTGGTGTGTGTGTGTGTGTGTGTGTGTAGAGTACTTGTTGGTTTGTCGGTGGTGTGTGTGTGTGTGTGTGTAGAGTACTTGTTGGTTTGTCGGTGGTGTGTGTGTGTGTGTGTGTGTGTGTGTGTGTAGAGTACTTGTTGGTTTGTCGGTGGTGTGTGTGTGTGTGTGTGTGTGTGTGTGTGTGTAGAATACTTGTTGGTTTGTCGGTGGTGTGTGTGTGTGTGTGTGTGTAGAGTACTTGTTGGTTTGTCGGTGGTGTGTGTGTGTGTGTGTGTGTGTGTGAATAGAGTACTTGTTGGTTTGTCGGTGGTGTGTGTGTGTGTGTGTGTGTGTGTGTGTGTGTGTGTGTAGAGTACTTGTTGGTTTGTCGGTGGTGTGTGTGTGTGTGTGTGTGTAGAGTACTTGTTGGTTTGTCGTGGTGTGTGTGTGTGTGTGTGTGTGTGTGTGTGTAGAGTACTTGTTGGTTTGTCGGTGGTGTGTGTGTGTGTGTGTGTGTGTAGAGTACTTGTTGGTTTGTCGGTGGTGTGTGTGTGTGTGTGTGTGTGTGTGTGTGTGTGTAGAGTACTTGTTGGTTTGTCGGTGGTGTGTGTGTGTGTGTGTGTGTGTGTGTGTGTGTGTAGAGTACTTGTTGGTTTGTCGGTGGTGTGTGTGTGTGTGTGTGTGTGTGTGTGTGTGTGTGTGTGTGTAGAGTACTTGTTGGTTTGTCGGTGGTGTGTGTGTGTGTGTGTAGAGTACTTGTTGGTTTGTCGGTGGTGTGTGTGTGTGTGTGTGTGTGTGTGTGTGTGTGTGTGTAGAGTACTTGTTGGTTTGTCGGTGGTGTGTGTGTGTGTGTGTGTGTGTGTGTGTGTAGAGTACTTGTTGGTTTGTCGGTGGTGTGTGTGTGTGTGTGTGTGTGTGTGTGTGTAGAGTACTTGTTGGTTTGTCGGTGGTGTGTGTGTGTGTGTGTGTGTGTAGAGTACTTGTTGGTTTGTCGGTGGTGTGTGTGTGTGTGTGTGTGTGTGTAGAGTACTTGTTGGTTTGTCGGTGGTGTGTGTGTGTGTGTGTGTGTGTAGAGTACTTGTTGGTTTGTCGGTGGTGTGTGTGTGTGTGTGTGTGTGTAGAGTACTTGTTGGTTTGTCGGTGGTGTGTGTGTGTGTGTGTGTGTGTGTGTGTGTGTGTGTGTAGAGTACTTGTTGGTTTGTCGGTGGTGTGTGTGTGTGTGTGTGTGTGTGTAGAGTACTTGTTGGTTTGTCGGTGGTGTGTGTGTGTGTGTGTGTGTGTGTGTGTGTGTGTAGAGTACTTGTTGGTTTGTCGGTGGTGTGTGTGTGTGTGTGTGTGTGTGTGTGTGTGTGTAGAGTACTTGATGGTTTGTCGGTGGTGTGTGTGTGTGTGTGTAGAGTACTTGTTGGTTTGTCGGTGGTGTGTGTGTGTGTGTGTGTGTGTGTGTAGAGTACTTGTTGGTTTGTCGGTGGTGTGTGTGTGTGTGTGTGTGTGTGTGTGTGTAGAGTACTTGTTGGTTTGTCGGTGGTGTGTGTGTGTGTGTAGAGTACTTGTTGGTTTGTCGGTGGTGTGTGTGTGTGTGTGTGTGTGTGTGTGTAGAGTACTTGTTGGTTTGTCGGTGGTGTGTGTGTGTGTGTGTGTGTGTAGAGTACTTGTTGGTTTGTCGGTGGTGTGTGTGTGTGTGTGTGTGTGTAGAGTACTTGTTGGTTTGTCGGTGGTGTGTGTGTGTGTGTGTGTGTGTAGAGTACTTGTTGGTTTGTCGGTGGTGTGAGTGTGTGTGTGTGTGTGTGTGTGTGTGTAGAGTACTTGTTGGTTTGTCGGTGGTGTGTGATAACAAGACTCTTCTCCTGGATGGCCTCCAGCAGTGCAGACGCAACACTCTTCAGATCTCTGATGGACTGAGGAGTCGCAGGAAGACTATACCCCCCCTCCTCACACAGCAGCTCCTGAACTACACACACACACACACACACACACACACACACACACACACACACACACACACACACACACA
>NW_027468640.1:2387652-2392652 GCF_046254945.1 Alosa pseudoharengus | reverse complement strand
CTTCTTGAGGTTCTGGTGGCGTTCGCGGAGTGTGTTGGCCATCAGCTTGTACTGGTCTCTCTCCTGCTGGCAGCAGTCCAGCTCTTTGGACAGGATCAGCAGAGCCTCCTTCTTACTCTCCAGCTTACGCTTACACACCAGGAACTACACACACACACACACACACACAGACACACACACACACACACACGCATACACACACACACACATGCATACACACACACACACGCATACACACACACACACGCATACACACACACACACATGCATACACACACACACACGCATACACACACGCATACACACACACATACACACACACACACATACCCATGCACACGCACACACACACACGGATACACGCATACACCCACACGCATACACGCATACACACACACACACACATACACACAGAGACACACACACACATACCCATGCACACACACACACACACACACATACACAGAGAGACACACACACATACCCATGCACACGCACACACACACATATACACACCCACCCACACACACACACACACGCATACACACACACACATACACACAAGAGACACACACACATACCCATGCACACGCACACACCCACACACACACACCCTCATGCATACACACAGAGACACACATGCGCGCGCACACACACACAGTATATTGAGTTAAACATCAAAGTCAAAGTTGTTCTCATTTGCATTTTACTATGCAGTCTGCACACTCACAGACACAGGACATGTCTGTATCCTCCACTGTTTCAGCAACATTCTGTCTTACAGCAGAGGATTATGGGAATTGTAGTAATTGAGAACTTCTACCACCCAGATGCCAGCCAGTGCCTGACACTAGTATGAATTGTGACTCATTGTGTACATAGACTACAGTGTAGATTCAACACAACATAAACCAATTCCTAAATGCTGAATCATCAAAAACGTGGTAAACAGGACCAAATGCAGTGAAATAGCGTCTTTCAAATTGATTTGCATTGAGCATGTTTACAATCTTATTTTATATAATATCACTGATTTGCATCGAGCATGTTTACAATCTATAATATAATTGATTTGCATTGTGCATGTTTACAATCTTATATAATATAACTGACTTGCATTGACCATGTTTATAATTTTATATAATATAATTGATTTGCATTGAGCATGTTTACAATCTTATAGAATATAACTGATTTGCATTGAGCAAGTTTACAGTACAATCTTCACTTAAAACAATGCGTCATTAGGCCAACTGGCAATAGTTTGAACAAAAAAACTGTTCTGGGTTACACCTCATTACGATAAGGGACTAGGCAAATGTTACATATCCTACACACAGCCAAATACACAGACACACGGAAAAGTAAACACTCAGCATCTCTGTCCCAGATAAGGGTGTGAGTTATTCCGCTCGCACTCCACCATGGGTAAATCAATGTCTGAAAGAACGCGCGCTCGCACTCTGCTCTGGGTAAACTGTTGTTTAAAAGGACACACACACCACACGGCCGCGCACTTTCACGCACCGTCACCGACCAGGTGCATCACTACAGGTGTTATCACCTACACTACAGCACAAAGAAAGATATTAACGACATTTGCATTTATTCAGCAGGTAGACGCGTTTCTCCCAAACAACTACAGGGCTAAACTAATAGTAGACAAAGACGGTATAAAAGTGTGAAAATAGTGTTATAATAACCCGTTTCAGTGTGAATTTATAAATAACTCATCATGTTTTGCGGCAGAACAACGCTTAAACCTAGCCAGGAACTCCAGTGTCAGCTAGAGAAGTCTACCTGGCCACGTAGACTATTTAATCAGTCTAATGTCAACATAGGCTACACCGGGTAGGTAGAGCCTTGATGACTTAAGATAGATAGTTCTTAGCCGTGCTTTAGAATAGCCTACTGTAATAACAGGCTAATCTAAAGCGGTGTTACCATAGAAGGCGGAATAACCGTCTAGTAAGGTTTCCCTTCCACACCATATGGCAGGAGAAAGCATACCCGGTGACCGCGAACCTCTCTGGCTCCTTCCCGCCCGCACTTACCTCACTCACGAGACCCTGCCAGTCACTCTCGCGCCGGCTGGAGTGATTCATGGTTTTCACGAGGCCTCTCTCCATGACCCCGAACTCTTTGCCGTCTCTATTTTAACGGATGAAACAGACACGCAAACTAACTCGCGTTAGTCCCGAAGAAAACTCGCACGTCCATACCAAAGATCCTTGATTACTAGCTCCTCCCTCCCACGCGCAGTTCACTCTCCGTCACCTGTTGGGAGCGGGTAGTCGAGGGAGGAGACGCGTGAAGACGCAGAATAATGGCTTGCATGTTAGTCTAGTTCTGTTATCATATACTAAGCCTTTCTTTTAATTTATTATGGTAACATAATTAGTTTTCAGTACAGAAACGAAATGTAGTCTGTTACTCGAATAAAATGTTTCCATCAAGACAGTAGCATTCCTTTTAAACAGTAGATGGCGACAGAGAAACGTTAGACCAATGGTCCCCAAACTTTTCCTTCAGAGGGCCAGAGACTCAGAGTATGTCAGTAACCGTAAATAGCTTACTGCTGTGAACAACAGCAGTCTACCTTAGTTGAATATTAATCCATTACATGAACATTTACAATTAAATACCATTGTAAGCTGTGTTTATTTTATATTGCCATCATGCCATATTGATATAAAATGTAGATCAACATGGAAATAGCTGAAATTAAATAATACTAATACAAATACTTTAGCATTCCCAAAAGTATATTTTATTAATATTTTATGTCTTTGCATACACAGCTCAAGTTGTGAACAATAAAAATATCGTACAAATAATTTAAAGTTCTCGAACTGTGAGAGTTTTATGAGGTTCTTGAATTTCCCCTGGGGATCAATAAAGTATCTATCTATCTATCTGGGGAGGAAGCACATGGAAGAAGGATGCGGGGCGAATTGACAGGCTGGTAAGGAAAGGTGGCTCTGTAGTGGGAGCTGAACTGGAGTGCATCACTTCACTATCTGACAAAAGGACCCTGAACAAACTGATCAACATCTTGGGCAATGAGTGTCACCCACTCCACAGCACTATTGTTAAGCAGAAGAGCCTGATCAGCTGGAGACTTCGCTCACTGCCTTGCACAACAGACAGACTGAGAAAGTAATTTGTCCCCAGGGCCATTGAACTGTTCAATGCTTCACTTAAGGGAAGAGGAGAGATAGACTTCTCTGCATAGTCTGTCTGCCTCTTCACCCCCTCCATGTTTGGTACTGTCTGTCCACTAGCCACTTTTTACCACTGTCTTTCTGCCTCACTGTTTGCGTGCTATATTAGCACATATGCATAACCCCTCCCTCCATGCCACAGCCGAACTGTGGCCACACTTATACCTTTTCTTAAAATAGTTAAATATATAGATATATAGACTTTATTCTGCATTGTTGCACTGTTGGACTTACTCATTTGCACTATCACCATGACCACTATCACCATTGCACTATCACCATGACACTCATTCACACAGAGCCAGACCTTACCTTATCTTACTATGCACAGAGAATCACAGGCTCAGTCCCTGCCTCAGTCATTGCAAGCGCCTCTGATTGATTAATCACCACTATGTGGATACTGTTTTTAGAATTGATTTAGATTAAGTGTTAGTTAGTATAATTTGTATTTTAGTATATTTAGTATATTCTCTATCTTCTACTGTCCTTATTGCTTAGTTGTTTTTTTATATTATATACTTTAATTACTTTTTCTGCTGTTAAAGAATGTGTATGTGTTGTCTGTATGCTGCTGAGACCTTGAATTTCCCCTGGGGATCAATAAAGTATCTATCTATCTATCTATCTATCTATCTATCTATCTATCCATCAATCTATCTATCTATCCATCAATCTATCTATCTATCTATCTATCTATCTATCTAAGTTGTTAGCAGGTATGTTTACTCTTTGCCTACCTGCACAGTATCTATCTATCTATCTATCTAAGTTGTTAGCAGGTAGGTTTACTCTTTGCCTACCTGCACAGTATCTATCTATCTATCTATCTAAGTTGTTAGCAGGTAGGTTTACTCTTTGCCTACCTGCACAGCGGAATAATAATTCTAAGGGATGAACGGACGTTCAGACGTTTGTCTCTTCAGCCATCAATCTCGTGGAATTGTTTATTGCAGAACTGCGCACAACATGCTGCTCTCCGTGAGAGTCAAGTGCAGAGTAACATTTTTATTGAGTAGTGGGGTCATCAGTCATACGTGAGAGTCAAGTGCAGAGTAACATTTTTATTGAGTAGTGGTGTCATTAGTCATACGTGAGAGTCAAGTGCAGAGTAACATTTTTATTGAGTAGTGGTGTCATTAGTCATACGTGAGAGTCAAGTGCAGAGTAACATTTTTATTGGTGTCATCAGTCATACGTGAGAGTCAAGTGCAGAGTAACATTTTTATTGAGTAGTGGTGTCATTAGTCATACGTGAGAGTCAAGTGCAGAGTAACATTTTTATTGAGTAGTGGTGTCATCAGTCATACGTGAGAGTCAAGTGCAGAGTAACATTTTTATTGAGTAGTGGGGTCATCAGTCATACGTGACTCTATACATGTGGCGCAGCGCCTCCTCTTGGTCAGTTATCTAATTACAGCATTCATTATCTATCTATCTAATTACAGTTGCATGCATTCATACGCTTATCCACTCTCAACAGAAGTACTGGAATAAACATCTGAAATGATCACCATTTTAACTTTCACTCAATTATCTATCTATCTAATTACAGTTACATGCATTCATACACTTATCCACTCTCAACAGAATTGCTGGAATAAACATCTGAAATGATCACCATTCTAACTTTCACTCAATTATCTATCTATCTAATTACAGTTGCATGCATTCATACATTATCTATCTAATTACAGTTACATGCATTCATACACTTATCCACTCTCAACAGAAGTGCTGGAATAAACATCTGAAATGACCACCATTCTAACTTTC
>NW_027468640.1:2377652-2382652 GCF_046254945.1 Alosa pseudoharengus | reverse complement strand
GTGTATATGGTAGCTGTGTGCATGTGTGTGTCTGTATTGTATTGTGTATATGGTAGCTGTGTGCATGTGTGTGTCTGTATTGTATTGTGTATATGGTAGCTGTGTGCATGTGTGTGTCTGTATTGTATTGTGTATGTGGTAGCTGTGTGTATGTGTGTGTGTATGTGTGTGTATGTATTTAGCTGTGTGTATGTGTGTGTGTGTATGTGTGTGTATGTATTTAGCTGTGTGTATGTGTGTGTGTGTATGTGTGTGTATGTATTTAGCTGTGTGCATGTGTGTGTGTGTATTGTATTGTGTATATGGTAGCTGTGTGCATGTGTGTGTCTGTATTGTATTGTGTATGTGTCATCATATTAATTCGTATAGATTGTAATTCTCTTCTATTTAACATGGTCTATTATTTAGTTTCACTTTCATGTCAAGAGCCGAACCTGTTATGACACTACCATTGCTATGCTTACATCATCATTCCCACTCAGATAAATTAGAAACAAACAGCACAAATTAAAGACAGGTGATGAGGACGATGGTGGAGTTCATGATGTTATTGGATAATTAGTAAGGTGATGAGGACGATGGCAGAGTTCATGATCTTATTGGATATTTGAAAGGTGATGCAGAGTTCATGTATCTTATTGGATATTTAACAAGTGATGCGGAGTTCATGTATCTTATTGGATATTTGATCTTTTATTTGTCAGATGGATCTCTGATCTTACAGACACCGTCCTTCATTGCAGCAGAGGTGGGTGAAGACGTCCATCTTAGCTGTTTCTACTTTAAGGACACCGTCTCAAGTGCCATCTGGATGAAACAGCCCGTTGGAGAGAAGACAGTGACCATCGCCTCATATTACGCTTCAACTACAAACTATCACAATGGCTTTGACAGGAGCGGCCGATTTAAACTGGACAGTGCCACTAACAGCATCAATCTGACCATATCCCAAGCACAAGCAGCGGACTCTGCTACCTATTATTGCGGATTCATCTATTATACAGAAGTGACTTTTGGAAAAGGAAGTGTCTTATTTGTCAAAGGTAAGATTTGTGTTTGTGTTCTTTTTCTTTAACAAGGCCAGTGGTAGCACAGTGGTTACCTGGACTAACATGCGGTAGCCTGAAACGTTACTGAAATGTTACTGAAACGTTACTGAAAGCAAGGCCTGAAACGTTACTGAAAGCAAGGCCTGAAACGTTACTGAAATGTTACTGAAACGTTATTGAGAGCAAGGCCTGAAACGCTACTGAAATGTTACTGAAACGTTACTGAAAGCAAGGCCTGAAACGCTACTGAAATGTTACTGAAACGTTACTGAAAGCAAGGCCTGAGTTACTGAAACGTTACTGAAAGCAAGGCCTGAAATGCTACTGAAACGTTACTGAAACGTTACTGAAACGTTACTGAAAGCAAGGCCTGAAACGGTACTGCAAGCAAGGCCTGAAACACTACTGAAAGCAAGGCCTGAAACGCTACTGAAAGCAAGGCCTGAAACGCTACTGAAAAGTTACTGAAACGCTACTGAAAGCAAGGCCTGAAACGCTACTGAAAGCAAGGCCTGAAACGCTGCTGAAAAGTTACTGAAACGTTACTGAAAGCAAGGCCTGAAACGCTACTGAAATGCTACTGAAAGCAAGGCCTGAAACGCTACTGAAAGCAAGGCCTGAAACGCTACTGCAAGCAAGGCCTGAAACGCTACTGCAAGCAAGGCCTGAAACGCTACTGAAAGCAAGGCCTGAGTTACTGAAACGTTACTGAAAGCAAGGCCTGAATGGCTAGTTACCAAGGCTACATGAAAAGACCAAACTACCAAAATCTACATATTTTATTTTCACAATTTCTCTCTATAGGCCTTCCTTATTTGGTGTGCTGACTAGACATTATTGAACAAACATATTAATCTGTATTTCAGTATCTAAGTAGGCTAAAGTTATTATTATTATTATTATTATTATTATTATTTATTTATTTTATTTATTTATTTATTTATTTATTTATTTTTTAATTTTTTTTTGGGGGGGGGGCTTTGTGATACCTCCCTGAAAATACTTTTTGCAGGTTGGGATGTCTGGTATCTTGTACAACAGACATAGCGAAATCTACAGTGGAAGAATGAAACACTTTATATTTTAAATGTCACTTACAAAGACATCGGAGGCTTAACATATACTGAAAGCTAATATTTTGTCACTAGCAACCTACATCTGTCCTCTGTCAAACACAGTTGCATTTTCAGCTGTGAACAAAACCGTTCAGGAGTTCTGGTCCAAACCGTGACTCCGAACAGCTCTGGTTCGGGCACAGTTGCTCCACAACAGAACAAGTCCAGACCGAACTTCCCAACCTCAAATGTTGTGGGCAGGGGCTAAGTTCGGCTGGCATCCAGGCTGAAGACATGCCTGTCTTATTACAAAAAGGGTGAGAGTGAGTTTGTCTCGGACAGACTGATTACACAAGGTGAACTAGGAGTAAGTAGATCACAGAGAGAGGGGTGAGTAGATCACAGGATGAGTAGATCAGTAAGTGAGTAGATCACAGGGTGAGAAATAAGTAGATCACAGGGTGAGTAGATCACTGAGTGAGTAGATCAGTGGGTTAGTAGATCACATAGTGAGTAGATCACATAGTGAGTAGATCAGTGAGTTAGTAGATCACATAGTGAGTAGATCACATAGTGAGTAGATCACAGGATGAGAAGACCACAGGGTAGGGGGAGACTAGATCACATAGTGAGCTGATCAGTTAGGGGTGAGTAGATCAGTAAGTGAGTAGATCTCAGGGAGAGTAGATCACATAGTGAGGAGATCACATGGTGAGGGGTCATTAGATCACAGGGTGAGTAGATCAGTAAGAGAGTAGATCACTGATTAGATCACAGAGTGATGTCTCTGGTCTGTGAATTACTGTCTATGACAAACAACATCTGAAAGATCAACCACTAAATGACTAGATTAAATCTCTAACAGATGATGATTAGACAGGTCACTTTAGCCAGGTCACTTTAGACAGGTAACTTTAGAGTCTGTTTATATCAGATCATCCCATCTTGCTTCATAATGATGCTGCAAACTGGATACCGCAAGCTTGGTGTGACTCCAGATACAGTAGTATTATCGCTTCTCATTGGCTCTCCATGTTGGACTCATGTGAGCTGGGATATGAAGTGCAGTATCACCACTGATTCTCTGATTGTTGTACTCACGTGGGGTGCAAACTCCATTGGTAACATGCAGGTGTGTATATATGTTTGTTTATGTGTGTGTGTGTTTTGTGTGTGTGTGTGTGTGTGTGAGAGTGTGTGTGTGTATGTGTGTGTGTGAATGTGTGTGTGTGTGTGTGAGTATGTGTGTGTGTGTGTGTGAGTGTGTGTGTGTTGTGCCCATAGGAGGTGGGAACTCCAGGAGTGGTGTGTTTGAGCTGCAGCCTGGGTTTGAGTCAGAGTGCCCCAAAGTGTCAATCATCCTGACGAGTCTCCGCCTCCCCAACGCACACACACACAACTGCATGGTGGAGGCCTGCACCCACATCCTCTCTGCAAACAGGACAGCGCCACCAAGTGGTAGGAGTCTCTGTGTTATCAACTAGTCCATGTGTGATACAGCACTACTTGTCCTTTGTGTGCCTGTTGAGTAACATTAAATACTCAGTTATAGTTGTCATGTGTGTGTGTGTGTGTGTGTGTGTGTGTGTGTGTGTGTGTGTGTGTGTGTGTGTGTACTCCATGTGTGATACAGCACTACTTGTCCTTTGTGTGCCTGTTGAGTAACATTAAATACTCAGTTATAGTTATTATGTGTGTGTGTACATGTACTGTAGTTTTTATAAATGTGTGTGTGTGTGTGTGTGAGGAGTATAATACTGTATGAGGCTTTGTAAGTCTAATAAGTTATGTATCTGTGTGTGTGTGTGTGTGTGTGTGTGTGTGAGAGAGAGGAGTATAATACTGTATGAGGCTTTGTAAGTCTAATAAGTTATGTATCTGTGTGTGTGTGTGTGTGTGTGTGTGTGTGTGTGTGTGTGTGTGTGTGTGTGTGTGTGTGTGTTTGAGAGAGAGAGGAGTATAATACTGTATGAGGCTTTGTAAGTCTAATAAGTTATGTATGGATGCACCTGAGGAATGTGTGTCTCATTTCAGCGTCTGATCCTCTCGGTAGCTGTGTGTTTTGGGGGGTCCATAGCTGTGTGTTTTGGGGCGTCCTGAAGACTGCGGTCCTGCTGGTGTCCCTGCTGGTGTTCACACTCATCTGCTGTGTGAGGAAGAACGTCTGACCATCATTACGCCATTACGCCATTACGACACCGCACACACCATCACACCATTACGCCATCACACCACCAACACACCATCATGCCATTTGTACCACATTTGTATTTATATCTCAATCAGTCAGTGTTATTGGACTTCATGGGTTACCTCTGTAGAATGACTCACTTGTGCCTTTTATGTCATTTTGTATTTTATTAGGAATGCTTGTTACACCCCCATATTTTAATTTGATGTAATTGATTGAGTGATTTAAACTGTGTCTTTGATCACCTGTTCATTGTTGTGAGTTCTGAGTTAACATTGCAAGCTCATAAAATATCTTTGTGTGTGTATGCACGTGGGAAAGTGTGTGTGTTGAGCTGACTTGCTCTTTATGACGTAATGTGTGCGTTGAGCTGACTTGCTCTCTATGACGTAATGTGTGCGTTGAGCTGACTTGCTCTCTATGACGTAATGTGTGCGTTGAGCTGACTTGCTCTCTATGACGTAATGTGTGCGTTGAGCTGACTTGCTCTCTATGACGTAATGTGTGCGTTGAGCTGACTTGCTCTCTATGACGTAATGTGTGCGTTGTCACGGTTACTCTGCCGGGCTCTGCCCTCTCGTTTCAAACTCCTTACAAACTAAATCATAAACAGACTCTAACAAAAATGTCTTCACTAAAACAGTCCACTCATATCCCAAACACATTTCAGCATGGCTAAATCCACTCATATCCCAAACACATTTC
>NW_027468640.1:2362652-2372652 GCF_046254945.1 Alosa pseudoharengus | reverse complement strand
AAAGTACAAGAGAACAAGTGATTATCACACATAGTGAAATGTGTGAGGCAGTTTAAAAGTGAGTGCAGCTTTGGTTTTCTAAAAGCCAGAAACAGTCCCTTATTGCAGGGGCAGGCTATTCCAATATTTATTTCCCTTTACTGACAAAACAGTTTGTCCAAATGTGGTGCGCCTAAAAGGTATCACGCAGTCCTCTTTGGTAGAGGCCCTTGCACTACCACCACTCTCAATTCTCTAAACCAGAGGGGGAGTGGTAAGAGGATGTATAGCCTTATATGTGTGTGTGTGTGTGTGTGTGTGTGTGCGTGTGTGTGTACTGTATGTGTGTGTGTGTGTGTGCGTGTGTGTGTGTGTGTGTGTGCGTGTGTGTGCGTGTGTGTGCGTGTATGTGTGTGTGTGTGTGCGTGTGTGCATGCCCGCGTGCGCCACGTGTGTGTGTGTGTGTGTGTGTGTGTGTGTGAGTGCGTGTGTGTGTGTGTGCGTGCCCGCGCGTGTGTGTGTGTGGGGGGGGAGAGGGGGGGAGTAGAGAGTAAAGTGCTCTTCCTGTTGGCCTCTGCTCTACCAGTAGGTGCGTCAATTTAAATGTGTCATATTTTGCATCAGCAAATGTCATGCGAGTGTGTGTACGTGTACGTGTGTGTGTGTGGGGTGGGGCCTCTACTCTGTCAGTAGGAGTGTTAGATGTGTGTGTGTGTGTGGGAAAGTTAAAGTTAAAGTTTTCTTTCTGACATCTCTTTTCTGTGTATCCTGTATCCTGTGTGTAAGCTGTCAGACTTGAACAGTCAGCTGAGAACACACACACACACAGACATCATGGACAGGCTATGGGGATTGCTGCTATTCTGTTCTCTCTCTACTGCGTGTGAGTGTCCTCTCTCTCTCTCTCTCACACACACACACACACACACACACACATACACACACACACACACACACACACACACACACACACAGACATCATGGACAGGCTATGGGGATTGCTGCTATTCTGTTCTCTCTCTACTGCGTGTGAGTGTCCTCTCTCTCTCTCTCACACACACACACACACACACACACATACACACACACACACACACACACACACACACACACACACACACACACAGACATCATGGACAGGCTATGGGGATTGCTGCTATTCTGTTCTCTCTCTACTGCGTGTGAGTGTCCTCTCTCTCTCTTACACACACACACACACACACACACACACACACACACACACACACACACACACACACACACACACACACACACACATCATGGACAGGCTATGGGAACTGCTGCTATTCTGTTCTCTCTTTTCTGTGTGTGAGTATCCTCTCAAACAACCCTAATCTCACAGCTCACACACACACACACTTTACACACAAACAAACCTGCTCTCACAGCTCACACACACACACACTTTACACACAAACAAACCTGCTCTCACAGCTCACACACACACACACTTCAAATGACTGAATGTTGTACTACTACTGTATATTATCATTGCTGTGACACCTTATGCCTGAACACACACACTAATCTAAATTCCACTGTGTGGGGGTGTTGTTCTCCACGATCGCTGTTACAGCTTACTGTACATAGAAACCTCTCACTTCTCACTTCTACACACATGCACACACACAAAGAGAGAAGGATACAGGCACAAAGAGAGAGGGAGAGAGAGAGAGAGACTGAGAGAGAGAGGGAGGGAGCGAGAGGGAGAGAAGGAGAGAGAGGGAGAGAGGGAGGGAGAGAGAGGGTGTTATGCTATTATGGGGAGTTGAACGGTGTTTGCACTGCTGCGCTACTTTGTCCCATTGCACATTTCTGCTTTTCCTTCTCTGTTCCCCAACTGGCCATGTTGCGCCCTCTCTCTCTCTTACTTCCCATCCGCTCCCGTCGGCAGACGCAGGGCAGCTTCGTGATGACCCACTGGCAGACGCAGGGCAGCTTCGTGGTGCCTCGCTGGCAGACGCAGGGCAGCTTCGTGGTGCCTCACTGGCAGACGAAGGGCAGCTTCGTGGTGCCTCGCTGGCAGACGCAGGGCAGCTTCGTGGTGCCTCACTGGCAGACGCAGGGCAGCTTCGTGGTGCCTCACTGGCAGACGCAGGGCAGCTTCGTGGTGCCTCACTGGCACGTCACGTTCTTTGTTTAGTCTTTTGTGTTCATTTATTGATTTTGTTATAGCCATTTTATAGGGGAATTTCTGGCCATTTTTAACTCCACAAGCATTTTCCTTAGGGTCACCACGTGTTGGGGTAAGCAAAAAACCTGACAAAAATTGATTCGACCAATCCGGAGATCTGCCCTGGGTGCCAGCGCTTTGAAATTAGCTATAACGCTAACCTTGGGGCAGGGTGTGAGTTAGGGGGGAGCAGGGGGGGCCATGGCTCCCCTAGTGGCCACCTGAGCTCCCCTGGAAACATGGTATGTGAAATTGTGGGGGATCTCTAAAATATTGATATGATTGCCAAATAAATTATATTTTGGCCATGGTTTTCCCTAAAATGTGTAAAATAAGATAAATAAAATTGTATTCTGGGTTCATGATTCATGAAAAAAGTGCCTGCACGTTAGAGGCGCGCAGCTCCACCCACTAACCACTCACACGAGCTCGTAGGGTATAGCCCATGTGATTGTGAAACAATGTAAGTTGTTGAGTAATTCTAAGTTGATTCAATTAAACATTCAAAAGACACATCATTGGTGGTCGGGGTCCGTGGATTATTTACTATCAAGTTCATTGAAGTTTGCGTAACCCATTGATGATCCATCGGGGTGTTTCATGTAAATATTGTAAACATATTATGTATTATGTTTCATGTGAGCAAACATAGACCTATGGCACCAGCCGTGTGCAACAGATTTTCTCTTTATAATAGGCACATGTCTATGCTGTTGCTATTAATAATGATTTTCTCTATATAATAGGCACATGTCTGCTGTTGCTATTAATGACAGGATCAGCATTTAAACTTTGCCCCCCTTCCAAAAATAAATAAAAAAATCGCCCGTACCCGCCCCCTGGCTCCCCCGGAGACCGTGGTAGAACTCGCACACTGCCTTGGGGGCATGCTATTTAACCGCGTTTGGGGCCTCTAAACACACTCAGAAAACCATTCCAAGACCTATGGAACACGAGTTGGTTCCAAGACACCATCGTGCTCGCTTAACTCAAATAGTGTGGTGAAACATTATAAACTTTGTGTTTTTGTGGAGTCACTCACCTCAGACTACCCCGCTGACATATCAAGCAGAGCCAACGCGCTCTCAGCCACTAGCCACAGAAACGAAAACTTTTTCCTTGGTGTTTTGAATTGTTTGCAAAAAGAAACGATCGAGCAGTGCAGTCTTCATGTTCATAATATCTCCTTGAATTTGTCATGTGAATATGAATATGACTAAGATCCCCTTTAATCTTTTGAATGTTATTATTTATATTAATTGGGAAATTGCTTTGGATTAGTTATGAATGTTTGCAATTAATTCGTTTGAATTATTTTTTGTGCTTAGCACTTTGGGGCGTACCCGCGAGGGGTGAAGTAGTAGGCGTCACTCACGGCATATGGCGCCGGTGCACGCCAGGGTAGAGGGCATGGTAGCTACAATACGGTAGCTTAGTTACAAACACTTTTTCGACCACGCTTTTCTTTTACAAATCACAAAACAGTTATTTCATTGAGACCTTGATGTAGATAGATAGATAGATAGATAGATAGAAAGATAAATACTTTATTGATCCCCAAGGGGAAATTCAAATGTGGACTAATTTACAACTTTCATTCATCTTTCGTTTCTGTATGGACCAATAAATATTTTTTGGGTAACGCTTTAGAATAGCATGTGCTTATTAGGTATTAACAGTGCATAATAAGCAGTTAACAATTCATTACTAACAGTTAGTTAACTGTTGTTATACATTAACAACATTAATCAACTGTTAACATGCAGCTTGTAAGCGTTAACAAGCAGCTTGTTAATGCTTGTTAATGGTGTATAAGACAAAGAGGTGGATAACATGCTTATAAGATACAGTATATAAGCGTATTAGTTATACAGATTTTGTTCCACAAGCATGTTTCCTGTATGGGACTATCTTTGTTGTCTTTTAGTTTAGGATTTCTGTTTAGAGCTGGTGGTATGATGGGTTTTCACGTTACATAGTTTAGGTTTAGTTTAGCACAGTAGTTAGAGGACCTTGAAAACTCACAACAAAACTTGTCTTTTGTTTCTGGTCGGGAGTCAGCCAATATCCATTTCCCCGAAGTTATGTGTTGTCAGAGTTTTCTTTTTGTATTATTTTTATTAGCACCATGCTCTGTTTATGTAAAATCACAATCATTTATTGAATTCAGTTATTATGCACCATCACTGTTTCTCTATGGCCTGGTATGACATGTTGTACCATTTGAAATCATTTGATGGTCCCGTAACAGAGAGAGAGTGAGAGAGAGAGTGTGTGTGTATGACTTCATGTGTATGTTATTGGTCACACACACACTCACACACACAAAGACAGAATCAGAGAAACACAGAGAGAGATAAAGAGAGAGAGAGTTAATTCATACAAATCTTTGCTTTGCTGCATAATTCTGATAGATTAAAATAACATGAGAAAGGTAGTGTTTATGTCAAATAGTGGTTGAGTTCATACCGGAATATCTTATCAGTTATTTAATGTTTTGTATTTCAGGTAAATCTCTGGTCAGAGATAAGATCACACAGACACCATCCTTCATCTCTGCAGAGGTCAGCGATGACCTTCATCTTACGTGCGTCTTCTCTTCTCAAGGAATGAACAGTGGTATTCTGTGGATGAAACAGTCTGCTGGAGAGGAGCCTGTGTCCATCGCCTCATATTACCCTCCAAATACTAATTTCTACAATGGTTTTGACAAGAGCGACCGATTTAAACCGGAAGGTGGAGCGAACAGCTTTAATCTGACAATTTCCCAAACACAGACTGCAGACTCAGCTACCTACTACTGTGGATCTGTTTATTATGCTGAGGTGACTTTTGGAAAAGGAACGACTGTATTTATCAAAGGTAAGATATTCCTCTCTTGGTCACAGGGTAATGTGTATCTGGTGAGTGGGTCACAGGGTGGTGAGGGGATCACAGGGTGGTGAGTGGGTCACAGGGTGATGTGGTGAGGGGGCCACAGGGTGATGAGTGGGTCACAGGGTGATGTGGGGGTCACAGTCACAGTCCTGCTGCATGTGCTTATTCATCACAGTCCTGCTGCATGTGCTTATTCATCACAGTAACTCTATCAGTCCTGCTGCATGTGCTGCTTGTCTTAGACAGGGACTCTGATGACCATGCGGTCATTGAGCAGCTGGACTCAGTGTCGCCCCCGTCTGGCGGTAACGTGACGCTGACCTGCTCTGTCCACTCTGGGAGCTGTGCGGAGGAGCCCGGCGTGTTCTGGTTCCGACCCGCCTCAGGAGACTCACGTCCAGGAGTGGGCTACAGCAGCGGAGACAACAGGTGTGTGAGTGAGTGTGTGTGTGTGTGTGTGTGCGTACAGTATGTGCATGTGTTTATGTGTGCGTGTGAGTGAGTGAGTGAGTGCGTGTGTGCATGTGAGTGAGTGAGTGAGTGAGTGTGTGTGTGTGTGTGTGTGTGTATGTGTGTGCGAGTAGTTTACTGACGTTGTCTCTCTTCCACACAGCTGTGTGTACCAGTTGTCCAGGAGGAACCTAAGTCGTGATGACGCACACACACACTACTGCGCCGTGGCTGCCTGCGGACGCATAGTGTTTGGGAACGGGACACGGGTGCACGTTCAAGGTACAAACGACACAAAAGTGTGTGACGACTGAGTCAGGCTTAGCATGCTAGTACAGCACAATTAATACAGGCTTTAGCATGCTAGTACAGCACAGCTAATACAGGCTTTAGCATGCTAGTACAGCACAATTAATACAGGCTTTAGCATGCTAGTACAGCACAGCTAATACAGGCTTTAGCATGCTAGTACAGCACAGCTACAGGTTTTAGAGTGGGGAACTCTGCCTTCAAAGTGAGTGAAGAGGGTGCATATAGGTACAGAGAGAGAGAAAGAAAGAAAAAGGTAGATAGAGAGATAGATAGACAGACAGATAGAGATGTCTTTTCATTTTTCTTACTAGCGTTTTTTTTTCTCACTGCACTTTCAGATGAGTCCTGGGAGCCAATCCTGCAGCTCCTCGCTGTGTCATCGCTGGTCACAGTGCTGCTGATGAGTCTGATGGTGAATGTGGCCTTCTGTGTGAGGGCGAGGCGGTCAACCAGCCAATCAGGTCAGACCACATCTAATTAAAACCTAAACATAACGGTTAAATCCTTTAAACTTTAATAAGGTCAAATACATTTAAAACTGTCGGATCCCACCCCCCTCTCTCCCCCACTCACATCCTGTCAGCTGGTTCACTGTCCTGTCAATAAAGAAAAAATAAAGATGAAGTCTGATGTTCTAAGAGATATTAGGACAGTTTTCATAGAACGAGTGTAAAACTATCTGTTTTTGTAATAATGCTCAATCTGCCCTGCGGATACAACAATTAGCTTGGCATATAAACGTGTACAATGATTAGCTTAAGTATAGTATAAGTATATATATTTTTTGATCCCGTGAGGGAAATTTGGTCTTATTCCTTGCTCAAGGCCGCTTCAGCCGTTCCTGCTGGTTGGGGTTCCAACCGGCAACCCTCCGGTTACAAGTCCGAAGCGCTAACCAGTAGGCCACGGCTGCCCCTATATGCTTGGCATATAAAGAGGTACAACGATTAGCTTGGCATATACAGGTGTACAACGATTAGCTTGGCATATAGCCTACACGTGTACAATGAATAGCTTGGCATATACACGTGTACAACAATTAGCGTGTGGCCCGTCTATTAGACTTCTCTACTCAGCTTGATTAGCGTGTGGCCCGTTCTCTACTCTATTAGAGTTCTCAACTAATTTGATGCTCTTCTCTGCTATCTTGGCCCCAGGTGTGTCTCTGTGTGTCACCTGTAATTCTGTCATCTCAGCACCTGGGAGCTCTTCAGCAGGTAGAGGACAGGTGAGAGCACTTTACATGCCACTGTAGTTATCCATCAAGTGTGTGTCTGTGTGTGTGTTTAGTGTGTATTGTGTGACCCTGCGGTGTGTGTGTGTGTGTGTGTTTAACTTTGTGACCCCCTGTGTGTGTGTTGCAGTGGGAGGAGGGTGATGTGAGCTATGCCACAGTGCAGCTGACTGCGGTTCAGAGAGACGCACAGCGGAGGCAGAACAACACACACACACACGGACAACACTCTACTCCGTATTCCACCACCAGGACTGAAAGACCCACACAGAATCACACGGAACACAGGAGCGAGACCACTCCGTATTCCACCACCAGACACACACAGAACCACACACACACACACAGAACCAACTGTACTCCATACTCTGCAACTAGAACGGGAAAACACACACAAAACCACACACACACACAAAACCACACATACGCATACCCACACACACAGAACCCCCTCTACACTCCAATTCAGCACCAGACCAGGAAGTGACATAAATACAGAATCCCCTCTACTCCCCAAGACAGGATGTGACATACTGTACATGGAAGCCTCATCGGCTACAAGGACAGGAAGACACAGGAGGTCACATGACTCAGTCCCAGGAGTGTCTGAGCCCCGTGTTATAGAGAGACCAAGTCATGGGACCTACACTCTTAAAACGAATGTGTTGAAAGCAACGCAACTTGCGTTGTTTTTAACACATCTCTGTGTCCAGATAGGGACAACACATTCGTTTTAAGAGTGTATCTTTCAAAAAAATATGAACGGGAGTCAATGGAATTATTGATCGATTTGTGCCATGAATTGTGTGTGAATTTAAAAAGATACTTTGATTAGATATTATAGGTATTGTCTCCTTTACTTCCTTGTAGCAACAAATGTTGTAAATTTGAATTGAATAACCTTTGATTTTATTGGTTAGAGGGGATGTCATGCAATACATTTTTTTGGGATAATATAATTGGTTAAAGCTGCAGTTAGCAAACATTTTTTTGATCACATTCACTGAAACCGACACTATGCTCCGACAGAACAACATAGATCAGCCGGGTTTAGAAAAAAAAAAAACTGCACTTCTACCTCCATCTAGAGCCTGTTATTTGTTTTGCTAAAATCCACAGCTCACAGTTCTTCTCGTCCAGTCAGAGCAGGGCTGTGTGAGATCTGACTGTCAATCACAGTGTGGTGCAGTCTGGTGCGCACTGACGAGCATGAACTCAATGAGAAGGTGCTCGTGGTAGTGCGGGAGGGGCATGAGAGTTGTAAACATTTAACAGTCTGTCAGACTTGCCAACTGCAGCTTTAAGGATTTGTGTTATTTTTTTCAAAGCAGTTTTCTTTAGTTCCATATGTAGTCCCTCTGTTGTAAATGCTAATAAGTTATTCCTGCTCCAATTCGTTGTAAATACTAATAAGTTATTCCTGCTCCAATCCAATTATTTTATCATTTGTTATCGTGTTGTTTAATGGGTTGCAATGAATACTGGATAGAGCGTCAAACCAGGTTGAGATATTAAAAGTGACTATGGATTCAATATATTAAAAGTGATTATGGATTCAGTTTTTTAAAGGGGAACTTGGCAACTATTTCAACGTAATAAACCTGTTTAGAAATCATTTGGATGGTTAAATGACCTGTTCCGGTGAAAATGGTGACTTTCCCCGCTGCGCCTAGCGTCCCCAGGCGGAAAACCAACCTTGCAACATTGAGACTACCGTCCCGGAAAGAGAAGTGAGAAAGAAACTTGTTTTATATCGTGTTTCTTACCTTAGTTGTAACATCCACATTGTTCTGCCAAACTTATGCTAACCGTTCGCTAGCTTGTAAACAAATCCATGTGCTTTATCGTTACCTTTTCCCACAGTTTGAAAATAGCATAATGCACAATTTCTCCAGCAGAGGGGGAAATCCTGCCAAGTTTCCCTTTAAAAGTGACTATGGATTCAATATATTAAAATTGACTATGGATTCAGTATTTTAAAAGTGACTATGGATTCAGTATTTTAAAAGTGACTATGGGCCCTGTCATGACATTCTAAAGTGCATCGTCACTCGTCAAAAGTCTATTCAAATCTAGTAGGATGTCCAGTCCACATTGGGAGGGGTTTTGTTATCAATGCATACAGCCCTAAGGATTCCAAACCAGGTTGAGATATTAAAAGTGACTATGGATTCACTATGTTAAAAGTGACTATGGATTCAATAAAACAGCTGTAGAAACCTGTTAGTCCTGACTGGTGGACCTGGAGTTTGCACATTTTCCTCAGGAAGAAGAGGCGTTGCTGAAACTTTGTCTACATTGCTTGTGTGTTTGTTTGGAAGGTAAGTTTGTGGTCAATTATTGACCCGAGGTATCTCTACGTCTTCACCCTGTCTATTGGCTGGATTTATGTGAGGTCAGAGAGATAGATGGCGGCTTTGCCATTCAAGCATTTAAAGGACATTAGCAACATGTTAAAGTTAATCCTATGGTGAACAGGGAGCCAGTGATGGGAGATTAAGATGGGAGAGAAGTGTTCTTGCTTACGGGTGCCAGTTAAAGGTTGTATCAGCGATTGCAGGATCAAAAAAGGCCCAAACATAAATGATCACATTCATCTAATCTTTCCTAACGATCCACTAGGCAGTCAAAAAAAATGTGTCCCTGTAAGCAGCCTAGGCTCTGAGATCTGCACACAAAAGCAATTGTTACCAACAAGTGTTGCCAACCACTCAAAGGCAAAATAAAGTGTTTCAACCAATAACCGACAAGATGCGTGTTCAGGAGAGTTTCAATTGCATGGGAGCTTAGTCCAGTCGGGTTTAATTACGCCATTAATTACTTTTTCAAAGTCCACAAGAGTCAGGAGAGGCTTGATTTTAGATACATTTCTTAACTGACTACGGACTTCACCTGTTTGTCAAATGTAAGATCTCTGTCCACGATCACACCCAGGCTCTTTACATAGGGCTTTA
>NW_027468640.1:2350152-2360152 GCF_046254945.1 Alosa pseudoharengus | reverse complement strand
GAGGAGGAGGAGGAAGAGGAGAAGGAGGTAGAGGAGGAGGAGGTAGAGGAAGAGGAGGAGGAGGAGGCCCAGGTAGAGGAAGAGGAGAAGGAGGTAGAGGAGGAGGAGATGAAGGAGGTAGAGGAAGAGGAGATGAAGGAGGTAGAGGAGGAGGAGATGAAGGAGGTAGAGGAAGAGGAGATGAAGGAGGTAGAGGAAGAGGAGATGAAGGAGGTAGAGGAAGAGGAGAAGGAGGTAGAGGAGGAGGAGATGAAGGAGGTAGAGGAAGAGGAGATGAAGGAGGTAGAGGAAGAGGAGGAGGAGGAGGCCCAGGTAGAGGAAGAGGAGAAGAAGGAGATAGAGGAAGAGGAGAAGGAGGTAGAGGAAGAGGAGGAGGAGGTAGAGGAGGAGGAGGTAGAGGAAGAGGAGGAGGAGGAGGCCCAGGTAGAGGAAGAGGAGAAGGAGGTAGAGGAGGAGGAGGTAGAGGAAGAGGAGGAGGAGGAGGCCCAGGTAGAGGAAGAGGAGAAGGAGGTAGAGGAGGAGGAGATGAAGGAGGTAGAGGAAGAGGAGATGAAGGAGGTAGAGGAAGAGGAGAAGGAGGTAGAGGAAGAGGAGGAGGAGGAGGCCCAGGTAGAGGAAGAGGAGAAGAAGGAGATAGAGGAAGAGGAGAAGGAGGTAGAGGAAGAGGAGAAGGAGGTAGAGGAGGAGGTCCAGGTAGAGGAAGAGGAGAAAGAGGTAGAGGAAGAGGCCTAGGTAGAGGAGGAGGTAGAGAAGAACTTGAAGAGTTGATAGAACCTGAACAAAGATGACGGGAACCAAATGTGACTCAAGAAATCTGTGCAACACTTATTGACCATGTCATCAACCATGGACTGACTGTTCACTCGTGCACAAGAGGCCGCCATTGTGAATATGGTTTTGACCAATAATTGTATCAGGCAGCGAGAAATCCAAGCCAATAACATCAATGATGACCATATTTTCAATAACATCCAACAAGTCTCTCTGTCAACATTAGGTTGAATCCTGAAGAAAAATCAAATATACATGAGGCAACTATATCGGGTACCATTTGACAGAAATTCAGAGAGAGTGAAACATCTGCGCAATGAGTATGTGGAGGTATGTACTGTTCATCTCATCTGGGCAATGAGTATGTGGAGGTATGTACTGTTCATCTCATCTGGGCAATGAGTATGTGGAGGTATGTACTGTTCATCTCATCTGGGCAATGAGTATGTGGAGGTATGTACTGTTCATCTCACTATGGGGTGGTATTGTGCACTGCTCATAATGTTTTGGCACAAAAATATTGTGCAATAGATATTGAATAGCATCCTATTGTCTTTTACTGTGTTTCAGAAAGTTTTGCAAATGGATGCTGAAGAAATTCTACATGAATTTATATATGTGGATGAGGCTGGATTTAAACTTGCCAAAACAAGAAGAGGGTGAAATGTAACTGGACACAGGGCAATGACCAATGTGCCAGGGCAGCGAGGGGGCAACATCACCCTTTGCGCTGCTATTACACAAAATGGGGTCCTCCACCACCATGCAAATCTGGGACCCTATAATGCAAATCTAATACTTGCATTTCTTGACGGATTGCACGAGATTGTCACAGCATTGAACCAAGTGGACCAGATGCGGTACATTGTCTCATTCCATCAGGCTGCTCTGGTCCTGAATTGGTTCCATGAGCACCCTGAATTTGAAGTCTTATACCTTCCCCATTCTCCCCCTTCCTGAATCCAACAGAAGAGTTTTTCTCAGCGTGGCGGTGGAAGGTATACGACCTGGCTGCGGCCCTACGACCGTGTGCCCCTCGGTCAGGCCATGGAGCCTGTGATCATATCGAAGCCGCTTCGAGGAGAGATAGACTTCTCTGCATAGTCTGTCTGCCTCTTCACCCCCTCCATGTTTGGATACTGTCTGTCCACTAGCCACTTTTTACCTCTGTCTTTCTGCCTCACTGTTTGCGTGCTATATTAACACATATGCACAACCCCTCCCTCTATGCCACAGCCAAACTGTGGCCACACTTATACCTTTCTTAATATAGTTATATATATATATATATATAGATATATATATAGATATATATAGATATATAGATATAAAGACTTTTATTCTTGCACTGTTGGACTTGAATAACATGCACTGTTGGACTCATTTGCACTATCACCATGACACTCACTCACACAGAGCACCTTACCTTACCTTACTATGCACAGAGAATCACAGGCTCAGTCCCTGCCTCAGTCATTGCAAGCGCCTCTTGATTGATTAATCACCCACTATGTGGATACTGTTTTTAGAATTGATTTAGATTAAGTGTTAGTTAGTATAATTTGTATTTTAGTATATTTAGTATAGTCTTTATATTCTACTGTCTTTATTGCTTAGTTGTGTTTTTATATTATATACTTTTAATTACTTTTTCTGCTGTTAGTGAATGTGTGTGTGTTGTCTGTATGCTACTGAAACCTTGAATTTCCCCTGGGGATCAATAAAGTATCTATCTATCTATCTATCTATCTATCTATCTATCTATCTATCTATCTGTGCAGGGGTGGATGCTAATGAAGACATAGCCTGTGATGTGGATGAAATCTTATGGCCTGATCCAGCCAGACAGAGAGATGATAAATCAGTATTCTTGTTGCGTTTACAGTAGCTTTTCTTCAGTACAGTTTTCTTCTTCAGTTTACAGTAGTTTTTCTTCAGTACAGTTTTCTTCTTCAGTTTACAGTAGTTTTTCTAGTCAAAGTGTATGTACTTCATGCAGTCATTTTTATTTGTCTACAGATTTTATTTGTTTAATTGATTTCATTGTTGGTTGATTACTGTAACTGATTATGGTACTGTAAGTATTGAAATAAATACTTGAAGTATTCAGTCTGCAGCATCAGTGTTGTGCAGTGCTTGGTAAGTTTATAGTAGGCCTATTTGTGTACATTCTCCCTATATCTCAAACGAATCATGAAGAATGTTGTGGGTTTGTCACTATTTTTTTGTCATCTAAATTATTACTGTAAATTAAAACTAATAGCATTTTCACAAATATGTTTATATGTTTTGACTGAAGTGTGTATATTTTGACTGAAGTGTGTCATTTTGCAAACAATCTAGGAATTATGCAAATTGAGTGTGGTGTTTGGATAATTGTGATTATATTTTGAAAAAAAGAACCCGGTTTTCAAAACTGTGTGTAACCAATTGAAAAAAACTGCAAGCCCCCAACGTCGTCTTCCAGGCAGCTTTGCATGGAAGGCACTAGGGTTATGGTTAGGGTTAAGGTAAAGGTTAGGGTTAAGGTAAAGGTTAGGGTTAGGGTTAAGGTTAGGGTTATGGTTAGGGTTAAGGTAAAGGTTAGGGTTATGGTTATGGTTAAGGTTAGGGTTATGGTTAGGGTTAAGGTAAAGGTTAGGGTTATGGTTAAGGTTAGGGTTATGGTTAGGGTTAAGGTAAAGGTTAGGGTTATGGTTAGGGTTAAGGTTAGGGTTAGGGTTAAGGTTAGGTGCCTTGAAGTCAGCGGTCGCATCGTTGCCCTGAAGTTGACGGTGGGGGCTTAAAACACCATCGAGCAGCACAAATACAATACACACTCGCGCACAAACACACATAACACACACAAATACACACACACACACACAAACACACATAACACACACAAATACACACACACACATACAGAAAGTGAGAGAGACAGAGAGAGAGAGAGCCAGCCACAGTTACATGTGGACACATACAGAACTGTCGTTGCTATGTGACTTAA
Source organism: Alosa pseudoharengus (assembly GCF_046254945.1). Lineage (NCBI taxonomy): Eukaryota > Metazoa > Chordata > Actinopteri > Clupeiformes > Clupeidae > Alosa > Alosa pseudoharengus. Next base: position 2,356,392 of record NW_027468640.1, on the reverse strand, counting down.
CAAACACACACACACACGCACACACACACACACTAACACACACATACACACACAGTCGTTGCTATGTGACAACACACACACAGCTCATACTCACACACACAGACACACACCACTCTCTTTCTATCTCTCTCTTTATCTCTCTCTCTCTGGACATCAGACATCAGACTAGACATCAGACATCAGACTGGACATCAGACATCAGACTAGCCATCAGACATCAGACTGGACATCAGACATCAGACGGGACATCAGACATCAGACTGGACATCAGACATCAGACTAGAAAAAGAAGCAAACATGATGTAATGTTTATGGTTTATTTATTTTTTGAATGTGAGGGCTGAATAGACCTATTGCACGCTTAGATTCTTTAGTGCAAGGCCATAGCCATGATGTCAACATTGGGGGGGACCAAATCTGTGGTGCGGTGTGAATTTCAATAACAGAATTTCAATTCACATTTCCTGCCATGCAAAAATATTATTAAAATCACAACCAAGTCATTAGTTAAGTCAGTAAATTAGGATATACCAAGCTTTTGAGGGACATAGGCACGGATGGATTATGAACCTCTGGGCATAGATGCAAAAAAAACCCTCCCCTGTTAAGATAGGGGGGCCCGGGGGCATACTTCCCCGGAAGACTTAAAAAAAATGACCCTTTATATTATGACGACTTGTGAGTTTTGTGGAAATAGAAGAGAAGGGCGGAGAAGCAACTTCACACAGTCTTAGGCTTCAGGGCCCCCTGAGCTCTTGGGCCCAGTAGGTCCATTTAATAATCCATCCCTGGATATAGACCTGTGGTATGACTCCACCTGTCTCCAAAATGTATATTTTAAAAGAAAATACAAACTAGAGTATCTTTGATAACCTCTATATTACACTGAATGCTTACTCATAGGTTTGGACCTATAGCCCAATCATATTTTGTATTTTGATTTTATTATTCTGGCAGCTAATCACACAATTTTAAAGTAGTTTGAAAGGGATGGGATTCAAGATAGGCTAAGTCAGGTCCCTCTTCTGTCTGACTCACCTCAAGTTACCCTATGCATTAAAGGCTGGTTTCTGACAGAAATTACGTTTTGTGTTAACATGTAGAAACACAGCCTTTATTTGGTGAATGGAGGTGGAAATTCCTTTCTTTGGTTATTGTCCGCAATTCACATTAACTGTAGGCTATCACCGCCATTGTAAAAGTTTTTTCAACTATTGTGCCGTCGCCACATTTGAGTGCTACGTTTTGCCTGCATGGATGCGCGATTGAGCGTGCATCTAAATGTAACATGCAAGATGCAACAACCATTTCTAAGAGGCTTATAAACCGGTTCATTTCTGACATAACTACTAGCATATGAATGCATTATTTATGTTGTAAGACATGTGAAAGAAATTAATGACACAGGCACGCACAAATTCAAATAAAAGGACACTTTCGCTTTTTCACTTTCGCTATCATTGCGAGAAAATAGGCTACAATATGGAATTGCTTCAAAGTTCCCTTTGAGTCTGATCAGCTTAAAAAATTAATGGGGTGTCCTTAGACAGTGCTACACCTTTCCAACAAGTTTTGTGGGAATTGTACCGGTATCTTTTGCGATATTGTTGACAGCCCGCACCGCATCAGGGTGCAGGAAGCTTTTGATAGCGCACACCTCAAACGATAAACGCAAAACCTCCAGGACAAACCACTCACAGTGTAGGCTACTCTCTCTGAAACCATCAACAGGTTACTAATTTGTGCGTTATTTACGTTTGATTGCATTTCAGATGGCGGGACTTGTTGGTTTCCTGTAATAGCCTATAGCGTGTTTTTCTTTATTTATTTTTCTATGTCCGAATATTGGGGGGGACATTTTGGTCACGTCTGAAAAGTCTATGGTGACTACGGCCCTGCTTTAGTGCAGTAGAATATGTTGCCTTTAGTGTGCTGTAGAATATGTTTAGTGTGCAGTAGAATATGTTTAGTGTGCAGTAGAATATGTTGCCTTTAGTGTGCAGTAGAATATGTTGCCTTTAGTGTGCAGTAGAATATGTTTAGTGTGCAGTAGAATATGTTTAGTGTGCAGTAGAATATGTTGCCTTTAGTGTGCAGTAGAATATGTTTAGTGTGCAGTAGAATATGTTTAGTGTGCAGTAGAATATGTTGCCTTTAGTGTGCAGTAGAATATGTTTAGTGTGCAGTAGAATATGTTTAGTGTGCAGTAGAATATGTTGCCTTTTTCAAGTGTCGGGCCTTATGGGTGCGCTAACTAGGTCAGAATCACACACACACACACACACACACACACACACACTTACAGTCATTGCTCTGTGCCTTAACAGGATGCTGTGTGTGTGACCTATAAGGACTGTGCTCTGACCTAAATAAGAACTACACACACTCATGCGGCATTTTGATGAATAAATATAGATCTGGCCACCACAGTGCCTATATGACCACTATTAGGTCTGCTCCCTCTGTCATGTCACACCCTCCTGTGTGTGATGTCACACCCTCATGTGTGTGATGTCACACCCTCCTGTGTGAGACAGGCCTGCTGGTCTCCAACTCACCTTTACCTGCTGAGTTCTCTGAGCTCTTCCCAATGGGTGGTCCCTGTCTGCACACACACACACACACACACACACACACTGGGTGGTCCCTGTCTGCACACACACACACACACACACACACTGGGTCCCTGTCTGCGCACACACACACACACACACACACACACACACACACACACACTGGGTCCCTGTCTGCACACACACACACACACACACACACTTGGTCCCTGTCTGCACACACACACACACACACACACACACACACACACACACACACACACTGGGTCCCTGCGTGCAGAACTGTGTGACGCGCTGCCTTGTTTCCGCTGATGTTGCCAGTTGTCTGTGACTCCTTTATAAAGGAGGCTTTCAGGTCGCCTCCGCTACCCTGTCTGGCTGTACGCACACTGAGCACCATGATGCCCCAAATGCCCCTGAGTCTCATTCTACTGCCCCTGCTGCTCTTCATCAGTGGTGAGTGTTACCATGGACACACACACACACACACACACACACACACACACACACACACACACACACACACACACACACAGGAGCCACAGTCAGTCTTGGACCTTTACCTAGCCAGTTTGGGAATAATTTCAGATATTCAAAGTGTAGCGTCTTCTTCTTGGATCCATTCCAAAGAGCATACTGTCATGGCAGCTCTATTCTCCATTGCTTCTAGTCAAGGCCCAAGCTCCATCAATGCTCTTTGGGTTTTACCGTAATGGGGACACGGTTCAGGTTAGTGACCCAAAGAAGAGGTCAGTGAGGTCAACTGCTTCTTCTCTGGACTAGTTCTTAAAGGGAGAAGTGTATCTCCTGGGTAGGGAACGTTGATGCTTTTTTGATCTCTGATTTTTGATTTGTGTGTGTGTGTGTGTGTGTGTGTGGTGTGTGTGTGTGTGTGTGTGTGTGTGTGTGTGTGTGTGTGGTGTGTGTGTGTATGTGTTTGTGTGTGTGTGTGTGTGTGTGGTGTGTGTGTGTGTGTGTGTGGTGTGTGTGTGTGTGTGTGTGTGTGTGTGTGTGGTGTGTGTGTGTGTTTTCAGTGGAGGCTGAGGTGCTGCAGCAGCCAGACTCTGCTCTGTCTGTTCCCCTGGGGGGGAAGTCCACTCTCAGATGCCTTCATTCAGACAGATACGTCTACCTCTACTGGATCAAGCAGACTGCCAGTCAGAAGCTGCAACATGTCGCCTTCAAACAGAAATATGCAGATCCAAAAATGTGCCCTGGGTTTGAGGCCAGTCCTCGGTTTGATGTGCGAGATGTGGATGGAGTTTTTTACCTCAACATCTCAGATGTCCAGCCGTTTGATGCTGCTCTTTACCACTGTGTCCAGGTCTACACAGACCGCTTGCAGTTTGCTGGAGGGACTCTGCTGATTGTAAATGGTAAATGTGGCTTTCTTTGAACACTTCATTTACATCATACCACTGCTTGGTTGAATTTCGTGATGCAGTGTTTAGAAGGTCAACTATTTGTGTGATAATTGCACACCTATGTTGCAGCTGCAGTTTTTTGCCCGTATCACACTTACTGATTCGCTGATCTCAATTTGAAGTTTGAATTAATTGCCATGTTTTGGGGGCAGCCGTGGCCTACTGGTTAGCGCTTCGGACTTGTAACCGGAGGGTTGCCGGTTCGAACCCCGACCAGTAGGCACGGCTGAAGTGCCCTTGAGCAAAGCACTTAACCCATCACTGCTCCCCAAGCGCTGCTGTTGTTGCAGGCAGCTCACTGCGCCGGGATTAGTGTGTGCTTCACCTCACTGTGTGCTCACTGTGTGCTCAGTGTGTGCTGTGTGTCTTTCACTAATTCACGGATTGGGATAAATGCAGAGACCAAATTTCCCTCACGGGATCAAAAGAGTATATATACTTATACTTATACTTATGTTGCATCGGAGCTATAAAATAGTGATCTGACAGACTGATGATCTGAGAATCTCTTTATCTCTCCCATATGATCAGACCGTCCAGCGCCGACTGGGACAGACTCCTCACTGGACAACAGGACCGGTCCTCAAGGTACCTACTGGACAGGCAGACTGTGTGTGTGTGCGCGTGTGCGCGTGTGTGTGTGTGTGTGTGTGTGTGTGTGGAGATCCACAGGGTACTTTCTGTAACTAGATGGCTCTATTCTGGACATGCAGACAGAGAATGTACAAAGTATGTGTGTGAATGTACAAAGTATTTACTGTAATTAGATCACACTATTCTGGACATGCAGGCCATGTGTGTGTGTGTGTGTGTGTGTGTGTGTGTATCTTCTCATAATAGAGTACCGAAGTGTGACGTTCCATTTCCATGACGGCAGAATCACTGGCTTTCGAAGTGGCTTAAATAGCATTGAATGTAGACATTTGGCCTCATTTCTAGCTAATAAATTGTTTTGAACGAAGGATATAGCCATTTACATTTACAGAATGACATTTTTTGCCAAAAAAATAAAGCCAAAACAGGTCTGTGAATTTAAGGATTTTAACTGCATGCTGTGAAGTTACATGCAGGTCTCTTTTACGGAGGAAACCCATGCTAAAATAAAACTCTGTAGTCAGGAATTTGATCGTGTTGGTATGAATATATGTTGTAGTATGTGATTCCTACAGTGTACAAAAAATATACTAACGTCTTAGAAACGTTGTTAAATTATTGAAATAGATTAAGAAAGCCACTGCTATGGTGATTACTATGGTTAAATTAATTTGTTTAGATAAAGAGAAATTGCTGCCTTGACAATGAAAGAGATGGAACTAACATCTGGCATTTGGCCGTGGCAACCATCCATTTAGAACTAACAACAGGTCTTTGGCCATAGCAACCATCCATTTAGAACTAACAACAAGTCTTTGGCCATAGCAACCATCCATTTAGAACTAACGACAGGTCTTTGGCCATAGCAACCATCCATTTAGAACTAACGACAGGTCTTTGGCCATAGCAACCATTCATTTAGAACTAGTAACGGCAGTTTACTTTGCCTTGGAAGTTGAGAAATGAGTTGATATGTGGCAGAAATAAGTCATTCTAAAAACAAGACAGTTTTAGCAATTAAAAAGTGGAAATTAGAACAGCCAATGAGCACAAGGTAAGTGGTGACAGTGGTATAAGTGGGATACAGTAAGTAAGGGATAATGGACGACATGTCGTTCGACTATACAATATCAAAGTCAAAGTCAAAGTCTGCTTTATTGTCAATTTCTTCACATGTCAAGACATACAAAGAGATCGAAATTACGTTTCCCACTATCCCATGGTGGAGACAAGACATATTTTACCAATTAGGTCCACAGACAAACATAACATTCAAGTAAACAATATACAAAGTAAATAAGAAGGCACATACAATGAAGAAATAAGAGCAGCAAAATTTGGGTTGAAATTGTGCAATTGTGCATACAGTAGACAGTCAATATAATAGTGCAAAAGTCAGGCCAATAAATAAATAAATACAAAGTTAATACACGTTCTAGATGGTAAAACGGCCCGACGCGAAGCAGTGTAGTAACTTTGTATAGTCGAACGGCGTGAAGTCCATTATCCCGCTTATTCCACTGTTGCCACTTGTGTTGTGTTCATGTCCTGTCATGTCCACTTAACTTAAGTGTCTTGTTTGTAGAACTACATCATGTGGAACAGGACAAACTGCCGTTACTAGTTCTTAGTGTGTGTGTGTGTCTGTA
>NW_027468640.1:2300152-2342652 GCF_046254945.1 Alosa pseudoharengus | reverse complement strand
ACACACACACACACACACACACACACACACACACAGGAGGGGGTTTTGGTGGGCCACAAACATAGGAACGCGACGCAGGCAGTGGAACAAAACACACACACACACACACAGTTGCATGCATGCGCTCCTTGGTGTGAATAACAGGATGTTGTTCTGAGTTGTTTTGACCCGTCCCCCTGACACCCCCACACCCTTAATGCAGATGAGCTGGAGGACTATGGATCTGTGTGTGTGTGTGTGTGTGTGTGTGTGTTTGCATTCAGGTCTGTATGCTGTTTACCCACCTCCTTCATGTGATGAAGGCAAAAATGTAAAATCAAGTGCAGAGGGAGGGGATTTGGCAGATGCTTATATGTTTATGTTTAGGTTCAGATGCTTATATGTTTATGTTTAGGTTCAGATGCTTATATGTTTATGTTTAGGTTCAGATGCTTGTATGTTTATGTTTAGGTTCAGATGCTTATATGTTTATGTTTAGGTTCAGATGCTTATATGTTTATGTTTAGGTTCAGATGCTTATATGTTTATGTTTAGGTTCAGATGCTTATATGTTTATGTTTAGGTTCAGATGCTTGTATGCGTGGGGCTGAAATCCCTTGCTTTGTATTCTCAAACCTGGACCTCCCATCTCTCAGCCACCTGCTCAGTAACTACAGCATGTATTTGCAGTTTTCTTTAATGCTTATACAGAAAATCGTCACATCTCCTCATCCACACACAACTTCTGCAACCTGTCACTAAAACAGCAAAATCCACACGCAAAATCTGCAGACCAGAAAGCTCTTTGTTAGCCAACAATAGTGGTCAGTTCCTGAGCTTGCCTTAAGGTCTTGAAAGGAACAGAATACAATAATTGATCACGCCCCTTGGCGTCAATATTCAAGTGTGTTTAGCTCTAAGACAGTACCCAGTTAGCCATACAAGTCTATTTAGCTCTAAGACAGTACCCAGTGCAATATGAAGTGCTGGCAGTGTCAGAGGCTTCATCCCCCAGTCAGTGTAGAGTCAGTGTGAGACGGAAGGTAAGGAACTGAATTGTGTTCCTTTAAAATGCAGTTGGAAAATCTTTTTTTAAATCTTTTTTGGGGGGTTTATGCCTTTATGAGAGAGTGACAGGAAGCAATAGGGAGACAGAGGTGGGGTGGGAGTAGGAGATGACTCCAACCCTGTACCCTGTATATAGCAATAGGGAGACAGTGGTGGGGTGGGAGTAGGAGATGACTCCAACCCTGTACCCTGTATATAGCAATATTTAACCCGAATATGGTACCCTGTACCCTTGTATACTGTATGTACCAATATGTAACCAGGTGCACCACAGCCATTGAAAAGGTTTAACCATATTGTATGAATAGTTGCAATTATCATTTGAGAGGACCGTCTGATTTTAAGAAGAGATTGAGTTTTGGAGGCAGTGTTTCATTTTGTAGAAGATTTTTGGTGTTTTGCATGTGCCATTTACCCTGGAAATCCAGAGTTCTCGTGAGAGCACAATGGAATTGTCTCTGCGAGACACTCTGGCAATGAGCAATGATGCATGTTACTTTTACCCCTTGCATCCCGGGGAAGCAATCAAATCGGCGTATCTGATATATGCGGGCCAGAGGCGAGCTAAACTGATGACGACAGCGCTACAACGTTGGAGGTCAGTAAACATTGGTCGTAGTGTTATCCAATTGCGTGGAAGTCCCCTTTTTTGAATTTCCCCTTAGGGATCAATAAAGTATCTATCTATCTATCTATCTATCTATCTATCTAAGTCCGGAATCATTCAGAGTAAACATTGGTCTAGTGTTATCCAATTGCGTGCAGTGAGATTTTCAAATGCATGCTTGGTGCCGCCCCTCGAGTTTCATTGTTCGTGGCCAGACCCTTAATCTTTCTAGATTACCAGGGTCTGGATTTTCCAGGCTATGTGCAATTGAGAATTTTGAAAATATCTTTGAAAATGTGTGTAAAACAAAGTTTTGAAAATGTGTGTAAGCAGTTGGGAGATGAGAATAAAGTATTTAGCCTAGTATTTAAAGTCCTAGTATTTAAAGTCTTCTTTCTTTATATAGAGGTACATATTTTCAGGGCTGTTTCTTTTAATTGAGGTCTGTGTCAGGGCCGGTGAGGTAAGAGACTGTGGAACCAAAAGCAGACTCAGGAGGCAGATGGTAGATTATGTGTAGTAGCTTTTAATGTAGAAACACAGGAAATGGTAGCCAGGGAGAACCACTTGGTAGGCAGCGTAACCTCAAAAATGTCAGAAACACAGGCAGGGTTCAGGCAGATATCCAGAGTGTCAAAAAACAGTTGTTTGGTACACAGGTCAGCAGACAACAAAGGGGCCAGGCATGACTAACAGGGCTGAACAGGCATAGATCAGTAACAAAGGGCAAGCAAGGTCCAAGCAAAGGTTTCCAAAATGGTTCAGGTAGAAATCCAAAGTCCAAAAATACAGGCTTTGGTCTGAAAACAGTAAATCCAGTAGAGCATGAGCATATGAGAATCCACTCTAAAAGACGTGACAATCTGGCAAAGAGTGTTCCTCCTGGCAGCGCTTAAATCTATGGCTGACGAGGAGAGTGGCGTCAGGTGATGATTGGACAACTCGCTTGTCAGTCAACCAGGAGCCAGGATAGAGGGAAAACCCAGACCGGAGACCGGGAACAGCAGAGGCATGACAGGATTCTGGGCCGGACTGTGACACACATGAGAAAGAGTACAACAATCTATCTATCTAGCAAACTCCCATCCGCACATTTAGCATTCTGAAGACATGATGGTCAGACGTTCTTCCTCACACAGCAGATGAGCGTGAACACCAGCAGGGACACCAGCAGGACCGCAGTCTTCAGGACGCCCCAAAACACACAGCTAGGGACGCCCCAAAACACACAGCTACCGAGAGGATCAGATGCTGAAATGAGACACACAGTGCTCACTCAGTAATTTGTACCTTGAACGTGCAACGTGCACTCGTATCTCGTTCTCATATTTACCTTGAACGTGCACTCGTGTCCCGTTCCCAAACACTATGCGTCCGCAGGCAGCCACGGCGCAGTAGTGTGTGTGTGCGTCATCACGACTTAGGTTCCTCCTGGACAACTGGTACACACAGCTGTGTGGAGGAGAGACAACATCAGTAAACTACTCGCACACATACACACACACACACACACACACACACCTCCACACACACACAAAAGACGCACGCACTCACTCACTCACTCACAAACACACACCCAAAGTCTGCTCTCTCTCCCCTGTGTGTGTGTGTTTGACCCTGGGAGAGCACACACACCTCTCTGCAGCCACACACACCTGTTTAAGGCCCAAAGCAGCACACACACACGCACTCACTCACTCACTCACTCACTCACACGCACACATAAACACATGCACATACTGTACGCACACACACACACACACACACACACTCACTCACACACCTGTTGTCTCCGCTGCTGTAGCCCACTCCTGGACGTGAGTCTCCTGAGGCGGGTCGGAACCAGAACACGCCGGGCTCCTCCGCACAGCTCCCAGAGTGGACAGAGCAGGTCAGCGTCACGTTACCGCCTGAGGGGGGCGACACTGAGTCCAGCTGCTCAATGACCGCATGGTCATCAGAGTCCCTGTCTAAGACAAGCAGCACATGCAGCAGGACTGTAACACTTTTCCCCAAAAGCACAAGTAACTGCAGGATAAATTTGCACCCTTAGAATAGTTTGATTTGTGATTTTGGACTTGGTGACCCTGAGATGCCACTTTTTCTGTAACTCTCCAACAGCATGGGTCTTTATCAAGGCAGGTCCATCACAGTTTCAGGATTTTCTTAATTATGGTCTGGAGTGTAGACATGGGAATCTTCAGGCTATTTTTCAGTCTTTCCCTGTCTCACAGAGGTCAACACACTTTCCTCTTATTCAAATAGTGTATTCTATTCTAATTCCCAAACTGAAGATTGACTAGGGGACTTGACCCGTGTCACAGACGTCAGGGGGTACTATAATATAAATGTTACTACAGCATGGAACGTCTCTCGGCCAATCAGAAACAAATAAATAGTTCCATAGAACCCAATTGTTGTATAATATAATATAAATGTTACTACAGCTTTGTTATTTGTTTAAAATGGGAAGAAACTGCTTCAATGATGTGCACAAGTGATAAGATGATGTGGAGTTTAAATATACAGTTTTGAGAATTACAATTCTGAGAGGGGCCACAACTGATATCACAGATTTCTCAATAAATTTACGGTTAATCAGAGATGTCTGTAATTGTCACGTAGCAGCGAGACTTATTACCCTGTGACCCACTCACCACATCACCCTGTGACCCACTCATCACCCTGTGACCCACTCACCACATCACCCTGTGACCCACTCATCACCCTGTGGCCCCCTCACCACATCACCCTGTGACCCACTCACCACCCTGTGATCCCCTCACCACCCTGTGACCCACTCACCAGATACACATTACCCTGTGACCAAGAGAGGAATATCTTACCTTTGATAAATACAGTCGTTCCTTTTCCAAAAGTCACCTCAGCATAATAAACAGATCCACAGTAGTAGGTAGCTGAGTCTGCAGTCTGTGTTTGGGAAATTGTCAGATTAAAGCTGTTCGCTCCACCTTCCGGTTTAAATCGGTCGCTCTTGTCAAAACCATTGTAGAAATTAGTATTTGGAGGGTAATATGAGGCGATGGACACAGGCTCCTCTCCAGCAGACTGTTTCATCCACAGAATAGCACTGTTCATTCCTTGAGAAGAGAAGACGCACGTAAGATGAATGTCATCGCCGGCCTCTGCAGAGATGAAGGAGGGACCCTGTGTGATCTTATCTCTGACCAGAGATCCACCTGAAATACAAAACATTAAATAACCGATAAGATACTCCGGTATGAACTCAACCACTATTTGACATATTTAAGCAATAAGCCCTGAGAGGCCATAGGTTACGCTGATTCTACAACAGCTACAGTAAGGAGCGTTGTTAGACACGACGTGCTAGCGGAGTGGCTAAAATCCCCCTTAGCTGTTGTAGAATCAGTGTAACCTACAGACTCGAGTGGCTTATTGCTTTTCTAAAACTGTTATTATAAATACCTGGCAACGTTTCATAAAGTAAAGGCACAGCAACTAGAAATACTGTACAACGAGTTATTCCTAGATAATCATTCTTCCACCAAGAAATATATTTTCTCTATCTGAATGGTTGCCAAGCAACTTCGAGACGCAGCTACTTTAACTTTTGTATCAAGTACGGTAATGGTAGCGCAACGAAATGCGGTCAAGGTGTATGTTTGTGCTGCATTTTACAATGGCATCAAACGTATTTCAGCCAACCACAATCAAGGACCGGAACTATCAGTTTTAGAAACTGGTATAAACACTACCTTTCTCATGTTATTTTAATGTATCAGAATTATGCAACAAAGCAAAGATTTGTATGAATTAACTCTCTCTCTCTTTATCTCAGTCTGTGTTTCTCCCATTCTGTCTTTGTGTGTGTGTGTGTGTGTGTGTGTGTGCGTGTGCGTGTGTGTGTATGTGTGTGTGTCTGTTTGTTTATCAGTTAGATCAGGTTTCTATGTAAGCTGCATGTTTGTGTGTGTGTGTGTGTGCGTGTGTGTGTGTGTGTGTGTGTGTGTGTCTGTGTGTTTATCAGTGGGATCGGGTTTCTATGTAAGCTGCATGTTTGTGCGTGTGTGTGTGTGCGTGTGTGTGTGTCTGTGTGTGTGTGTCTGTGTGTTTATCAGTGGGATCGGGTTTCTATGTAAGCTGCATGTTTTGTGTTTGTTTTGTGTACTGTATGTGTGTGTTTAGCTGTAAATGTTGTTTATGCAGAAAGTGTAACAACAATACGAATATTTACAGAATGAACACATGAATTTACAGAATACACAGTCATTTGAAGCATGTATGTGTTAAACTGTGAAAGCAGGTTTGTTTGTGTGTAGCGTATCATATCATGTGCATAATCTATTGTCATGGTTATATGTAGTATATTTAAGTGAGTTTAAATATTTAAATGACATGTTGGCTTATTTGAGAAAGAAATACTCTAAATATAATCCCTAAATATAAACTACATTTGATTTTTTCAAATCCTACAAAATACAAATGACAAAATATGCTAAAGTAATTACAGTTGTTGTCCATTGCTTACACACTAAAAACAAATGCTTACAGTAGATCAAAGCCTCAATAAGTGAAACTACTTGTAACATGCATTAAACCAGTGATTTTCAACCATTGTGCCATAAGAGATCATCAGGAGTGCCGTGGGAAATTGTCCAATTTCACTTAATTGGTCCAAAAACTTTAGTTGTTGCAAATAGTAGGCTAGGATATGCCATTGTTGAGCATCTGTGCCTGCAATGTAGTGACTTGCTAAATAAATACTCTTTCATGTCCGTGGGTGACAGTAATAGCGCAATAATGACCTTGTTAATCAAGTGATGCGCACGAGAACTGGTGGTGAAAAATAGATATTGGAAAGCTAGATAATGCTTTGGGCTCCAGAACATACGTAAATAGTGATGCCATCATGGGGGCAACAATTAGTGGAGGCCAATGAAGAAACAGGTGTTTCTGATTGGAAATCAGACAGGTGTCTCTGATTGTCAGCTAGTGTTGCCCAGAGCGTGTAGGTGCTTGCCTCCAGCAATATGACGGCCGCGTTCACGTAGCCACTTACAGTTTTTCTCAGTCGCTTTGGTGCTTTTTTCAGATCAGAATGAAAATTCTCATAACTATTAGTTCAACCTCTACAACATTTAGCCATTTGTGCACATCACAGTAGCAATTTCTCCTTCCTCTGAACAAATTGCAAATACTTTTGGACATGTATCAGTTGCTTTCATACAATTCTCTGCTGTTTTTTAACATTACCATTTGCTTATGTCATGTCAGTCAAAATGAACTATACTTATGAATGCTGAATAGTCGTTCCCAATACAACTAATAGTCTTCATTTCATTGCTTGAGTCATTACATACAAAATTGTTGAACTAGTTATTAAATTCTGTCACAATGCTATAGAATTGCAAAGAGCATACAGTAAAAATGTACGTATTCAGTGTCTTGTACTCACTTACTCACCTAACTACAGCAATGTGTAACTTTACTGTAGTTTTCAAATGGCTGTACAAGTACTGTATAGTGCTGTCTTGAGCATGTTCAGGTAGTGTCACCGATTTCTGACCTTTGCATTGGAAAACACTGAGAGAACTGTCATAATGAAAACATGACAAAGCCATTTGACTATCTTGTTCATAAACGATGGTGTCAAGACTTCTCATTTTGATGACACTGACAGTTTCATTGACATGAATACCTGCTTTTGAGGAATGGACTATCCATTTTGAGCAAGTGACGTGCTTTTGCAGGTCATCCACTAGGTTTTGCAGTTTGCACTAATTGTTTTGAGAATTGCACTAACTGCTGTGCAAATGTTAATAGTGATGTGAGAAAAGCACCAAAGCGACTGAGAAAAACTGTAATAGGCTAGAACTCGACGGACAGTCCGGTATCTAGCTTTCTAATATGGGTGAAAAGACATAGGGCCTAAAACAGCAAATCAATAGGCTAAACATAAATAAATAGGCCTCCTTGAAAAGAAAAATGCAGACTCTGAACTGAACTGTAAACAAATGAGAGACTAAATTGTCATTATTTTTTACTATATTAGGCCACAGTGTGTAATTCTGTTACATTTTTGGCTGGTAATGTGCCGCAGGATTTGGAAAGCCCAAAGTTCAGAGCGTAAAGTATACAGCCTACAATACTGTAAACAAAGTGTCCTACAGTGTCCAATACAAATGCTCTGTCTTGCCTCCTCTGTCTTGCCATCCTTCCCTTCCTCCTCGTCCCCCACCTTGCATATGCACTTGTCTGCATCCTCTCAAATAGTTTCTAATTCTCATTCCCACCTTTAACAACCTGATTGCTCTCTGAACTGGCTTATATTGGTTGTGTCACATCATTTGAAACAAGTGAAATCAATTTTGAGTGGTTGTGTTTAATCAATGACATGTCTATTTCTATTTCATTTTTGCCACTTGTGTTTACCAGTATGGATGCATGTGCTTTAGAGTGCAGAATGTGTTCGAAGTTTTGCTAAAAATTGTAAGTGAGATCTACAAATTGTGTTTTACCATGTGAAATGGTTTAAGGTATTGACAACAGACTGAACAATTAGCTTAATGAGTTCAAGCAACTGAGAACTCTCTTCAGCCAATGGGGTTTAGTGTTTTAGCAACTGAGAACTTTCTTCAGCCAATGGGGTTTAGTGTTTTAGCAACTGAGAAAAACTGTTAACATGATGCCTGGAATGCGTCAATAGAAGGTGTTATGTTATATTATGTCAGATGGTGGGGGTACGCGAGCCGAGCCAGGATGTACTGTAGGTGCTGCTGGTATGCGGGAAAAAAGTTTGGGAACCACTGCTGGCTGGCTGCTCTAGTGTGCACTTTTATATTAAGTACAGTTCTGTGTTTGCCCCTCTACTCCCCATTTCTAAAACCTATCAAAGAATGATTTTCAGTGTGCCAATGAAAAGTATATGACCACCTCCCTGAGCGCCCTGAGCGCCGCTGTAGCAAAAGTGAAAATCATTCTTTGATAGGTTTTAGAAATGGGGAGTAAAGGGGCAAATACAGAACTGTTTACAGTTTCACCTCACTGTGTGCTCTATGTGTTCACTAATTCACGGATGGGATAAATGCAGAGACCAAATTCCTTGTATACGCAAGTATACTTGGCCTAGAAACCTGATTTACTTTATCTGATATATATAATATACCTGATGTAACGGCCTCTTCTGCAAGCAATGGAAGGGGCATGCAGAGACATTGAGGTGCAGGGGCGGAGCCAGAGGGGTGGCTCTGTGTGGCCACTTTTGAAATTCGATTGGCCACCCCAGGTGCCACCCCAAAATCTTAGTCTACGGTTGGCCATTATGACGGTCTAAGGCGGGACATTTCTTGATGCACTTGCAGTGCTAGTTTGAAGTGTCGGACAGACGTTGGAAACAGCTTGCTATTCAGTGCCGGTTCAGACCTCCATGGGGCTCTAAGCAAAATCCTGCTAAGGGGCCCTCCTACCTGAACTCTGAGCGCCAAAATGTAACCATTTTTTTACAGTATCGTCTGACACCTCAGTGCTCCCAATACAATCATCCCACCCCATTTTGGATGTCTATGGAAGTTACCAAATATAGTGTTTTTTCCTAAAGGACTAGGAGAAAAAACATAATTGTGTGTGACTCACCTTCACACAGCAATAAATGCCCAGTTTCAGTGTCTGGGCTGTTTGCTTTGGATGCTTGCAGTACATTAACCTGACTCCGCCAGATGGATTTGCTCCGCATATCCACCTGGGAACTTTTCATTGAAGAACTTTTGGGAAGGGGCGGACATACTGGTTAGCTGATTGGATAAACCATCTGTCTATCACCACCTTTGTTGGTTATCGACGGGCCAAATCAACCAATTAGATGAACAAAGTATTCTTCTAATGCCGTTTAACATACAATTAAGTTAGGTAACGTGACAAACGTTAAGGTGTTTTAACTTACCATTTATGAACCTAATCAACGACAATTCCCATCAAGTTTTCACGGTAGGCCCTACACTTCTGAAGATAGTATATTCCTCCATTATGAACTGGAATCAGCCGTGGAGGATGTCTGTGTCATTCATTCCTCCCAGCTGTACCTCCCAGCTTCACAGTTTACCCAGGAATACTTTCTAATTTGAATAAAACTTGCGCGATAGCTATGCTCATCTCTGTGGATGCCGTCACGTTGCGTCACACCTCAACCTGCCAAAAAGCCAACGCTGATTGGACGTTCGTTTGGTGAACTGCTCCAAATTTTCTTTAACGGAAAGTATCCAGACTGATCTGCGAGTGAAACCCTGAAGCTCGCGAGATCAGGATGGTCTCACGAGGCTAGCTGTACATATCCCCTTGCAAAAAATAACTGCAGTTTTTTCAAGTACAGTTCAGTTATACCACAGTTAGGCTACAGTGCAGTATAGTATTTTCATGTCCAAAATACTGAATTTCTTAGTAAAGTATGCAGTACAATGCAGTTTTTTGTGTCTAAAATACTGCATTCCCTGCATAAGAACTGCAAATATTTTCTCCAAAACTGCGGTTTTCATACTCAGAAATCTGCAGTTTGACACTTGAAGTAATGCAGTTTTTTTGTAAGGGTCTGGTTGTGCTAGTAGCCTACTGGCTCACTGTTCTTCACCTGTGTGTCTGTAGTAGGCTACTTGCCAAAGACATAGGCTATGAACTGGCTCCCCTGATTATCTTATTATTTCAATATTTTTTTCAAACGTAGACTATTTTAAACAATCATTTTAATACTTCATATAGGCCTAATTTACGATGTGCATCTATTGTCCATGCAGCACAGCGAATCAAAGTTAATACATTAGGCTAGGCCTACTTTCCATTTTGCATACGTTCAGTTGTAGGCTATAAAGCTTGACTGAAACATTGTAAAACAATTAGTTCTTTTAAAAATGTATGGGAAGAGTGAAATAAACTATTAGTTTCGACGGGTCCTCACATGTTTCTGCTGAAAAACTGCTAGTTTCATCCCGAGCTGCACGTTATGAACGCATTTAAAGATGCGGTCATGTTTTTTTAAATGTAGCCAGTCGCCCGCATTCAAACAAACGGAATATGCGATTATATTTCACAACTTTGCGAAGTACTGTGACTGGGAAAGGCTGGCAAGCAAGCCGCAGACAGATCAGGGGATTCACTTCCCTGTTAGGTAGGCCTATGCTAGACCAGCAACACGCGCTGGAGAGACGCATGTTGACATCAAACCATGGAACGAACGCAAGTTTACCCGACTGCTGTTTCCGCTGTCATTCTCGTGGCGTTTCTTCCGTTTTTCATGCCCTGAATGGTAATTCGGTTTCATGTTCATCTTCTTAATGTAGGCTATGAGACACTGTCACTATAACTGTATAGGGCCAACTTGTCTGTCACTAGCTTGACTCAAGAGGAGACGGGGGAGGGGGCCTTCATTAACTTGCGGGGCCCTACGCAACTTGCGTAGTGTGCGTATAGGGAGAACCGGCCCTGTTGCTATTATACATGACTTATTGTTTTTAGCATGTGAGTTTAGGCCTACAGGCTACTGCTTGTGCTAACACGCAAAGATATCTATTTACCTATCGCATCTGCCAATACCCATTTATCTAATCACACACACAAGAAGGGTCTGTTGAATCACGTCATCCTAGACTAATTTTCCTACCTGCTTATTTTGCCTAGCCTACCCAGCCAACATTTGCTAGGTCATTAAGTGTTAACTGTGGGCCTAAAAGTGTTTAATGATAATATTGTCCTAATCAAGGTTTGAAAATCGGAGGTTCACAGGCTACTGTGACCTTGGTGCTCCCTTCTTTCAATATTCTTTGCATCTGACTAATAGCAATTTTTTAAACTATGGCCCGTCAAAATAATCTTAGCATTCACAGCACAAATTAATTTAGTCTTTTACGCAGTGGAGAAAGTGACAGCGCACGGTAAGACAGAAAGAGCGTCCAAATTCACCCGTTCTTCTACCGTACTCGCTAAGTAGCCTACTCATCATCACACAGGCATTACATGTATCACATCACATGAAAGAGCTTTTTCTCAGCTTTTGAACAATGTTAGCCAATAGTTGCTGTAGTAAATGGTCCGCGAGAAAAGAAACTTTAATTTAATCATATTAATATACAGTTCTGCGCCCATCTCCCTACCCATTCATCAGCCTAGATATTTGTAAATATTAAAATCCGATGATTTACAGTTCTATGTAATATGTCATGTTTCATTTTGTCATGTTTCGTACAGTGATGCAGGTCTACTGTAGCCTACTGTTCATCAAGCCCACTCATTATAAACACTCGTTGCATAGGCTAGGCTACAGGTAGCAATATGAATTCTGGTGACAATTCAACCAGTCAAGGATTTGTTGTGAAATATTCACATTTTGGGAAGTTTACATAGCTTAGGCTAAACTGTATGTTTCTTTCGTCCCCCATGCCTGTTTTATTCGTCCCGACCAGGAGGGATAAATGAAACATTGCGCACTTTCCACTTTTGCTATCCTGAACGGTTTTGTTCAGAGCTGAAAGTGCAACTGTATTTGACAAAAGACGGATGTAAGTTATTGCTAGTGACAAAATATTAACTTTCGGTGTGGTCTCTTTGTAAATAACATTTAATTAAAAAGTGTTTTGATCGTCCCAGCTGTCCCCTATATATAGGCTAGTGGTGTCCTATATCCAAGGGGAATATTCTCACCCCTATATAGGCTAGTGGTGTCCTATATCCAGGGGGAATATTCTCACCCCTATGTATTGCCACTCTGTTTCGAGGGACAAGGGGTAAGCTACCCACTGAGCAAAGAGACGTTGATACGTCTTTTCTAAGTCATTTTTGGACGTCAAATGTAAGTCACCTGGACGTGCAGACTGTTACTCCAGGCGACGTCTTTTTTCGACTTCTATTGAACGTCCATTTATGACGTCCACAGTACATCCGTATAGGAGCTATTTCTAGTCCAAATGTGGTCTTCATGGACATTTTTTCGACGTCATTTTGTGAACGGTTTTTGAAGTCATCTTTGTGGACGTCTTTTCGACGTCAAATTCAGACTCATTTTAGACATTGATTTTATACTGTACTGCTTATAGTTTCTATGCATAACTGTAGTCCTGTCACGGCCCTTTTACTACAGCAGGTAAACGGTAATTCCCCAGACTCACAAACACATGAGGCTCAAGAACAGTTTACGCTTTTATTGCACAGTTACTAAAATTTACATAGAGGACTCACAGCAGCCCAGCTATAAACATTGCAGTCCCGTCGCAAGCACCCCCAACTGGCAAGCAGAAACAGATTAATAATGCAGGTAAATAAGTTATCTAGGTGAATATACATTCAAAATACTGAGAGGGCACAGCAATTCATAATTAAACCCACACACAATGATCAGATTACGCTACACCTTAAATTCAGTTCCGCTAACCCAACGTCTTCTGTCCACTCTGGGTTTACAGCTGGGCTGACGAGTCACGTAGACAACAGACACAACACATAAAGGAATGTCCGCTGGTCGGCTTCCCGCAAGCCGAACAGAGTTTTAAAAGAATAGTCCACAGGACGCGCTCCGATGTAGCCGGTACTGCACTGTCGGCGCCAGGTCATCCACAAGTCCAAATCAGGGCGGATCCTTCCCTGAATGTACTTCGGTTGTTCAGCAGACACAGTCAATGTTACATCCGGCGGTGTTCATTGGCACTTCTAGCATTCCCCCAGATCGCATTGTTGCACGGCTGATGTAAACCTGAGCTGCAACGGACAACAAACATTTATGAGCCACCAGCCACTTTGTCTACCAACTTACTAACGCATAGCAAGTAGGGCTACAGAAATATAACTTCCCTTAACAGGGTACTTAGCTTGCGTTGATGGTGGGCTCTCTGCCGTTGTGCCAGTTGCTGTCGCATCTCCCTCTCAAGGCCCCCTCCTGCCGGTCACCTCGCAAGCTCATATAAAGCACCAGGCCAGGTGAAAGCAAGTGGTTAATCAACCAATGTGAATGAACCCCTCCCCCTTCACAGGTGCACAAAATCAGTCTATTACATCCCTCAGTCCTCTCCAGGTGTCCCTAGTCAGTCCAATACACAGCCACTCAATGAGTCCATTAACCCAAATGTTAAAATACACAGCAGGTAACAGCAAAAACAGTGTAACATGCATAGCAATAAGCTGCACATACACCATGCATACACGACAGTCCCATTTCAGAAGGTGGCATGCTGTTCCAGTTAATTTTCCTATAGCTTTATTTGACTTTCTCACCAGCAGATGGTAACTGGAAATGCATACCAAGACATACATTTCCACTTCAAATCTGCTGCCGAGCCAAATGAAGCTTCAGTAAAATTAACTGGAACAGGTTCCTACCTTCTGGACACCTTACAGTCAGATTAACAATAAATCACAATCCAATCCTGACTGTTGTTTCCCCCATCTCTACTGCAAACATGACCAGATTATTGCAAACATGACCAGATTCACCTAATGAAAATAAAAACTAATTCTGGGCTCTTTTTTTTTACACATATGCACTCAGCGTTCTCAGGGCAGCAGTCCTCACATCATAACGCCTGCAAACAGAGGGAGACTAAAATTAATAAATTGCAAAACACACAGAACACAAAAAGACCATCACTGAAGCACTACTACTGAGGTGCAAGTCAGGTACATCAAACAAGGGGCAAATAAGGGCTATGAAATGAAGAACATGAAGCCAAACACTACTTCACAACCTAAAGTGTATCATACCCCCAATTCCCCAAATGTATAATTGCCCCCATTCGCATCCACTACTACATTCATTTGTTTTACTGGTCCTCTTTTGTATTTAAATATCAACACTACATGCATATTAAATGTAAATAATGTTGTCTACCTAGGCCTATGTCTCATGGAAATTATCTAACGTTAACGTTAACAACTCTCATATGTGTCTGTAGAAGCTAAGTTGATATTAGCCTGCATGGAGACACTTTAAATAACAGTTAACTTACTTGCGCCTGATATTTCATTCAAACTAAAACTACATTCACAATGACATCTTACACAGATGTATTTTTGGATATGATATTAACTACCATTCCAGATCTCCAATATAATGGTGAAGTTAGCTATTGGAAAAGTTAACATTAACTCCGTCAACGTTAGCGATTCTTAGCTCGCTAACGTTAGCTAATTGCTAGCTAGTTCTAACATGACTTAGTTCGGTTTTGGTTAACATTACACTTTGAAACCAATATATTTATAATAAATTCGCGTTTTCAATTGGCATATGCAGAAGTACTGTAATTCTTACCTTGGATATGATGATGGCAGAGTTTGGACAGCTCACACCAGCAGAAAAGTAATAGTTGAAGTTACTGGATTTGAAAACTTTGTCAGGGGTGGGAGGCAGGGGATGAACGTTAGAAATCGCCCCACAATTCTGTGCGGTTCAAGTGCAATTCAAATTGCTGTCAGAGGGTTAAAAGCAGAGCAAGACTGAGAGGCAAACATTTAACAACTTGTTGAAAGTGTCTTTTTTATCAGCAATCACCAAATGAAAGCTAGACAAAGCCAAAACGATTTCTTTGCAACTAGACACAGGAGTTGCATAGCCTACACATGCTCATTCTTTATGGTATTTAACTCTCAAAGAATTTGTTGCAGTTCGCAATTTTCAGTAAAAAAGTGACTTAATGTGCCTGACATTTTTATTGTAGGCTAGACTAGGCTACTCTTGAGATGTTGACCTTAAAATACTCAGTAAGTTAACCCATTACTTAGGCTACCAGTGACCCAGACAGTGGGTAGAATACCATGTTGGAGATTGAGTTCCAAACCACCAACCCTGTGGCTGGATTATGGAAAATAACCCAGCATGGGCTAACATACTGTAACCCAATAAATGGTCAAACTGCCACAACCCAGTAATTGGGTGCAGAAATAACCCAGCATTTTTTAGAGTGTACGAGGCCTATTACTACTACTACTACTAATAATAATGATCACATTCATCATGTTGGTAAGAACAATGTTGGTATTTTACATTTATTTTGTATTACTACTAGCCTACTGCTACTAGGCTACTACTACTACTACTAATAATAAATTACTTAAATCATGTTAATTCCCTGCACCTGTTTTAGACGTCCAAAAAAGTGACCTACACCGACGTCCAAATGTTCAACTACATATTGATGTACAAATGGGGTCATTATTAGACGTCCAAATAGTGAACCTAGTTTGCACGTCGTTCTAAAGTTCAGAATTGGTCATGGACCGACGGACGCAATATAGACATCATCTCAACGTCCCTACGACGTCCAATGTTTAGTGGGTAGGGGAAGGGGAAGAATGACAAATGGGATTGAGCCTTAGGGTCTGTAGCATTATGAATGTAACATTATGATTAGATTAAGGTTAGTCTTTAATTGGTGTTTATTTCATTCATGTTTCATACAAAAGTATTTTAAGCATTTTGTTGAGAGGTGTTTGTTGATTTTGGAGGAATTTGTTATAGCTCTTTGCCAGCTCAGACAAAAAAGCAGGTCAAATTATTTTAACAGCTACAAAAATAGATGGCCATAGATAGCCATATAATATAATAGAATATATTTTAATGTCCCTATGATGGAATTTGTTTTAGCTCAGCATAACCCATTGATAGACAACTTAGATTTGATATGTTTGTTTATTTGTATTTGCATTGTATTCAAATACAAAGACATTTTAGAGTATGTGAGAGTATGGTCTTTGTCCTTCAATTGATGAGTATGGTGTTTGGTGCATGGTTTTCCTAATGTATTTGTGCTAATTTAACATCTAACAGCCTGTTTCTGTTTATCTGGATGTTTTGCCTTATGCCACCCTTGAATTAATCAGTGCCCCACTAGGGCCACCCTTGTTGAAAATGTCTAGAATCAGCACACAAGGTGATATTTTATCCGTTGCCTAGCCCGAGAGGACATAGCCTGGGATACCGACAAGGATTGTTTTGGTAAAAACTGTTGAGTCAACTGATTACTGCAGAAATTCTACTTTTGAGTTTCACAGAAGACTAAGAAAATGGCAATAAAAATAGAAACACAAAGACAGCAGTGTTTTATATAAAGCACATCAGTGTGTTTCTGGTGATTTGAAAGATTAATTCAAATGGTGCATGTGTGTATGGTTTTTTTGCAGGAATTTAATTTTTAGAGAGGATTGTTTTGATAGCAGTGTTTCATTTTGGTATAGATGTAAGTTGTTAATCACCAAGTGTGTGTATGTGTGTGTGTGTGTGAGGGAGAGAGAGAGAGGATACTCACACGCAGTAGAGAGAGAACACAATAGCAGCAGTCCCCATAGTCTGTCCATGGTAAGTGTGTGTTCTCAGCCGACTGTACAAGAGTCAGAAAGAAAACTATCTCTCTTACTGACAGACTATAGGCCAACAGGAAGAGCACTTTACTCTCTACCCCCCCCCCCCCACACACACACACACACTCACATGATGACATTGCCCCCACCCATCTCTCTCTCTCTCTCTCTCTTTCTCTCTCTCTCTCTCTCTCTCACACACACACACACACATACAAAACAACCCAGGAACCAATCAGAATCGCTAATTTGGCATGCGGCAGGCTTTACACTGTATGAGAACTCGATGGCTGCACTGATGATAACAGTGTAAACAGATATGGACGTTTATTTGCTTTGGAACTGAGTAAACAATAACATTTAAAACCATTGTTTATGTTATGTTTAATACCATTGTTTATGATTTGATTTGATAGCTGTACTTCTGAAATGATTTGCCAAGAGTTTAAGACACACACTTAAGTTTCATTTCACTGATGAAAGCTGTAAGTCAGTGAAGCCTTTCCAAACACACCCTCAGAATAAGTTTCCTGTGCTGCTTCCTACAATCACTTGTTAAATGTATGCCTACAGTGGTTTATTAATCGTAGTACATCATAGTCATTTATTTCGTCAGTCATCATGTTCATTTTAATGAATAGGAAGGAATTTAAACCATACGATATCTGCCGTGAGTCATGTCAGCTGGTGTGTCCGGGGTCGTCTTTTCGAGCTCCTCCCAGCTGACTCTGGTAGATCACATGGACAGTCAGGCGCAATCGATTATTTAATAAATAAATGTGAATTACGAATAATAATAAAAAGGTGATGAGGTTTGGTGACATTTATTCACTTTTAAAGCAATACAAATGTCTGTGCCTGAAGTTGTCAGACATTTATGAGGACATCATACATACTGTAGTCTCATTGCCTATTAAACATACCAGCTAACGTCTGAATTCAGACGCGGTGCCTGAACACTTTAAGCCAACACAGGCACCGCGTGGCTAGAACGAAGTCAGACGCACACAGTGTGCTGAATCAGGCTGTGAATGTAATCTGTTGTTGATAATGGAAAATGCTCTGGTTGCATACTGGACAGCAACAAATACACACACACACACACACACTCACACACACACACATACACACACACACACACACACACACACACACTCTACTAATGGGTTGTGCTGCTGCAGATGTGTCCTTATGAATCACACACACACACACACACACACTCACACTCTACTAATGTGTTGAGCTGCTGCAGCTGTGTGTCCTTATGAATCACACACACACACACACACACACACACACACTCACACACACACACACACACACACACACACACACACACACACACACACACACACTCTATTAATGGGTTGTGCTGCTGCAGATGTGTCCTTATGAATCACACACACACACACACACACACACACTCTACTAATGTGTTGAGCTGCTGCAGCTGTGTGTCCTTATGAATCACACACACACACACACACACACACACACACACACACACACACACACACACACACACACACACTCTACTAATGTGTTGAGCTGCTGCAGATGTGTGTCGTTATGAACTGTAATCCCCCTTCACAGCTCCAGCAGCAGCTTCAGCACCCTGGACAGCTCCCACTGACGTCCTCAGAGATGCAGTGTGGAGATATCACATATATGTATGTATATACAGTATAGATGGAGATAGATGGAGATACAGTGTGGAGATATTACGGTAACACTTTCTATGAAGGTTGTATTTATAACGCCCTATGAATGCATTCATAATGTTTTATGAGGTGTCTATAAAGCATTGTAATGCTCATTATTACCATCTATATGTATTCACAAGTCGTCATAACCAACTTCATGATGCATTATGACAACTAATTATGAATGATTATAATTTTACTCTGAATAATGCATTATAAATATTTCAAGATATGCCGACTCACTTGTCAGTTTTATGATGCATTATAATTACTTCTCTCTGCTAAATGCGTATAGTGATGCATAAAGAGTTTTGACTTCTACTGTAGTCCTATATATCTATAGCTATAAGTATATGTAATAAAGTTATAATAATTTATACATCTCCCTACAGCACACAATTATAAACAGCTATGCAATATCGTAAGTGTTATTTGTCAGCTCTAAGTAAAGTGACAAGAATATGACCCTATTATTAACAGATATAAGTTCACTGAATAATGAAAGGGTGCAATGAACTAAGTACTGACTCTGCCATCTTTACCCCATATGCACAATATTATAAATTACTATGTTAATGTCATTGTCAATGTCAGGTGTTATTTGTCAGCTTTAGGTAAAGTAGAGCAAATGAGGTGTTGTTATATATATAGATATAAGATCATTATAAGCAAATATAAGGCACAATGAAATGAGAGACATGGACATAAAGACAAAAGGAATGCATTTAGTTCACTTTATTTTCATATAAACCAAAGGTCTGTTTTGATTTGAACGATCTTTCATAAGATAGATTTCAGTGGCATTGTGAGTTTTATTCCAATAATAACCACCACCACAAAATATATGACCATGCCGTGCCACTTGTGTTTGTGTAATGTGCTCAGAGCATTGATAATTATGTGTGTTGGTTTAAATGAAAATAAAGTGAACTAAATGCATTCCTTTTGTCTTTATATTCAGGCTCTCATTTCATTGTGCCTCATATTTGTTTATAATAACCTTATATCTATTTATAACAATACCTCATTTGCTCTACTTTACCTAAAGCTGACAAATAACACCTATGACATTAACATAGTAATTTATAATATTGTGCATATGGAGTAAAGATGGCAGACTCGGTACTTAGTTCATTGCACCCTTTAATTACTCAGTGAACTTATATCTGTTAATAATAGGGTCATATTCTTGTCACTTTACTTAGAGCTGACAAATAACACTTATGATATTGCATAGCTGTTTATAATTGTGTGCTGTAGGGAGATGTATACATTATTATAACTTTATTACATATACTTATAGCTCTAGATATATAGGACTACAGTAGAAGTCAAAACTCATTATGCATCACTATACGCATTTAGCAGAGAAAAGTAGTTATGATGCATCATAAAACTGACAAGTGAGTCGGCAGATCTTGACATATTTATAATGCATTATTCAGATTAAAATTATAATCATTCATAATTAGTTGTCATAATGCATCATGAAGTTGGTTATGATGACTTGTGAATACATATAGATGGTAATAATGAGCATTACAATGCTTTATAGACACCTCATAAAACATTATGAATGCATTCATAGGGCGTTATAAATACAACCTTCATAGAAAGTGTTACCGATATGACATATATGTATGTATATACAGTATAGATGGAGATACAGTGTGGAGATATTACATATATGTATGTATATACAGTATAGATGGAGATAGATGGAGCTGCAGTGTGGGTTGGTACATATGCTGTTTTTCTAGTGGCAGCGTATATGACGTGTGGGTTGGTACATATGATATCTAGTGGCAGCGTATATGACGTGTGGGTTGGTACATATGCTGTTTATCTAGTGGCAGCGTATATGACGTGTGGGTTGGCAGTGGCGCCGGCAGGCGTAATCCTGTACGCACCGTGCGTACAATTTTTTCACGGCTTCATTTGTGAAATCATTCAATATTAGCCTACAACAATAAAAAAACTTGTGACAACTAGCCTATATTTATTGACTCATGTGCAATCTGAATATTGCTATTATTCCAAATAAAACCGCAATATGGTGTGCATGGAAACCATAGACTATAAAATATGAAAACGTAGGATTGTCATGACATGATAACGATTGGCCTGTGGCGGTTTTCAGGCGTGGCTTTGGATGGGTCAATTCTGGCGCTTAAAAACACAACATTCCATTCATTCATAGGATAATAGCCTAAATCATTCAGTCATGAAAAGAAAACAACAGCAGCAGCTTATTATTTTTCAGGCGTTTAACCATAACGTTAAAAGACGTACTGTTCTTAGCAGTGATGCTGACAGCAGTGAGAGATTCTCCTCTACGGTCACAGTCACTTACACATGTTTAAAATGTTGAATTGTTTGCTTTCCTCTGTAGGGTTACAGTATTTAAAACAATAAAGCACTGTTTGGAACAAGGATTTAGTTAATGCGTGGAGCAGAGGTTCTCAACCTTTTTGGGGCTAAGGCACGTCACGACGAGTCGGGTTGGTGCGGGTGTTAAAAGTCCTTGACTGCGTAGGCCTAGGCCTATCATCTAAAAGTTTTGGGACAACCAAAACAGCAGTGCAATGTATTTAGAGTGTTGTAAGCAAATCCTTATTGTTAGTAGATTACCATAATTGTGTTTTTCTCTATCGCAAATTGCGACATAAACTTGGTTTATTTTTTATTTTATTTCCCTTTTTGAGTTGGGCAGTGAAGTTATAATGCGCATGAGGTATGTTCACCTAATTTGAGCCAGAGCCCCTTGCTCTGTAAAGGTATTCCTATCCATTCCAAACTACGTTAAAATAGTGTGTTTAGCAACCAGAATTTTAAAAAAATCCCGGGAGAGAAATCTCCCTCATCCCAGAACTTTTAAAAAGCTTGAAACACCCCTATAGCCCACGTAGCCTGCAGCCAGTGTTGTAAAAGTTAGACGCGGTAGGCTATTTGATAAGGGATGACATGGGTAGGCATATAGGTTGACGTGATTAAGAGGGGCTTTCTGTTCCAATTTTGTAAAGGTTTTTCTTAGACTAAATAAGGAGAGGGCTACACGTTAGGCTACATTTACCAAAGTGCAAATTTTGTAAATAAGGTCGGGTATCTTTTTTTTTTTGGGAAGGGGGCAGGGCTGGGCCACGTATGGTGCGTACTATGGAATACAACCCTAGCGGCGCCCCTGTGGGTTGGTACATATGCTGTTTATCTAGTGGCAGCGCATATGACGTGTGGGTTGGTACATATGATATCTAGTGGCAGCGTATGTGACGTGTGGGTTGGTACATGTGCTGTTTATCTAGTGGCAGCGTATTTGACGTGTGGGTTGGTACATATGCTGTTTATCTAGTGGCAGCGTATTTTGACGTGTGGGTTGGTACATATGCTGTTTATCTAGTGGCAGCATATATGACGTGTGGGTTGGTACATATGCTGTTTATCTAGTGGCAGCGTATATGACGTGTGGGTTGGTATGCTGTTTATCTAGTGGCAGCATATATGACGTGTGGGTTGGTACATGTGCTGTTTATCTAGTGGCAGCGTATGTGACGTGTGGGTTGGTACATATGCTGTTTATCTAGTAACCACTCTCTCTAGGAAACATCACTGACCTCTCTCTCTCTCTCTCTCTCTAGGAAACATCACTGACCCCTCTCTCTCTCTCTCTCTCTCTCTAGGAAACATCACTGACCACTTTCTCTCTCTCTCTCTCTAGGAGACAGCACTGACCACTCTCTCTCTCTCTCTCTCTCTCTAGGAGACAGCACTGACCACTCTCTCTAGGAGACAGCACTGACCACTCCCTAAAAATCTGTAAGTGAAATCTGTTGCAATAATACCAACTCACCACTAGATGACAGACTTAATTAAAGAATGAAACCAGGAAATGCACAATGTACACACAGGGGCAACTCTCCACTCCCCCTGTCATTCTCTCCCTCACTCTCTCTCTCTCTCTTCCTCCCCCTCTCCCCTCTCCACTCCCCCTGTCATTCTCTCCCTCACTCTCTCTCTCTCTCTCTCTTCCTCCCCCTCTCCCCTCTCCACTCCCCCTGTCATTCTCTCCCTCACTCTCTCTCTCTCTCTTCCTCCCCCTCTCCCCTCTCCACTCCCCCTGTCATTCTCTCTCTCTCTCTCTTCCTCCCCCCCTCCCCTCTCTTTCTTTTCTCTCTTTCTTTTCTCTCACTCTTTCTCTCTCCCTCTCTCACTTTATCAGGCTAGTCCAGCTTTATCTCAGAGATACAATCTGGCCTGAGATCTGAAGACATTTATCTCGCTCTTATCTCTCTCTAACACAAACCTCATCCGCTCCTGAGACAACTTTGGTCAAAAAGTGTCCACCAAATGTAATGTAATGTAATGTAGCAACACACACACACACACAGTGTGAAGGCAGTTATGTGTGTGTGTGTGTGTGTGTGTGTGTGTGTGTGTGTGTGTGTGTGTGTGTGTGTGTGTGTGTTTGAATGTCTATTTATGGCGGAGGTTTTTTTTCTTGCCCTGTTTGTTTTGTTTTGCCTCAGCCACGTTCAGATGTGTGTGACCCACCACAACCCCCTCCTGTTTGTGTGTGTGTGTGTGTGTGTGTGTGTGAAGACCGTTGCAAAGCGCCCTGTGGTTTACTTCAAAGCAGGACACTTCTTCAGCTCTACACAGCTCCGCACTCTGTCTGTGGTTCAGCTGCCTTTATGTCCACACACACACACACTCACACACACACACACTTACACACACACACTTACACACACACACACACTTACACACACACACACACTCACACACACACACTTACACACACACACACACACACACACACACACTTACACACACACACACACTCACACACACACACTTACACACACACACACACAATCACACACACACACACAAAGACACACACACACATACGCACACACACACACACACATAAAGACACACACACACATACGCACACACACACACACACACATAAAGACACACACACACACACATACGCACACACACACACACCCACGCACACACAAAGACACACACACACACACACACACACACACACACATAAAGACACACACACACATACGCACACACACACACACCCACGCACACACAAAGACACACACACACACACACACAAATACGCACACATGCACACACAAAGACACGCACACACACACTCACACAGGAGGGGGTTGTAGTGGGTCACACAATGCGACGCAGGCAGCAGAATGAAACACATCTACACACACACACACACACACACACAGTTGCATGCATGCGCTCCGTGGTGTGAATAACAGGATGTTGTTTTGAGTTGTTTTTGACCCGTCCCCCTGACACCCCCACACCCTTAATGCAGATGAGCTGGAGGACTATGGATCTGTGTGTGTGTGTGTGTGTGCATATCTTGTGGTCATGTAAGCAGACTGAGGGTGATCAGAGGTTTGAATGTGTGTGTGTGTGTGAGGGGGGGCCGCATGTAGGCAAGTTGACATGAGCTAGCGACAGATGCTAACACCCTCCCATTGTGGCACAGGTTCACAGGTCCAGACCAAAGTCCACTGGACCTGGTCACATTAAGAACATATATATACTCTTTTTGATCCCGTGAGGGGAAATTTGGTCTCGGCATTTATCCCAATCCGTGAATTAGTGAAACACACACAGCACACAGTGAGGTGAAGCACACACTAATCCCGGCGCAGTGAGCTGCCTGCATCAACAGCGGCGCTCGGGGAGCAGGGAGGAGTTAGGTGCCTTGATCAAGGGCACTTCAGCCGTTCCTACTGGTCGGGGCTCGAACAGGCAACCCTCCGGTTACAAGTCCGAAGCGCTAACCAGTAGGCCACGGCTGCCCCTCAACTGAACTGAATGCTGAACTGTAATGCCTACACCATGCAGTGTCCACTGGACACACACACACACACACACACACACACACACACACACACACACACACACACACACACACACACACACACACACACACACACACACACACAAACAAGCATACATTTAAAACAGCAATGCTAATGGTTTGAAATCAATTGCGAGTTTGATTGGCTTCACTCTTGAACACAGTCTATGCTTAACAAAACGAGTAAATGAATAAATAGTATAAACTCAAAAACAACGTTGGCATATATTCAAAACTATCTATAGCCTACGTTCTTATATTAAAGGAGTTCACTCCAAATTATTGTCTAGGTGTAGGTGATAAATATATATATTAGGTAAAATAAATTATTATCAACATAATAGCCTATTGTCTCCCATAAGTCCCAAAGTGTTTGAAATAAAATTATCTATAATTTATGCCTAGTATTTAATCTGTGTAGCACACAGTTGATTTGACATTCATGAACAATCGTCGACACATGAAACAGTTTTAATTATTAGCTGCCTAGGCTACAGAATAATTATCCTTTGGCTTGCATCACATATAATATAGCCCACTGGCAAAGCTGTCACTGGACAGCCTACCAAATGTGCATGACCCTTTATCAGCAGTAGACATATGTCTTTCATCAAAGATTATATCTAAAAATGCCATTATCAAGGTGATAAACAATGTAGCCTTAATACTTCGTATGGGAAGCGAACCTGCGAACACGCAAGAAAGTAATTCCTTTCCTATACCGTCTCGCTGCACGTTACACCACCACCGAACGTAAGTGACACAGAGTAGCACGATTCCTAGAACCACACGCATGCGAAGTTAAAACATTTTTAATCATATAATCTTCATACATTCTTTGGAGCTAGTGAATGTGTAAATCCATGCTTGGTGCACTGTCGGAAATAAAACATTTAGGCCTACTTCTATTTTTGAAGTTATAGGCTACAGGTGACGAAAGCACAGGTTGACGGAACCATCTTTTTGGACTCGTTTCCAACTGATTGTTTTTTTTTTTTGCAACACAGCTTAATTTAGCTTGAAAGTTAACCTGCTACAGAGCACAGAGCTACAGAGCAAAGTTAACCTGCACAGTTCTGTGGCATAAATTCCCATGGTTACCAAGCTGGGATTCACGTTAACCTCATTAATGGAACGGAATTCTCACTAAAATTAGCGAGACTTATCGAAATAAGCCAGGTTTGGCCTTTAGCGAGGTTGATGGAATACCCCCTTGGTCACATTAAGAACAGTATTTATGGACAAAGCTGAGGGAGGAGACCCTAAGTTGATGTGAGAGTGCATCTGATCTACAGCCAAATAAGGTCACGTCCTCTGCAGCTCTGTGAAGTTTACTAGGTGTCTAGGTGTGAAGTGAGAAAAGGACACACACACACACAAACACACACACACACACACACACACACACAGCTTCTATTTACTTTAACTTGGCCAAACACAGGAAATGATTCATGTCATGTCATGCTTGCCAAACTGGCCCCTCTCCACTTAGTCATCAGGGCTGGTAGGGCTTACAGGAAGAAGGCCAGGGCCTCTAGATTATGTTATCATATGTATATTTTATCATATCTATTTATGAAGGCCAGGGCCTCTGGTAGATTATGTTATCATATTTATTTATGAAGGCCAAGGCATCTGGTAGATTATGTTATCATATTTATTTAAGAAGGGCAGGGCCTCTGGTAGATATTATCAAATTGATTTAAGAAGGCCAGGGCCTCTTGTAGATTATATTATCATATTTATTTATGAGTATATTTCTTAAGCAGGGTGATGCAGTGAGCATTCCATTATGTTTATTTAGTTGTTTATCAATAGTAAGGTTGTGTGTTTATTTAGTTGTTTACTGTATCAGTGTAGTGAGGGTGTGTGTTTATGTAGTTGTTTACCAGTGTAGTGAGGGTGTGTGTTTATGTAGTTGTTTAGCAGTGCAGTGATGGTGTGTGTTTATGTAGTTGTTTAGCAGTGTAGTGAGGGTGTGTGTTTATGGTGTGTGTTTATGTAGTTGTTTAGCAGTGTAGTGAGGGTGTGTGTTTATGGTGTGTGTTTATGTAGTTGTTTAGCAGTGCAGTGAGGGTGTGTGTTTATGGTGTGTGTTTATGTAGTTGTTTATCAGTGTAGTGAGGGTGTGTGTTCATGTAGTTGTTTACCAGTGCAGTGATGCTGTGTTGATGTAGTTGTTTAGCAGTGCAGTGAGGGTGTGTGTTTATGTAGTTGTTTAGCAGTGTAGTGAGGGTGTGTGTTTATGTAGTTGTTTAGCAGTGTAGTGAGGGTGTGTGTTTATGGTGTGTGTTTATGTAGTTGTTTAGCAGTGTAGTGAGGGTGTGTGTTTATGGTGTGTGTTTATGTAGTTGTTTAGCAGTGTAGTGAGGGTGTGTGTTTATGGTGTGTGTTTATGTAGTTGTTTATCAGTATAAAAAGGCTGTTGGTTTATTTAGCAGTTTACTGTAACAGAGCAGTGATGCTAAATTGGTACAGGTGGTTTGGCACACAAAGAGGCACATGGACATAGAACACAGAACACAGAACACACAGAACATGGAGACACAGAACACAGAGACACAGAACACAGAGACACAGAACACAGAGACACAGAACATAGAACACAGAACTCAGAACACAGAGCACATGGACACAGAACACACAGAACACATGGACACAGAACACAGAGATACAGAACACATGGACACAGAACACAGAGTCACTTGGACACAGAACTCAGAACACAGAGAACACAGACACAGAACACAGAGACACACAGACACAGAACACAGAGACACACAGACACAGACACAGAACACAGAGACACAGAACACAGAACACAGAACACAGAGACAAAGAACATAGAACACAGAACACAGAACACAGAGACAAAGAACACAAAACTCAGAACACAGAGCACAGATCAGTTGCAGTATAAATCTCAATCTGTTTCAGCATTTCTCCATGTGAGTCATCAGTGTGCAAGATCCTCTATTTTACAGCCACTTTAACACTGTAGATATTTAACACTGAGGAACAATGGGATCGCTATTTGGAGAAATACAAAATCGTAATTTTCAGCGTTTATCTAGTGACAGCGTATATGACGTGTGTGTTGGTACATATGCTGTTTATCTAGTGGCAGCGTATAGGACGTGTGGGTTGGTACAAATGGTGTTTATCTAGTGGCAGCGTATATGACGTGTGGGTTGGTACATATGATATCTAGTGGCAGCGTATATGACGTGTGGGTTGGTACATATGATATCTAGTGGCAGCGTATATGACGTGTGGGTTGGTACATATGATATCTAGTGGCAGCGTATATGACGTGTGGGTTGGTACATATGCTGTTTATCTAGTGGCAGCGTATATGACGTGTGGGTTGGTACATATGATATCTAGTGGCAGCGTATATGACGTGTGGGTTGGTACATATGCTGTTTATCTAGTGGCAGCGTATATGACGTGTGGGTTGGTACATATGCTGTTTATCTAGTGGCAGCGTATATGACGTGTGTGTTGGTACATATGCTGTTTATCTAGTGGCAGCGTATATGACGTGTGGGTTGGTACATATGCTGTTTATCTAGTGGCAGCGTATATGACGTGTGTGTTGTCAGTCTGGAGGTTGGAGTTGCTCCTCCTCTTCTTCTTGGCAGAGAAGCTCAGAGCTGCATAGTTCACAGAGTCTGAATCCTGAACCTGAAGCATCACACACACACACACAAACACACACAGAAAAGGTCTTTTCATTTGTGTGAATAACAGACATGAAAGCACAACACACTACAGCAGCAGTCTCTCACTACATACGACAACACACACACACACACACACACACACACACAAACCTACAGACCACACTGTTTGACAGTATAGAATACTCTGGTCTTTATCAGACTTACCTGTGCAGGTGGAGATGGTGTTGGATTACCAGGATCTGAGTGGGAAACATGCAGATATTACATTCACATGAGGAACTACCTCAATCAGAACACATTCACATGAGGAACTACCTCAATCAGAACACATTCACATGAGGAACTACAGTTAGAACACATTCACATGAGGAACTACCTCATCAGAACACATTCACATGAGGAATACCTCAATCAGAACACATTCACATGAGGAACTACCTCAATCAGAACATATTCACATGAGGAACTACCTCAATCAAAACATATGACAGGCACATATATATTCACATGAGGAACTACAGTCAGAACACATTCACATGAGGAACTACCTCAATCAGAACACATTCACATGAGAAACTACCTCAATCAAAACATATGACAGGCACATATATATATATATATATATATATATATATATATATATATATATATATATATATATATATATATATATATATATACATATATATATTCACATGAGGAACTACCTCAGTTAGAATACGTGACAGGCACATATATATTCACATGAGGAACTACTACTCTCAGAACACATGACAGGCACGTATACATTTGTATATTTCCACAGTGAGAGAATATTTGGTAAGATATCCATACTAGATTTAGGCTCTATTTTGGCAATCAGAAACGTGGCACAAAGCGCGACGCAAAGCTTATTCTTATCTTACACCCGGTCAGTGATAGCACAAAGCGCGACGCAAAGCTTATTCTTATCTTACACTCTGTCAGTGGCGGTTTTTGTGCCATGCGCTCCACTTTATTAAACCCTATTGGTCTATAGCGAATGGCGCATATACTGTAAAGCACAGCTGATACACTGTCACGAGATGTAAGCAACCACTCCTCAGCAGGATAAATATCCTTAGAATTTTTATTTAGTCGAACATTATTGGTGTAAGTGTTGCTTTTTTCAGGCTGTTTTTGATGGTAACCAATAGTGGAGCACATGGTGCAAAAACCGCTTCAGTCAATAGTGAAAGTAATTAACTGTGTAGAACTGTGTTGTTGTTTACTATGAGGCCACGGTGAAGTTAGTTTCATTTTGCCAATGATTTCAAATAATAGACAAGTGCAGATGCGTGTAGGCTCTGCTAGGTTTTAGTAAAGCATGGTTTAGTGGAACACCTGTTCCATACGGTCTCGAGTGCAGATGCGTGTAGGCTCTGCTAGGTTTTAGTAAAGCATGGTTTAGTGGTACCCTGTTCCATACGGTCTCACGTGCAAGCAGATTCCTTCAAATGTGCCACTGACTATGATGATACCGCACTGTTTGAACTCGTTGGTTTAAAGCAGTGTTTTTCAACCACTGTGCCGGGGCACACTAGTGTGCCGTGAGAGATCATCAGGTGTGCCGCAGAAAATTACCCAAATGTGATTGTATGATTGCACTATTTGTGGTATGCAGGCATTGTACAACGGGGACCCCATATCCAGTATTCACAGAATCATCACATATCCAGTTCATAACAACAATTAAATTAGATATAGTCACCTACAAATGAAACAGAGGGCGCTTGTTTTATTGAGCAGGTCTTGTATAGAAGCCATAATAAGGCCATATCTGTGTATTATTTGAAATTTTAGGCTATGGTATGTTTATTTTTTCTTCACACAGGATGTTAGTGTGCCGTGGGACATTTTAAGTGACAAAAGTGTGCCGTGGCACAAAAAAGGTTGAAAAACACTGGTTTAAAGGATGATATGCCCAAAACACACCCATGACTCATTAAGAAACATAAGAACAACCTTTTTGCGCCCAGCGCCCGCATTTGATCACATATTTGTGCGATTAAATGAGTGATTTGACTGGCCACACCTTTAATGTCTATAAACTTTACACCTCTGACCATCCGTTTCTGACCGCCAAAATAGAGCCCTTAGACTCCAATGCAGAGGGAATTGTGATGTGTTCTAATGTACCTGAGTTTTGTCCACCACTGCGTATTGTCAAGATCAGGATGACCAGTACTAGACTGAGAACAGCACATAGAACCCCCAGGACTAGAACCACAGTTCCACACTCCCAGCTGCAGAACCGCCCTGCAGTAGATATATACAGTATATAACACACACACACACACATATATATATATATACACACACACACACACACACATATATACATATATATATATATATATCAATTCACCAAACTCGTTGTGAAGTTTAAATGAACTGTCACGTTGCATCCAAGCCTTAAAACACTAGACGTTCAGAACGTAGTAACATTAGTATATGTGGTATAGATGGTTTTAGCTAGATGGATGGCAGCAGGCTAGCGTAAAGTAAAATAGTGATGTTTCAAAGATAAGGTTAATCAGAATCCTGGGATATGCCCGCTTGACAACGGAAGAGATGGAACTAACGACTGGCCTTTGGCCATAGCAACCATCCATTTAGAACTAGTAACGGCAGTTTGTCCTGCAAGTTGAAAAACTGGTTAATATGTGTCGGGAAAAAGTAGTTCTACAAACAAGACAGTTTTAGCGATTAAAAGGTTTAAATTATAATAGGAAATGAACACAATGCAAGTGGCAACAGTGGAATAAGCAGGATAATGGACTCCACGGTGGTCTGTTAACAGAAAATAATGCACTTACGAGCTGCGCTTCGGACCGTATCACAACATCGACCGTGCATTATTTTCTGTTAACAGACCACCGTGGAGTCCATTATCCCTTACATATATACATAACTATATAGTACATAACAATATAACACACACACACACACACACCTTCCTCTGATGTCTCTGTGGGTTCAGCATCAGACTCATCTACAGCAGCTGTAGAGAAAACACACAGTGTACATTGCATTACATTTGGCTAACGCATTATTACATTGCATTACATTTGGCTGACGCATTTTTAGCCAAAGCGACTAACAAAATGGTAAGCAGTTTAAGCTTTTTAAAGCAATTCTCTCAACAATTCTAGGACAATTTTAAAAGGTAGAGTACAATAAGAATAAGTGCATCAGTGAGTGCTGTTTTTAAACAGTCGAGTGTCAGTTCTAGTCAGGTGGTAAGTCTAGGATCAGCAAGACTAGCTGTAAGTAGTGCTATGAGAGGAGATGTTCTCTAAAGAGCTGGGTCTTTTTTGAAGATGGAGAGGGATGTCCCTGCTCTAGAAGGAACTGGTAGTGCATTACACCAACGAGGAACAACAGATGAAAAAGTTTGGATCGGCCTGAGCGTACCAGTGGCAGAGCTAGACATCATTTGTCTGAGGAGCGCAACGGTCTGGAGGTAGCGTATGTCTGTATGAGGGCATTCATGTAGGTGGGAGTCGAACCGGACACTACTTTGTAGGCAAGTGTTAGTGACTTGAATTTGATGCGGGCGGCCATAGGCAGAATCATGTTAAACAGTTGAGGATGAACCCAGATACATACAGTATGCTTCAACATGCCGATACACACACACAGATACATGCAAACAAGTGAAACACACACACACACACACACACACACACACACACACACACACAAACACAAACACACACACACACACACATATATGTAAGGGATAATGCCCGACGAGGTGTCCATTATCAGAAATAAATGGACGACGCGGAGGCGTGAACTGTCCGACGCGAAGCGGACCATTACCATTCATAATTACATTACCATTCATAATTACATTACCATGAATAATTACATTACCGTTCATAAGCATTGATATGGAATGGCGATGAAACTTTTTTTTACCAGATCTACTTCATAGGTGTAGTATATCACTTTTTAAACGACACCCTTTTCAACCTAGACCATGGTATAAACCATGGTATAAACACATGATTGCACATACACACACACACACACACACACACATACTGTACTCACATATAGTACACATGTACACACACAAAGATACACACACACACACACACACACATACTGTACTCACATATAGTACACATGTACACACACAAAGATACACACACACACACACACAGACATAGTACATATGTACACACACACACACACACTGTGAGGAATAAATAAAGCAGAGGTTACCTGTAATGAATAAGTAGGTGGCGTTGCTGAAGAGCATGTCGTTACTAGCAGCCTCTGGTAGAGTGGCACAGTAGTACAGACCATAGTCCAGCATATTCACACTCCTGATCTCTAACGTAGAGGTCAACGCATCTGCACTTGAGTTCATCTGGCGGCTCTCAAATCCGTTACAAAAGTGGACATTGCTGTTTCTGGGATTCGCTGTGTCATAAATAACAACCAGCACACAGCTGGGAGCGGAGTGGTTGGCTTGTTTCAGCCAGTAGATTGTGTCCCAGCCCCCTTCTTTCAGGCCGTGCGAGCAGTTCAGCTGGACCGACCCACCAACACGCACCACCACCGAGGTGGACATGGAGAACACAGCCAAAAAAACACCTGCCCCCACACACACACACACACACACACACACACACACACACAAAACACATCATTATTTTTGCTGTTTTAACTCGTATCTAGTGTTGTGGTCAGAATGAGACAGTAAATTGATAAAATACGATAGAGTGGGCCGTAGTCGGCCATAAGCGCTCACCCGTGCAGAACATGAGCAGTCCAGCAGCAGAGCTCTTGGCCATGCTGTACGTGCGAGCCGATGGTGCGGGGTGGACGACAGGTAGAGAAGTGAGAGATGAAGAGAGAGAGAGAGAGAGAGAGCTTGTGGTTTAATATGAGATGAAGGAGGAGGTATAAAGTGAGAGATGAAGAGAGAGAGAGATGAAGGAGGAGGTATAAAGTGAGATACGAAGAGAGAGAGAGATGAAGGAGAAGGTATAAAGTGAGAGATGAAGAGAGAGAGATGAAGGAGGAGGTATAAAGTGAGAGATGAAGAGAGAGAGAGATGAAGGAGGAGGTATAAAGTGAGATACGAAGAGAGAGAGAGATGAAGGAGGAGGTATAAAGTGAGAGATGAAGAGAGAGAGAGAGAGAGTGAGAGAGCTTGTGGTTTAATATGAGATGAAGGAGGAGGTATTACGTGAGAGATGAAGAGAGAGAGAGATGAAGGAGGAGGTATAACGTGAGAGATGAAGAGAGAGAGAGATGAAGGAGGAGGTATAACGTGAGAGATGAAGAGAGAGAGAGATGAAGGAGGAGGTATAACGTGAGAGATGAAGAGAGAGAGAGATGAAGGAGGAGGTATAACGTGCAGAGGGGCGTTGCGATATCACACGTCCACCCAGTCCGTCTGCACCAGGACGCTGAGGGGGGGACGTGTGATATGGACAGGAGAAGGACTTTTATTATGAAGAGTTTCTGATGTGGATGTGTGATATGGACAGGAGAAGGATTTTAATTATGAAGAGTTTCTGATGTGGACGTGTGATATGGACAGGAGAAGGACTTTTATTATGAAGAGTTTCTGATGTGGTCGGTTGAAAGTAACAGGAGTTTTAATCTAGAGGGGTGTTAATACGACAGAGGCCTACATTTATCTCACACGTACGCACACATAGACACGCTCACACACACACACACACGCTCACACACACTCTCTCACACACACACACACACTCACACACACACACACACAAACACTCTCACTCACACACACAGACACTCACACACACACGCATACACACTCACAGGTGGAGGTGTGATAACCTCTTCTGAACCATTTCTCAAGGTAACTAATGATGTCATCATCTAAATGGCCAATCACAAATGTTCCATTTACAAGTGTTTGATCTCACCCCCCTATCAGAGGGTCAATCATTACTTTGTAACTACCCAAACATCCAATGTGTGTGTGTGTGTGTGTGTGTGTGTGTGTGTGTGTATGTGTGTGTGCTTGTGCATGCGTGTCTGTGTGTGTGTGTGTGTGTGTGTGTGCTTGTGCATGCGTGTCTGTGTGTGTGTGTGTGTGTGTGTGCTTGTGCATGCGTGTCTGTGTGTGTGTGTGTGTGTGCTTGTGCATGCGTGTCTGTGTGTGTGTGTGTGTGTGTGTGTGTGTGTGTGTGCTTGTGCATGCGTGTCTGTGTGTGTGTGTGTGTGTGCTTGTGCATGCGTGTCTGTGTGTGTGTGTGTGTGTGTGTGTGTGTGTGTGTGTGCTTGTGCATGCGTGTCTGTGTGTGTGTGCTTGTGTATGCGCGTCTGTGTGTGTGTGTGTGCTTGTGTATTCGCGTCTGTGTGTGTGTGTGTGCTTGTGCATGCGTGTCTGTGTGTGTGTGTGTGTGCTTGTGCATGCGTGTGTGTGTGTGTGTGTGTGTGTGCTTGTG
The DNA here is from genome assembly GCF_046254945.1 of Alosa pseudoharengus. Classification (NCBI taxonomy): domain Eukaryota; kingdom Metazoa; phylum Chordata; class Actinopteri; order Clupeiformes; family Clupeidae; genus Alosa; species Alosa pseudoharengus. The sequence continues at coordinate 2,307,922 of NW_027468640.1, read as the reverse complement.
CATGCGTGTCTGTGTGTGTGTGTGCGTGTGGGTGGGTGTGTTAGTGTGAAGTTATTAATAAGTGAATGCAAACTGATGGAAAAATGTTCAGTTTACACTATTGCAGGAAATCAATGATGAGATACCACAGAAACATCCACCCACACACACACACACACACTCAAACACACACACACATTCTACTGAGGCCTACAGTACTGGATGACTATATTTAGATTTAAGCATTTAGCTTTTGCATTAGCAAAGACAAAAAAACCACAAGCACACACACACACACACACACACACACAGAACGAGAGAGAGAGAAAGAGAGAGAGATTTGCATCATCACCACAGAAGACACTTCAAACTTCAAACTAAAATACTCAAAAATTGCATACATTGAATAAAAACACAAAAATGTGTTCCACCAATATTCATTTTACTAAGCAATACAATGTAAGGTTAATTTGCCTGAAAATAATGGATTCAAGCTTATTTTAATCCTACACTGACTTAAATAAATACGTATGGAGGATGGCATGTTTATATGGAGGATGGCATGTTTATAAATACAAATGGAGGATGGCATGTTTATAAATACGTATGGAGGATGGCATGTTTATAAATACGTACGGAGGATGGTATGTTTATAAATACGTACGGAGGATGGCATGTTTATATGGAGGATGGCATGTTTATAAATACGTATGGAGGATGGCATGTTTATATGGAGGATGGCATGTTTATATGGAGGATGGCATGTTTATAAATACGTATGGAGGATGGCATGTTTATATGGAGGATGGCATGTTTATAAATACGTATGGAGGATGGCATGTTTATAAATACGTATGGAGGATGGCATGTTTATAAATACGTACGGAGGATGGTATGTTTATAAATACGTACGGAGGATGGTATGTTTATATGGAGGATGGCATGTTTATAAATACATATGGAGGATGGCATGTTTATATGGAGGATGGCATGTTTATATGGAGGATGGCATGTTTATAAATACGTACGGAGGATGGCATGTTTATATGGAGGATGGCATGTTTATATGGAGGATGGCATGTTTATAAATACGTATGGAGGATGGCATGTTTATATGGAGGATGGCATGTTTATATGGAGGATGGCATGTTTATAAATACGTATGGAGGATATCATGTTTATAAATACGTATGGAGGATGGCATGTTTATATGGAGGATGGCATGTTTATATACGTATGGAGGATGGCATGTTTATATGGAGGATGGCATGTTTATAAATATGTATGGAGGATGGCATGTTTATAAATACGTATGGAGGATGGCATGTTTATATGGAGGATGGCATGTTTATATACGTATGGAGGATGGCATGTTTATAAATACGTATGGAGGATGGCATGTTTATAAATATGTATGGAGGATGGCATGTTTATATGGAGGATGGCATGTTCATAAATACGTATGGAGGATGGCATGTTTATATGGAGGATGGCATGTTTATAAATACGTATGGAGGATGGCATGTTTATAAATACGTATGGAGGATGGCATGTTTATATGGAGGATGGCATGTTTATAAATACGTATGGAGGATGGCATGTTTATAAATACGTATGGAGGATGGCATGTTTCTAAATACGTACGGAGGATGGTATGTTTATAAATACGTACGGAGGATGGCATGTTTATATGGAGGATGGCATGTTTATAAATACGTATGGAGGATGGCATGTTTATATGGAGGATGGCATGTTTATATGGAGGATGGCATGTTTATAAATACGTACTGAGGATGGCATGTTTATATGGAGGATGGCATGTTTATAAATACGTATGGAGGATGGCATGTTTATATGGAGGATGGCATGTTTATAAATACGTATGGAGGATGGCATGTTTATATGGAGGATGGCATGTTTATAAATACGTATGGAGGATGGCATGTTTATAAATACGTATGGAGGATGGCATGTTTATATGGAGGATGGCATGTTTCTAAATACGTACGGAGGATGGTATGTTTATAAATACGTACGGAGGATGGCATGTTTATATGGAGGATGGCATGTTTATAAATACGTATGGAGGATGGCATGTTTATATGGAGGATGGCATGTTTATATGGAGGATGGCATGTTTATAAATACGTACTGAGGATGGCATGTTTATATGGAGGATGGCATGTTTATAAATACGTATGGAGGATGGCATGTTTATATGGAGGATGGCATGTTTCTAAATACGTATGGAGGATGGCATGTTTATATGGAGGATGGCATGTTTATAAATACGTATGGAGGATGGCATGTTTATAAATACGTATGGAGGATGGCATGTTTATATGGAGGATGGCATGTTTATAAATACGTATGGAGGATGGCATGTTTATAAATACATATGGAGGATGGCATGTTTATATGGAGGATGGCATGTTTATAAATACGTATGGAGGATGGCACGTCTGACAATGCGCTCCCAGAATGCCCCTGTTGCATCATGTAATGTGGTTCTCTCTTGTGTCTGTTTCAGACTAATTGATAGAGAGAAAAGTGTTTTGAAAAGGCCCTTGACTCTGTATGTGTTTCTGAGTGTGTGTTGAGGGTGCAAGATGAGATAAGGTGTATAGAAAAGGCCCTTGACTCTGTGTGTGTTTGTGAGTGTGTGTTGAGGGTGCAAGACGAGATACAGTGTATAGAAAAAGCCCTTGACTCTGTGTGTGTGTGTGTCTGTGAGTGTGTGTTGAGGGTGCAAGATGAGATAAGGTGTATAGAAAAGGCCCTTGATTCTGTGTGTGTTTGTGAGTGTGTGTTGGGGTGCAAAATAAGATAATTGATAGGTTAAAATACTGGCAGTGTGTCTTCTACATTCCGTGGTCATTCACTCCAAATAATTTTCTGACTATTAACTACACTGTATATTGACTGCATTATGTAAAGCTATGTTATGATTGAAACGTATGCACATTGAAAATGTAACTATAATCTGATTATACATGTTCTTTTATGTAATCTGGACTGATTATAGTTACTTGGTTTTTATAATAATGAGTTACTACCCAACCCTGGTGGTAAGATGCTGCGTCCTTTGTGTCCTTATGAATCACACACACACACAGGGTGCGATTTGTGTAAAAACCAGAGGGGGGGATGATTATGAATAAGTTTGTAAACCCCACCCCCCCCAAAAAAAATGAACGAACAATTCATACCTAGTAACCCTATATCATTTTTGCCACCTTTGTAACATTTTAGTTTTAGTTTACCGTGGTGTATGACTAAACAGCGAGTGTGCTTGGTATGATGATCAGCTCCTCTAATGCAGGATAGGACTACGTTTTGACAAGCATACAAATTCACCTTGTTCTTGCCCCATCTGAAATGACTTCTCTACTTTTGCTGCCTCCATCCTTTCTGTATTTGTTGTGTAAAAAAACGTTGTATATGATGGCACTGAAGTCTTAAGTTAGTGAATTGGCTAACAGTGTTAGTTGGTAACCAAATAGCCTACACATTGCGCTACACGCTGCGTAGGCTACGTGCATTCTCTCTCCTGCTGATTTGCGTTCAGTAGCCAAGTGCGTAATATTGCAAAAGTTGAAAAAATAAATGTGTTTATTGTAGCCTACAGAAAAAAATAGCCTATCATACTGTCAGTTAATTGCCTACAGTGCAGTGAAGAGTTTGGAGAGTAAAGTTATAGGGCAACTTGAAGTTTTATGAAAATAATTTACGAACCAGAACATAAAGACCATGAAGCTTCTATTTCTTGCAGCTGTTAAAACACCTGCTAGATAGTTTAAATACCCACCAACATTCGTTTTTGCAGTACAGATTATTTCTAAAAGTTATTTGTCTACTACTGGCTGATTTATCAAACGAGTGCTTCTAGGTTCGTCCTCCGCAAACTACAGGTGTTTCGGTAGAGCCATTGAATAAGCGATGCCAAGCAATTTCTGTAACACTTTTTGTGACATTCAGCAAATATCTCCTCATTTAATGTAAGTTCCTTCGGACAATAGGCCTACGTTCTACTCTACGTGCAGTTGTCCTCCATCTCAGTTGCATCAGTTTTCTAATTTTGAAGGTTCTAAAACATTATTATGCTTCACTGAATCCTTCTCGTTTTCTTTCATTTGTCCAGCTAACTTTTCCATTGATGATGGATTACACACTCGACATTCTGAAATGTCCTGCACGATCAAGGCCAAATTAAGTTATCACGCAGCCACTGTGTCAGCAGCATCAGTGCTGACGGTGACGGTACGTTTCTGATGTCAGATTATTATGTAGGCTAGCCTACTAGACTGTTCTCACGTTGCAGCGCTTTACTTATATGAAGCAGCATTAATCAATATGAGGGGCAGAGGGGGATAAATGTTGTCCCCCCCGACGATAAAAATAATTTAGCAGAGGTAGGGATAGGAAAACCAGAGGTGGGGAAATCCTCACCATCCCCCCCTACAAATCGCACCCTGCACACACACACACTCTACTAATGTGTTGTGCTGCTGAAGGTGTGTGTCCTTATGAATCACACACACACACACACACACACACACGCACACACACTCTACTAATGTGTTGTGCTGCTGCAGCTGTGTGTCCTTATGAATCACACACACACACACACACACACACACACACACACACACACACACACACACACACACACACACTCTCTACTAATGTGCTATGCTGCTGCAGGTGTGTGTCCTTATGAACTGGAATCCCCCTTCACAGCTCCAGCAGCAGCTTCAGCACCCTGGACAGCTCCCACTGAGCTGCAGTGCAGAGATGTGTGTGAGGACTCTCTTAACTCTCTGAGTTGGTGTGTGGGTCACGTCTGGTCCCATAACTGTGAGGACTCTCTGTGTGGGTCACCTCTGGTCTACACAGGGGCTGTAAGGACTCTCTGATCTCTCTGTGTGGGCCACCTCTGGTCTACACAGGGGCTGCTGTCAATGACATGTCATGGGTCCTAACGTCTGTGTCTGACTGCAGGTCAAGGTGCACTTTGCAGGTGCAGGTGTCTCAGGGGATGCAGAATGTAGAATGTATGTCTCACTTATGCTGCTGAATGTCGCCTGTGTCTAATTCTAGTGCTGTATGTTGTCTAGCACATTCCATTTGTATTGTCTGTGTCTAATTCTAGTGCTGTATGTTGTCTAGCACATTAATCCATTTGTATCTGGTCATGATTGTCCTTATGGTGCACATTCATAATCATTTCTACAGAAAAGTGATAGTTTTATTTCAGTTTTCTCTCCTTTGGGATGTGCACATGAACTGAGTCATTGAGTCATTTGAGTCCAGTTTGTTAACTGAGGGTTTATGCAAGAACTTCTATTTTATATCCACATGAAACATCCAGAAATCGTCCTGCATTTCAGTGTTTATCTAGTGGCAGCGTATATGACGTGTGGGTTGGTACATATGATATCTAGTGGCAGCGTATGTGACGTGTGGGTTGGTACATATGATATCTAGTGGCAGCGTATGTGACGTGTGGGTTGGTACATATGCTGTTTATCTAGTAACCACTCTCTCTAGGAGACAGCACTGACCACTCTCTAAAAATGTCTGTTGCAATAATACCAACTCACCACTAGATGACAGACTTTCCCCCAAGAATGAAACACAGGGGCAACTCTCCACTCCCCCTGTCATTCTCTCTCTCTCTCTCTTCCTCCCCCTCTCCCCTCTCTTTTCCCTCTTTCATTTCTCTCCCTCACTCTCTCTCTCTTCCTCCCCCCCTCCCCTCTCTTTCTTTTCTCTCACTCTTTCTCTCTCCCTCTCTCACTTTATCAGGCTAGTCCAGCTTTATCTCAGAGATACAATCTGGCCTGAGATCTGAAGACATTTATCTCGCTCTTATCTCTCTCTAACACAAACCTCATCCGCTCCTGAGACAACTTTGGTCAAAAAGTGTCCACCAAATGTAATGTAATGTAATGTAGCAACACACACACACACACACACACAGTGTGAAGGCAGTTATGTGTGTGTGTGTGTGTGTGTGTGTGTGTATGTGTGTGTGTGTGTTTGAATGTCTATTTATGGCGGAGGTTTTTTTTCTTGCCCTGTTTGTTTTGTTTTGCCTCGGCCACGTTCAGATGTGTGTGACCCACCACAACCCCCTCCTGTGTGTGTGTGTGTGTGTGTGTGTGAAGACCGTTGCAAAGCGACCTGTGGTTTACTTCAAAGCAGGACACTTCTTCAGCTCTACACAGCTCTGCACTCTGTCTGTGGTTCAGCTGCCTTTATGTGCACACACACACACACACACACACACACACACAGACACACACACACACACACACACACAGGAGGGGGGTGTGGTGGGTCACACAATGCGGCGCAGGCAGCGGAATGAAACACATCTACACACACACACACACACACACACACACACACACACACACACACAGTTGCATGCATGCGCTCCTTGGTGTGAATAACAGGATGTTGTTCTGAGTTGTTTTGACCCGTCCCCCTGACACCCCCACACCCCTAATGCAGATGAGCTGGAGGACTATGGATCTGTGTGTGTGTGTGTGTGTGTGGTGTAGTTATGTAGGCAGACTGAGGGTGAGAGGTTTGAATGTGTGTGTTTGTGTTTGTGTTTGTGTGTGTGTGTGTGTGTGTGTGGGGGGGGGGGGGGGCATGTAGGCATGTTCAGTTTTATCTCACTGAAACTGATTGGTCAGTGTCAGGTATCAGAGGTTCTGTCTGGTCTCTGGTCTGTCCCTATATACGCATATGAATGATCTAGAACCCCCCAACACCTACTGAGATGAGCTAGCGACAGATGCTAACACCCCCCAACACCTACTGACATGAGCTAGCGACAGATGCTAACACCCTCCCAACACCTACTGACATGAGCTAGCGACAGATGCTAACACCCCCCAACACCTAATGACATGAGCTAGCGGCAGATGCTAACACCTCCCAACACCTACTGAGATGAGCTAGCGACAGATGCTAACACCTCCCAACACCTACTGAGATGAGCTAGCGACAAATGCTAACACCTCCCAACACCTACTGAGATGAGCTAGCAACAGATGCTAACACCTTCCAACACCTAATGACATGAGCTAGCGACAGATGCTAACACCTCCCAACACCTAATGACATGAGGTAGCAATAGATGCTAACACCCTCCCAGCACCTAATGAGATGAGCTAGCGACAGATGCTAACAACTCCTCCCAACACCTAATGACATGAGCTAGCGACAGATGCTAACACCCTCCCAACACCTAATGACATGAGCTAGCGACAGATGCTAACACCCTCCCTTTGATAGCATGCATCACCCATTGATTAGATAGATAGATAGATAGATAGATAGATTGATAGATAGATAGATAGATAGATAGATAGATAGATAGATAGATAGATAGATAGATAGATTGATAGATAGATAGATAGATAGATAGATAGATAGATTAATAGATAGATAGATAGATAGATAGATAGATAGATAGATAGATACCTGTATATATTGTGGCACTGCAGGTTCACAGGTCCAGACCAGTGTCCACTGGACCTGGTCACATTAAGAACAGTGCTGAACTGTAATGCCTACACCATGCAGTGTCCACTGGACACACACACACACACCATGCAGTGTCCACTGGACACACACACACACCATGCAGTGTCCACTGGACACACACACACACACACACACACACCATGCAGTGTCCACTGGACACACACACACACACACACACACCATGCAGTGTCCACTGGACACACACACACACCATGCAGTGTCCACTGG
>NW_027468640.1:2262652-2295152 GCF_046254945.1 Alosa pseudoharengus | reverse complement strand
TACCTCAGTCAGAAAACATGAGGAACTACCTCAGTCAGAACACATTCACATGAGGAACTACCTCTTAAGAACACATTTATATGAGGAACTACCTCATCAGAACACATTCACATGAGGAACTACCTGTCAGAACACATTTATATGAGGAACTACCTCATCAGAACACATTTACATGAGGAACTACCTCAGTCAGAACACATTTATATGAGGAACTACCTCATCAGAACACATTCACATGAGGAACTACCTCATCAGAACACATTCACATGAGGAACTACAGTCAGAACACATTCACATGAGGAACTACCTCATCAGAACACATTCACATGAGGAACTACCTCAGTTAGAATACGTGACAGGCACACATATATTCACATGAGGAACTTCTACTCTCTGAACACATGACAGGCACGTATACATTTGTATATTTCCACAGTGAGAGAATATTTGGTAAGATATCCATACTAGATTTAGGCTCTATTTTGGCAATCAGAAACGTGGCACAAAGCGCGACGCAAAGCTTATTCTTATCTTACACCCGGTCAGTGATAGCACAAAGCGCGACGCAAAGCTTATTCTTATCTTACACCCTGTCAGTGATAGCACAAAGTGCGACGCAAAGCTTATTCTTATCTTACACCCTGTCAGTGATAGCACAAAGTGCGACGCAAAGCTTATTCTTATCTTACACCCTGTCAGTGATAGCACAAAGTGCGACGCAAAGCTTATTCTTATCTTACACCCTGTCAGTGATAGCATAAAGCGCGACGCAAAGCTTATTCTTATCTTACACCCTGTCAGTGGCGGTTTTTGTGCCATGCGCTCCACTTTATTAAACCCTATTGGTCTATAGCGAATGGCGCATATACTGTAAAGCACAGCTGATACACTGTGTGTGTAAGTAACCACTCCTCAGCAGGATAAATATCCTTAGAATTTTTATTTAGTCGAACATTATTGGTGTAAGTGTTGCTTTTTTTTAGGCTGTTTTTGATGGTAACCAATAGTGGAGCACATGGTGCAAAAACCGCTTCAGTCAATAGTGAAAGTAATTAACTGTGTAGAACTGTGTTGTTGTTTACTATGAGGCCACGGTGAAGTTAGTTTCATTTTGCCAATGATTTCAAATAATAGACAAGTGCAGATGCGTGTAGGCTCTGCTAGGTTTTAGTAAAGCATGGTTTAGTGGAACACCTGTTCCATACGGTCTCGAGTGCAGATGCGTGTAGGCTCTGCTAGGTTTTAGTAAAGCATGGTTTAGTGGTACCCTGTTCCATACGGTCTCACGTGCAAGCAGATTCCTTCAAATGTGCCACTGACTATGATGATACCGCACTGTTTGAACTCGTTGGTTTAAAGGATGATATGCCCAAAACACACCCATGACTGATTAAGAAACATAAGAACAACCTTTTTGCGCCCAGCGCCCGCATTTGATCACATATTTGTGCGATTAAATGAGTGATTTGACTGGCCACACCTTTAATGTCTATAAACTTTACACCTCTGACCATCCGTTTCTGACCACCAAAATAGAGCCCTTAGACTCCAATGCAGAGGGAATTGTGTTGTGTTCTAATGTACCTGAGTTTTGTCCACCACTGCGTATTGTCAAGATCAGGATGACCAGTACTAGACTGAGAACAGCACATAGAACCCCCAGGACTAGAACCACAGTTCCACACTCCCAGCTGCAGAACCGCCCTGCAGTAGATATATACAGTATATAACACACACACACACACACACACATATATATATATACACACACACAGACACACACACACACACACATATATATATATGAATTCACCAAACTCGTTGTGAAGTTTAAATGAACTGTCATGTTGCATCCAAGCCTTAAAACACTAGACGTTCAGAACGTAGTAACATTAGTATATGTGGTATAGGTGCTTTTAGCTAGGTGGATGGCAGTAGGCTAGCGTAAAGTAAAATAGTGATGTTTCAAAGATAAGGTTAATCAGAATCCTAGGATATGCCCGCTTGACAACTGGAGAGATGGAACTAACTACTGGCCTTTGGCCATAGCAACCATCCATTTAGAACTAGTAACGGCAGTTTGTCCTCTAAGTTGAAAAACTGGTTAATATGTGTCGGGAAAAAGTAGTTCTACAAACAAGACAGTTTTAGCGATTAAAAGGTTTAAATTATAACAGGAAATGAACACAACGCAAGTGGCAACAGTGGAATAAGCGGGATAATGGACTCCACAGTGGTCTGTTAACAGAAAATAATGCACTAACGAGCTGCACGTCGGACCGTATCACAACATCGACCGTGCATTATTTTCTGTTAACAGACCACCGTGGAGTCCATTATCCCTTACATATATACATAACTATATAGTACATAACAATATAACACACACACACACACACACCTTCCTCTGATGTCTCTGTGGGTTCAGCATCAGACTCATCTACAGCAGCTGTAGTGAAAACACACAGTGTACATTGCATTACATTTGGCTAACGCATTATTACATTGCATTACATTTGGCTAACGCATTATTACATTGCATTACATTTGGCTGACGCATTTTTAGCCAAAGCGACTAACAAAATGGTAAGCAGTTTAAGCTTTTTAAAGCAATTCTCTCAACAATTCTAGGACCATTTTAAAAGGTAGAGTACAATAAGAATAAGTGCATCAGTGAGTGCTGTTTTTAAACAATCGAGAGTCAGTTCTAGTCAGGTGGTAAGTGCTAGGATCAGCAAGACTTGTTGTAAGTGGTGCTATGAGAGGAGATGTTCTGTGAAGAGCTGGGTCTTCAGGAGTTTGAAGATGGAGAGGGATGTCCCTGCTCTAGAAGGAACTGGTAGTGCATTCCACCAACGAGGAACAACAGATGAAAAAGTTTGGATCGGCCTGAGCGTACCAGTGGCAGAGCTAGACATCATTCGTCTGAGGAGCGCAACGGTCTGGAGGTAGCGTATGTCTGTATGAGGGCATTCATGTAGGTGGGAGTCGAACCGGACACTACTTTGTAGGCAAGTGTTAGTGACTTGAATTTGATGCGGGCGGCCATAGGCAGAATCATGTTAAACAGTTGAGGATGAACCCAGATACATACAGTATGCTTCAACATGCCGATACACACACACAGATACACACACAGTGAAACACACACACACACACACACACACACACACACACACACACATATATGTAAGGGATAATGTCCGACGAGGTGTCCATTATCAGAAATAAATGGACGACGCGGAGGCGAAGCGGACCATTACCATTCATAATTACATTACCATTCATAAGCATTGATATGGAACGGCGATAAAACTTTTTTTTACCAGATCTACTTCATAGGTGTAGTATATCACTTTTTAAACGACACCCTTTTCAACCTAGACCATGGTATAAACACATGATTGCACACACACACACACACACACACACACACACACACATACTGTACTCACATACTGTACTCACATATAGTACACATGTACACACACACACATACTGTACTCACATATAGTACACATGTACACACACAAAGATACACACACACACAGACACAGTACATATGTACACACACACACACTGTGAGGAATAAAGAAAGCAGAGGTTACCTGTAACGGTTAAGTTGGTGGCGTTGCTGAAGAGCATGTAGTTATTAAATGTCCCTGTTAGAGTGGCACAGTAGTACAGACCAGCGTTCAGCAAATTCACACTCCTGATCTCTAACGTAGAGGTCAACGCATCTGCAGTGGGGTTGATCTGGCTGCTGTCAAATCCGTTACAAAAGTGGACATTGCTGTTTCTGGGATTCGCTGTGTTATAATTAACCACCAGCACACAGCTGGGAGCGGAGTGGTTGGCTTGTTTCAGCCAGTAGATTGTGTCCCAGCCCCCTCCTTTCAGGCCGTGTGAGCAGTTCAGCTGGACCGACCCACCAACACACACCACCACCGAGGTGGACATGGAGATGGAGAACACAGCCAAAAAAACACCTGCCCCCACACACACACACACACACACACACACAAACAAAACACATCATTATTTTTGCTGTTTTAACTCGTATCTAGTGTTGTGGTCAGAATGAGACAGTAAATTGATAAAATACGATAGAGTGGGCCGTAGTCGGCCATAAGCGCTCACCCATGCAGAACATGAGCAGTCCAGCAGCAGAGCTCTTGGCCTTGCTGTACGTGCGAGCCGATGGTGCGGGGTGGACGACAGGTAGAGAAGTGAGAGATGAAGAGAGAGAGAGAGAGAGAGAGAGAGAGAGCTTGTGGTTTAATATGAGATGAAGGAGGAGGTATAAAGTGAGAGACGAAGAGAGAGAGAGATGAAGGAGGAGGTATAAAGTGAGATACGAAGAGAGAGAGAGATGAAGGAGGAGGTATAAAGTGAGAGATGAAGAGAGAGAGAGATGAAGGAGGAGGTATAACGTGAGAGATGAAGAGAGAGAGATGAAGGAGGAGGTATAAAGTGAGAGATGAAGAGAGAGAGAGATGAAGGAGGAGGTATAACGTGCAGAGGGGCGTTGCGATATCACACGTCCACCCAGTCCGTCTGCACCAGGACGCTGAGGGGGGGACGTGTGATATGGACAGGAGAAGGACTTTTATTATGAAGAGTTTCTGATGTGGATGTGTGATATGGACAGGAGAAGGATTTTAATTATGAAGAGTTTCTGATGTGGTCGGTTGAAAGTAACAGGAGTTTTAATCTAGAGGGGTGTTAATACGACAGAGGCCTACATCTATCTCACACGTACGCACACATACAGACACACTCACACGCACACACACACACACTCACACACACTGTCTCACACACACACACACACACTCACACACACACACTCTCACACACACTGTCTCACACACACACACACTCACACACACACGCATACACACTCACAGGTGGAGGTGTGATAACCTCTTCTGAACCATCTCTCAAGGTAACTAATGATGTCATCATCTAAATGGCCAATCACAAATGTTCCATTTACAAGTGTTTGATCTCACCCCCCTATCAGAGGGTCAATCATTACTTTGTAACTACCCAAACATCCAATGTGAGTGTGTGTGTGTCTGTGTGTGTGTGTGTGTGTGTGTTTGTGCATGCGTGTCTGTGTGTGTGTGTGTGTGTGTGTGTGCTTGTGCATGCGTGTCTGTGTGTGTGTATGTGTGCTTGTGCATGCGTGTCTGTGTGTGTGTGTGTGTGTGTGTGTGTGTGTGCTTGTGCATGCGTGTCTGTGTGTGCGTGTGCTTGTGCATGCATGTCTGTGTGTGTGTGTGCATGTCCTTGTGCATGCGTGTCTGTGTGTGTGTGGGCATGTGCTTGTGCATGCGTGTCTGTGTGTGTGTGTGTGTGTGCTTGTGCATGCGTGTCTGTGTGTGTGTGTGCGTGTGGGTGGGTGTGTTAGTGTGAAGTTATTAATAAGTGAATGCAAACTGATGGAAAATTTTTCAGTTTACACTATTGCAGGAAACCAATGGTGAGATACCACAGAAACATCCACCCACACACACACACACACACACACACACACACACACACACACACACATTCTACTGAGGCCTACAGTACTGGATGACTATATTTAGATTCAAGCATTTAGCTTTTGCATTAGCAAAGTCAAACAAACACACACACAAACCACAAGCACACACACACACACACACACACACAGAACGAGAGAGAGAGAAAGTTTTGCATTGTCACCACAGAAGTGACTTCAAACTAAAATACTCAAAAATTGCATACATTAAATAAAAAGACAAAAATGTGTTACATCTATATTTATTTTATTTTACTAAGCAATAAAATGTAAGTTTGTCATATTGGATTCAAGCTCATTTTAATCCTTCACTGACTTAAATAAATACATATGGAGGATGGCATGTCTGACAATGCCAATGCACTCCCAGAATGCCCCTGTTGCATCATGTAATGTTGTTCTATCGGGTTCTCTCTTATGTCTGTTTCAGACTAATTGATAGAGAGAAAAGTGTATTGAAAAGGCCCTTGACTGTGTGTGTGTGTGTTTGTGAGTGTGTGTTGGGGTGCAAGATGAGATAATGTATAGGTTAACATACTGGCAGTGTGTCTTCTACATTCCATGGTCATTCACTCCAATCATTTTCTGACTATTATCTACACTTTATATTGACTGCATTATGTAAATCTATGTTATGCATTGAAAGACATAATGAAAATGTAATTAGGTAATCTTCGACAATGTAACTATAATCTGATTATACATGTTCTTTTATGTAATCTGGACTGATTATAGTTACTTGGTTTTTATAATCTGATTACATAATCCAGATGACTTGTAATGAGTTACTACCCAACCCTGGTGGTAAGATGCTGCGTCCTTTGTGTCCTTATGAATCACACACACACACACACTCTACTAATGTGTTGTGCTGCTGCAGGTGTGTGTCCTTATGAATCACACACACACACACACACACACTCACACGCACACACACTCTACTAATGTGTTGTGCTGCTGCAGGTGTGTGTCCTTATGAATCACACACACACACACTCACACACACACTCTACTAATGTGTTGTGCTGCTGCAGGTGTGTGTCCTTATAAATCACACACACACATACACACACACACACACACTCTACTGATGTGTTGTGCTGCTGCAGGTGTGTGTCCTTATGAATCACACACACACATACACACACACACACTCACACACACACACACACACTCTACTAATGTGTTGTGCTGCTGCAGGTGTGTGTCCTTATGAATCACACACACACACATACACACACACACACTCTCTACTAATGTGTTGTGCTGCTGCAGATGTGTGTCCTTATGAACTGGAATCCCCCTTCACAGCTCCAGCAGCAGCTTCAGCACTCTGGACAGCTCCCACTGACATCCTCAGAGATGCAGTGTGGAGATATTACATATATGTATACAGTATATCACAGCTTCAGCACCCTGGACAGCTCCCACTGAGATCCTCAGAGATACAGTTTGGAGATATTACATATATGTATGTATATACAGTATAGATGGAGATAGATGGAGATACAGTGTGGAGCTGCAGTGTGGAGATATTACATATATGTATGTAGATATAAAGAGATGCACTGTGGAGATATTACATATGTATGTATAAAGATATGCACTGTGGAGATATTACATATATATATGTATGTAGATATAAAGATATGCACTGTGGAGATATTACATATATATGTATGTATGTATAAAGATATGCACTGTGGAGATATTACATATATATGTATGTAGATATAAAGATATGCACTGTGGAGATATTACATATATATGTATGTAGATATAAAGATATGCACTGTGGAGATATTACATATATGTATGTATATATAAAGAGATGGGCCTCTATGGCTCTTCTTCAGGCCGTACCTTCCCCACCACCCGTCCCATAGCATAACTGTGGGAACTCTCTGATCTCTATGTGTGGGTGTGTGGGCCACCTCTGGTCTACACAGGGGCTGCTGTCGATGACATGTCATGGGTCCTAACGTCTGTGTCTGACTGCAGGTCAAGGTGCACTTTGCAGGTGCAGGTGTCTCAGGGGATGCAGAATGTAGAATGTATGTCTCACTTATGCTGCTGAATGTCGCCTGTGTCTAATTCTAGTGCTGTATGTTGTCTAGCACATTCCATTTGTATTGTCTGTGTCTAATTCTAGTGCTGTATGTTGTCTAGCACATTAATCCATTTGTATCTGGTCACGATTGTCCTTATGATGCATACTCACAATCATTTCCACAGAAAAGTGATAGTTTAGTTCAGTTTTCTCTCCTTTGGGATGTGCACATGAACTGAGTCATTTGAGTTCAGTCTTTTATTTATTATTTGATTAAAGAATACAAACAATTTCAATTAGCAATGGATTTATATACAGTATGTATGTATATATTATTCCAATAACAATGTTTGCACTAAACATGTTTAACCGAGGGTTTATGCAAGAACTTCTATTTTATATCCACACAAAACATCCAGAAATCTTTCTGCATTTCAGTGTTTATCTAGCGCTGTGGCAGGATAACCGATGGCGGAGTCAGGTTAGATGCAAGTTTCCAAAAAAAAGTATTTTGTTTATTTTTTTTCTTTTTCCAAAAATATTTTTTCTAATACGTGCAAATATTTACAGTGTCAAGATAAGAAAAAATGCAAAACAAAAACTGTTCAAAAGAAAATAAATAGGCATCAAGTTGCCAGGCTATATCTCAAAAGACCCTGCACACTTAACCAGTCCACAATTCTCATTTACAGTTCTCTCTCTCTGCACAGACTCCTTGCAACTGAGGCCATGGGGCCTAATACAGCCTTAGGCTAGCTGTAGCCCCTCCCACTAGATTGCCCCATTGCTAACAAAAATCAATTAACCAAATAATCACACAATAATAACCAAATAATAAACCAAACAAGCAAACAGCAAATATAGAAATACATACAAAATGTTTCCCCCACCAAAATCACATTTGTAAAGAGAAAAACCCATATTAGTGATAAACACCAAAACACCCCTGTAATAATGGTTCCCACCACCAATCACCCGCGAAACCCCTCTATTTCAACCTAGTGGAACATTCCCTCGGCTTCCCCGTTAAACCAGGAAGTTGAACCGAAGTTCGGGACGGTGGTGAGTTAACTGTTTACGGAGTTGTAATTACAAAGGTTTAACTAAATAAATGAGAAGTTTGACAGCCAGTGTGGGTATTTTCATTACTTGCTACCAGAAGTCATTAATACAGATGGGAGATGTAAATGACAATGTATATAGTTTGAGTAATGTGAATGGAGTCATGCACAAACATTTGCTACTTAAGAATGCCGGTAGGCCTTTCCCTGCACCTTAAACAACAACGCATGCTAGCTGGCATTTATGGTGAACGGTGGTAAATGACATTGTGAATAGAAAACCAGGAATACAACAGAGCAAACGGTAATGACAGTGATATTACACGGAGAACAGCGGCAGGACAGTTTGAATGTTAGCGCCGGCGTTTGGCTGGCTGCACGCTGCGTGAGCACGTCACGGCTCAGTCCGTGACAAGCGCAGTGTTTCTCAAACATTTTCAGACGAAGGACCACTTAACCAATAAAACAGAAACGCACGGACCACCTAGGTTAAAAAAAAAAAAAATATTAGATCTACTTCAATAGTATATTAGCCTACACAATAGGCCTACTCACTGAACCACCTTGCTTATTGTCTTTGCACTTTGCTTATTGTGTTCCTATGATTTAAACTTGCATATTTTACATAGACAGTGTTGCAGAACTGTTTGGATTTACATACAAGTTGGGTCAATATAGCAGACAACTCATCTATCATATTTTACCAGGTCTGCTTGCGGACCACTTGGGATAGCTTGCGGACCACCAGTGGTCCCCGGACCACACTTGGAAAAACACTGATCTAGCGTATGTGACGTGTGGGTTGGTACATATGCTGTTTATCTAGTGGCAGCGTATATGACGTGTGGGTTGGTACATATGCTGTTTATCTAGTGGCAGCGTATATGACGTGTGTGTTGGTACCAGTGTTGTAGTCAAGTCACTATGCCTCGAGTCCGAGTCCAGGTTCGAGTCCTCAGTGTTCAAGTCCGAGTCAAGTCCAAGTCATTAAAAGAAAAAAAAAAAGGCAAGTCCGAGTCGAGTCCACTACTCATCCGAGTCAAGTCCGAGTCGAGTCACTATTGATCCACGTCGAGTCCGAGTCGAGTCCCTATTGATCAAGTCGAGTCCAAGTCCAGCAGTAAAGTAAGCATAGCCTACATGTCGTTCCATTTTTTTCCATTGCAGATGAAATCTTTAAAAGCAAAACGGACAATCTTCTGTCTCCAAGCAGGGGTGCCATCACTTGTGTGAAAGTAGTATTGCCAAATTTCTTGCCAAACCCAATGTGTTGTATTTATTATATCGGAGAGAATACCATAGCTATACCATAGCCTATAGGCCTACTCATAATAAATGAGCAATCCACATCCCAATCACACAGGCCATTAAGTCACATTATGCTGTTACTGACTGCTGACAATTGTATAGGCAGTGTTGTAGAAGTTCATACTTCACAAGAGCTAGATGAACATTGGAGTAGGCCTATTTTGTAAGAGGTAGTGTGGATCATAAAAGGGCATTTTTTTAAATTCTGGCTGTTAAATACCTAACACAATTTTAGCGCAGTTTGGGAGGGACAGAAACAGAGCAGGGCCCGTCTTGGTAGCTTCTTTCTGACTCCCGTGACGTGAACACTGGCTACCGGCAACTGCATAATTATGTTATCACTTCACTGACACTATGGAGACATATTTCACGTCAACAATAGAGATGAAAACTAGCTTTAGGTTAACGGAGATGTAGATCATCTGCCTAATTAATTTATTTGTGCAACAGGCCACGTTCATTTCAGCGAGATGAGTGAAATAAATGTTTTTTAAGCTGCCATCGCCATACTATTTGCTACGACATTCACCTGTTAGAAATAGAACACGTTGCTATTTCCTTTTTTTTCGTGCAGTGGATTATGCTATCAAATCGCTCGTTTGAACAGTAACAGTAATCCAGTTCATTCGTGGTTTTAAATATAGTTGTTTCTGGCCTACCCACGAGAGGTTCAGTTTGTCAGTTTCACTTGCGCAGACACGTAGGCCTACATAGACACTACATGGACACTCTACTAGGCAATTCAATGTTATGCTTCTATATTTTATGACACTAAAATTAAGAAGTATGCTATATCTTGATCGGGAAAACGCTTAGTTTATTTTTCTTTCATCCGATAATAGCCTGCTGCAAATTAACAGACAGAAGCACGGCAGGGCACGCCCCGAAAGAAAATGAATGAATGGAACCTCGCTTCTCGCGTCAGTCAGGGAAAACACTGTTCACCAAGTCACGATGATCAGCTATCCAGCAGCAGTGTGTGTTGTTTAGCCTAGGCTGAGTGTAATCTTAGGTAGCCTAATGTTATGTCATGTATGAGAACTAATATTGCCTGGCAATAGCCTACTAATTTGAAATAGCGGCAGCCATATCTCCAGGCATTTTGGTGTTAAAGTTAACGTTAGTTTGCTTTGCATGTGAACATGATGTGACTTGCGATGTAGCCTACGACACGAAGCAGTAGCCTAACATTCCCTTGAACTAAAATTAGTATTACGAATAATTTAGATATTAAAATCATATAGCAAATTATAGCCTAATGACATACTACAATTATAGCCTTATGATATATTACAAAAAAAAAGTCGAGTCCTCGACGAGTCATCTCGAGTGCGAATGCACGAGTCCGAGTCCAAGTTCGAGTCATCAGTGCTCAAGTCCAAGTCAAGTCACGAGTCTCTAAATTTAGCTAATGACTCGGACTCAGGGTTCGAGTCTCGGACTCGAGTACTACAACACTGGTTGGTACGTATGCTGTTTATCTAGTGGCAGCGTATATGACGTGTGGGTTGTCAGTCTGGAGGTTGGAGTTGCTCCTCCTCTTCTTCTTGGCAGAGAAGTTCAGGGCTGCATAGTTTATAGAATCCTGAACCTGAAAACACACACACACACACACACACACACACACAGACACACACAGACACACACACACACACAAAGGTGTTTCACTTGTGTGAGAGCAGCACACACCGCAGAGAGCAGCTCACTACATCAGCCTCTCACCACATATGACAGAACACACACACACACACAGAAACACACACACACACACACACTCACATGTAATGCTGCCTTGCACTCACCTGGTCAGGTGGAGATGATGTGTGATGACCAGAGGCTAACGGAGGAAGCAGAGAGAACAAGAGAACTTCACCAGAGGATATGATGCAATCACATCCCATTATGACATCACTTAGATTAACAAAGAGAACTTCACCAGAGGATATGATGCAATCACATCCCATTATGACATCACTTAGATTAGTAAATAGAACTTCACCAGTGGATATGATGCAATCACATCCCATTATGTTGTAACAGAGAATAAAGGAGAAGTTCGGTGTGATATTGACCTAAAGTGTGTTGAAACATGATACCGAGTGTAAACTTTTGTCTCATAGCTCATCTCGGCTTGTCCCCTACACTCCGAAATCTGGCGCTAGTTAGCCGATACTACCAACAGGTTTTTCGATGGGGGTGCCTCGGGCATTGGCCTAGCCATGCAAATAAATCACTGTTTTACACCATTTACGAGGCTCAAAGTAGCTCCATATTTCATTGGTAAACTTCAGAGGGCCTTGACATTTAAAACGAGACATTGAGAACTTTGAAAAAGCACTGGTAGTTTATTTACAAGACGATTTATACAGACAGTACCTTCAGGAAGTTTACCGTTCGCCGCCATCTTGAATCTAGTCACGATAAGCGACGAGTACGAATGAAGAGGTATGATAAGAGATCAGATTCCAAAAGTAATTCTGTGGAAATGCATGGATTCCATGCCCTCTCACAGCCATCTTTGGTGTTCCACCCAACCCACAACTTCTCAGACCTGAAGAAATTCAAGTTCACTCTATGTGGTAAGACAAATGGATTTTTCAAGCACTGGGATCCTGGGATCTAGGGTTTTTGTACCCTTTGATTTGCATATGAATATTTGTATCATACATGTCTTCACTCAAAACAAATAAAAAAAAAATAGAAAAAAAAATGCAAAGGGAGTTATTAGTACTGGTATGTGTTTTTTTAGTTCATGTTAGTGTGTTTTGTGTGAGTGAGTAGTTTAAGTGTGTTAGAATATAAGACTAGCGCACCCGTGTTCTGTCTGAGTCCACCTCTGTGTTTGGTCAGGATCAGGATGACCAGCACCACATTGAGAACAGCGCTGAGAACCCCCAGGACTAGAACCACGGTTCCACACACCCCACTGCAGAACCACCCTGCAGGAAGAGAACACACTTACAATGACTAGAACCACGGTTCCACACACACCACTGCAGAACTGTACTGCAGGAAAAGAACACACTTACAATGACTAGAACCACGGTTCCACACACCCCACTGCAGAACTGACAACACAAACAAACACACCGCAGGGGGGGGGGGGGGGGGGGGGTAAAAATATCTTGCAATGACCCCTCCAGGGTTCCATAGTATGTCAAGTGTCAAGCCCACCCACTTGGCGGCCATCTTGGTAATATGCCTCTCTGCCAATGTGCGTTACCAAGATGGCCACCAGTTAATTTGGGCAGGGAGGTCATATTGACATAAAAAAGTGCAATAAAATTAGGCTGAAAAGGACAAAAATGTGATTACTTACGTTACAGAAAGAGACGGGATAGACAACCATATATTTCAAAGGAGAATTATTTGAGAGCTGTGTCTCCTCATTATAAAGTAAAATAATGTAGTCAAAATTATGATTTTGTTATAGTATTGTTGGTAGTGGTTCTAAGTCATTGTTGGCAAAATGATCATAATAGCCTTTATATTTCATATATTCATATATTTCCTCTCTATGGTTTAGTCTTGCGTAGGCCTATATAGGCTACTTTGCTCTTGTTTAAATTAGTTCTCTTTAGGCTTAATAGGATGCATAGTAATATGCTATAATGTATGAAATATATGTATCTCAATTTATCAATTCATTTCCACAAAATTCACCAGAAGTGATTTTCTTTCATAGGGCATTTCTAGTGGCACCATTGCCATCAACACACACACACACCAGTAATGCAGTTCATAACACACACACACACACACACACACACACACACACACACACATACCAGTAATGCAGTTCATAACACACACACACATACCAGTAATGCAGTTCATAACACAAACACACATACCAGTAATGCAGTTCATAACACAAACACACACACACACACACAGACATAACAACAACACACAGACACACACCAGTAATGCAGTCCACAAGACAAACACACAAATACAATCAACACACACCACACCAGTTATGCAACATGACACACACACATACCATCTTCTGTTGTCTCCGTATGTTTAGCATCAGACTCATCTACAGAAGCTGTGATCAATCAGAGAGACACAATACACACGTTGGGTTGATGATGATATTAGATCACTAATAGGAACAAACTCACAAAGAGACAGATAGAGAGAGAAATGGAGAGGCTTAAATGATTACCTGTGACGGTTAGGTTGGTGACATTGTTGAAGTCCATGTAGCCTCGTAGAGTCCTCCCACAGTAGTAAAGTCCAGAGTCAGACACACTCACATTCCTGATCTCTAACGCAGACGTGGAGGTCAGTTTGTCTACAGTCCAGTTAACGGTAGTGCTGCTATAGCCATTATGATACCGTGCAGTGGGCTTTGAGAGTTCTTTTCTTGCGTCTGTTTTAATCTTGCCATGGTAGTAGTTTATGGTGAGGATACACACCGGAGGTGACTGGTTGGGTTGCTTCAGCCAGATAAAGGAGTTATACCCATCCACACTCACACTGTGAGAACAGTTAATCTGGACCGACTGACCCTCACGCACCACCACTGAGGTGGACATGGACATGGAGAACACAGCCAGCAGCACACCTAACACACACACACACACACACACACACACACACACACACACACACACACACACACACACACACACACACACACACACACACACACACACACACACACACACATACCCACACATGCATAAACACATGCACACACAAATGGCATACTTGGATGAGTCACTAAGCATACATGCTAAATGTTTCAAATGTTCTATTACACGTTGATAACAATATAGTGATGTGAAATTTATTCTGGACTCTCTATTCGACCACATAAAGACCTAGGGATACTTCGGTTTGGCTTTAGGGACCCTCTACTCACTACCACGTAAGTGTTATGTTGTTTGGAACTGTAGAAGAGGTATAAAAATAGCGTTTTGTAGCGGCACAATTGAAATGCCCCGCTCACTTCCAGGCTACGAGTTGTGACTGAAAACGGTACAATCGAACTTTCTCAAAACACATCCGAATGACATGATTTTGATGTCAACTCAACGTATGCACCCCCAATCATCCGTAAATCGATCTAAAGTGCATTTTACTCCGGATAATTATGACCGCCGCGCAGCGAAGCGGCGGTCATATAGGTTTAGTCAGATTTTTTCTTTTTCGCATGCCCAAATTTCCGTCAATGAGTCCCGGGACACTGAAAGACCGGGGTACACAAAACTTGGTGGGCATGTACCCCCACATGGATAGCATGGAACCGTAATTTTTCGTTTTGATCTGTAGCCCCCCCGCTGGACTGGACCCCCCGAAAGGAGGGTAGGCCAGACACAGTTCTCTGTGAATATCTTGAGAACTGTAGGGCCTAGGATGACCATTTTTTTCCGTATATTTGCCTCCAGGGGTCATGTTAACCCATTTCATTTGCACACATGTGCACAAACAGATACACACACACACACACAGTAATCATACGTATGACACATACTCACACAGTAGACATATGTACGCTTCCATGCACAGACACATACGCAGGCACACACACAAGCACGGACACACACACACTCACACACACACACACCCACACACATAACATAAACATAACACAAACAATCAAGAATTTCTCAGAATTATGAACAGGCAAGATGGAGGTGGGGTTGTATAAAATGAATTTTACATGTGAAAATCTATGAACTAATCATGTTTTGGTACTTGTTGTCTAGCAGATACCAGTGAGAATTGAGTGTGGATAATGCAATTTAGTGAGACAGTTAGAATCATATAGGCCTTTCAGCGTGATTTCTTTTTGTGGAAAAAATGTGCTGGACTGGGCGGCGGTCATATTTTGTACCGCTCTGCGGTACATCTAGTTCCTTTAATGGTTATCGCATTACTCACCTGTCCTGTAGAAAATCAGCTCATATAAAGAACACGCCGCCATGGTGCATGTGTGTGTGTGTGTCTGTGCGTTTGTGCGTTTGTGTGTGTGTGTGTGTAAGGTCGTGGAATGGAAAGATGCTTGCTCGGTGGGCGTCTGATGATCTCTGACAGAGTGTTTGTAGAGATGACCTGAGTACATCATGAGGAGGCGTGGCTATCGCAGCCAACCTCCTTCTCTGTAATAAGCAGACGACACTGCTTGAGGGGTAGAACCTATAGGGGTAGATGCAGAGCAATGTGGAACCTATAGGGGTAGAACCTATAGGGGTAGATGCAGAGCAATGTGGAACCTATAGGGGTAGATGCAGAGCAATGTGGAATCTATAGGGGTAGATGCAGAACAGAGCAATGTGGAACCTATAGGGGTAGAACCTATAGGGGTAGATGCAGAGCAATGTGGAATCTATAGGGGTAGATGCAGAACAGAGCAATGTGGAACCTATAGGGGTAGAACCTATAGGGGTAGATGCAGAGCAATGTGGAACCTATAGGGGTAGATGCAGAGCAATGTGGAATCTATAGGGGTAGATGCAGAACAGAGCAATGTGGAACCTATAGGGGTAGATGCAGAACAATTTGGAACCTATAGGGGTAGATGCAGAACAATGTGGAATCTATAGGGGTAGATGCAGAACAGAGCAATGTGGAACCTATAGGGGTAGATGCAGAGCAATGTGGAACCTATAGGGGTAGATGCAGAACAATGTGGAACCTATAGGGGTAGATGCAGAGCAGAGCAATGTGGAACCTATAGGGGTAGACGCAGAGCAATGTGGAACCTATAGGGGTAGATGCAGAGCAGAGCAATGTGGAACCTATAGGGGTAGTTTGTACTGCACATCTCTGTGATGATGATGATTATGTCGGTTATGATTATGATGATGATGCTTCTGTCTGTGTTTGTGTGTTTTAAAGTAGCTTGCTGACCATAATGACCTACAGACAGATCATTTTACACATAAAACCAGCAGAAAGGGTGGGAGTTGGGGTGGCAAAAAGAGCATTTATCACCATGGTAATCAATACCAATATGTACTGTATATACACAGTATTACCATGGTAATTAATACCAATATATATATACACAGTATCACCATGGTAATTAATACCAATACCAATATACACAGCATATGTGTGTCATATATACAGTATATCATAGGTACTCCTATATTAGATGTGTAAAAAATGTGGTCTGTGCTGTACATGACCACACACACACACACACACACACACTATAATGCACTTTATTGTTTGTGTGGAGCAGTGGTGAGTCTGGCTTCACCTCTGGCCTTGAACACACCATCTTACACCCCCCTCCACCCCCCACCCACACATACACACACTCTGCCTTGGCCTGCGAGGCAGGAAACACACACTCTCACTCTCTATCTCTCACACACAGAGACACACAAATACACTCCCATGCACAAATACTCTCTCTCTCTCTCTCACACACACACACACACAAAGTGTGCCTTTTTCATTGATTGTGTGTGTGTGTGTGTGTGTGAGAGTGTGTGTGTGTGTGTGTGTGAGTGTGTGTGAGAGAGAGAGAGAGAGAGAGAGAGAGAGAGAGAGAGAGAGAGAGAGACATGTACAAGCCTGCATGTGTACACATGTGTAAAGATAGTTATTAAGGCATACATGGTTGTTACACTGCTGCTGAGGGGGTGATGATGAGGAGAGATCAGGGTATCCACTGCTCACCTCACTGAGCAACTCCATGGTCATCTCGCTACTCGACTACTGCAACACCCCAGATAGCAAGAGGCTGGTGGAACACTGGGTCCATTGGGGGCATAGCTGTTGGTCCACTGGGGGCATAGCTGTTGGTCCATTGGGGGCATAGCTGGCGGTCCATTGGGGGCATATCTGTTGGTCCATTGGGGGCATAGCTGTGGGTCCATTGGGGGCATAGCTGGCGGTCCATTGGGGGCATAGCTGTGGGTCCATTGGGGGCATAGCTGTGGGTCCATTGGGGGCATAGCTGTGGGTCCATTGGGGGCATAGCTGTTGGTCCATTGGGGGCATAGCTGTTGGTCCATTGGGGGCATAGCTGTTGGTCCATTGGGGGCATAGCTGTGGGTCCATTGGGGGCATAGCTGGCGGTCCATTGGGGGCATAGCTGTGGGTCCATTGGGGGCATAGCTGTTGGTCCATTGGGGGCATAGCTGGCGGTCCATTGGGGGCATAGCTGGCGGTCCATTGGGGGCATAGCTGTTGGTCCATTGGGGGCATAGCTGGCGGTCCATTGGGGGCATAGCTGGCGGTCCATTGGGGGCATACATGTAGCTGTTGGTCCACTGGCATTTTGCTCATCGGTTCTCTGGCGGTCCGCTGGCGGGTTGCAGACAAATTGTCCAATATTTTGCCACTATTGGTCTAAAATCTTTTTCATTTCTTCAGTTATACTCCATATATCATTTTATCAACTTTTCTTAATATTCATGACAAGTTAAATTTAAAGAGATGGTGGTCCAACGGCGGACCACAAGTGGCACGCCACCGGCGGCATACCACCAGCAGTCCGCTGTCTGCCAATCTGATTTTGCTATCTGGGACCCTTCTGTTGGGCCTTCTAGTACCATGAAACCCTTCCAGGTGATCCAGGATGTGGCTGGTCTTTTATCAACCCAAAGGGGCACGTTGCTTCATCGAGGTCCTACAAAGTAGTCACCAATTCTGCACCAACATACTTAAATGCCTTTATACAGGCCTGTGTTGTGCTATCTGCTATTGTAAGATTGTATGGCTAGTTGTGATATCTGCTAACACTGCAGGATTAGCTGTGGTTTGGCTAGTTGTGATATCTGCTAACACTGCAGGATTAGTTATGGTTTGGCTAGTTGTGATATCTGCTAATACTGCAGGATTAGCTGTGGTTTGAGTGCTACTGGGTCAACTTGCTGTGGTATGATCGTGACCAACACTGAGACTAATGACAGCTGCTGTAGTGTGCTGGGGTACGTTGTCTCGAGAGTAACTATGCCATTAGTTAAGAGTGTCCAGCCATGTAGATGTCTGAGGAGTCAGGTCCTGAACAGGTTTGCATAGTTCATTGTATTTATCTGACATCAATGACATAATTTATATATGTAAACATGGCAGTGGATAACAGAATCGTAATAATTGCTCCAGATTGTCCTGATGAGGAGGTATCATATGCTGCAGAATGTAATTACAACCCACAATATGCTATACTGAATGTTCAAATGAACAATCATACAATTTATTCAGATAGATGTTCCCAATCACTGCCTCAGAGAGTTTCTCAGTTTTCTCATGTGTGATGTGCGCTCCAGATATGAGTTATTGTAGTTGTTTCAACTTACAGTATTTATTATTTAATTTAAAAATAGCAGAACGAAATGACAGTTTACAATGGAGTTGATTGAAGCACTATGGCACAAGTGAAAGTGGAGTTCGTAAAGACTGTAGTTACGAAGGCACGAACCTGGATCACTAGACCACTGAAATCATTTACCAATGTCAAGCCTAATATCTAAAGACAATAATATAATATTGATATAACAATAATATCAAATTGTGTTTTTCATCAGAAATAAATAAATAGCTAGACAGAATTTAACTGTTGTACAAATATTAATACACATACTACATATTAAGCAATTACTGATGTTGGTACACAATATATTAAAATGTAACATTGTTCGATAGGATTGGTTTAGTTCCAGAAATCTTAATTTTCAGCGTTTATCTAGTGGCAGCGTATATGACGTGTGGGTTGTCAGTCTGGAGGTTGAAGTTGCTCCTCCTCTTCTTCTTGGCAGAGAAGTTCAGGGCTGCATAGTTCAGAGAATCCAAATCCTGAACCAAATCAGATTTTTTCAGCTGAGACAAGGCTACATGATGATCATTAGGATCATAATTAACTACATATTATCAGGAGGACATGAGATGAGTTAACTAACAGCAGCAGCGCTACACATAGGAGATGAGACGAGGTAACTAACAGCAGCAACGCTACAGATGAGATGAGTTAACTAACAGCAGCAACGCTACACGTAGGAGATGAGTTAACTAACAGCAACAACGCTAAAGATGAGACGAGTTAACTAACAGCAGCAACGCTACACTTAGGAGATGAGATGAGTTAACTAACAGCAGCAATGCTACAGATGAGATGAGTTAACTAACAGCAGCAACGCTACATGTAGGAGATGAGACGAGTTAACTAACAGCAGCAACGCTACACATAGGAGATGAGTTAACTAACAGCAGCAACACTACACGTAGGAGATGAGATGAGTTAACTAACAGCAGCAACGCTACACATAGGAGTTGAGATGAGTTAACTAACAGCAGCAACGCTACAGATGAGATGAGTTAACTAACAGCAGCAACGCTACATGTAGGAGACAGTGTTGCGCGGGTTTGGTCATAAGCAGCCTACGGTCGCCCGATATTTTAATCAACCCGACCGCAATTCGGACGCGAACTCGGGCGAATATTAATTAGGACAAAATTATACCCGACCCGCTTATTTACAAAATGTGTGCTTTTGGTTATAGCCTGCATGCAGTGTGACAGTAGGCCATTTCTGTAAAACTGTTCTGTAAAAACTAATTTATTTGCGAAACTTTATGCAGTAGAACTACACGCAGTATATAGGCATGCAGGACATAATGTTTGCGCAGGAGAGAGAATGAGAATAAGAGCGCAAGCACGCACGCAACCACCAAGGATTAGAACACTAGAATAAGATTTGGCCATGGACATACATCTTTCTTTCGAAAACAGAAATGGTGAGGCAAGGTAGGCAAGACAGATACATTGCTGGTCAAAACATTAGCGTAACAACTGGTTTATAATGCTGAATGAAGCACAAAGCTTTACTAAAGCACATCCACTGTTTAAAGTCACAAACACAACGAACTAAGGTAACTTTTATGCATGCGCGAACCTATACATACCGGTAGATATGGCTGTGTAGTCTGTGCCATAACATTTATTCCTGCAGGCTGCCCGTTTTGGCTGTCATACTTTTAAATGGCTTCGCAAGAAGTAGGCCTAGACCATAACTTGTACTACTGTCATCTTCTTTAAGAACTTTTCCCAATATTTCCCATAGCCTATATCGCTTTTCCTGAAGGGGTGTCTTTATTATTTTAACTCGCGTCTTGCTTCTTTACTGTTGACTTTACTGTATTGATGCTTTACTGTATTGATGCTAGCCTTCTCGTGATATTTTAAGTAGGCCTATTTGTAGAAAATATATATTTAATTAATTTTAACTGACCCGCCCGCAAATGACCCGAATACCATTAAAATATTTTGTTTATGACTCATAACCACGGGTGACCGCGGTCATCCGCGGGCGACCGCTTAATTTCGGGCAGACCGCGCAACACTGGTAGGAGATGAGATGGGTTAACTAACAGCAGCAACGCTACACATAGGAGAGGAGATGAGTTAACTAACAGTAGCAACGTTTACAAATGAGGCAACTTAACTACAACAGCTTTCAAGGCATATTGAGCTACATATTGTGAGAACATATCATAAAGATACCATACAGAGCATTTTCTAACAAAGTTAGAAGGCATGTAGCACTAATATCGATGCTATCAGATTTTAAAGAATTTCGTTTCATCCTAGATTAGTTCATGCTTCTTCCTGTAGCACAAAGCACAGACTCATTGTGGGGATCCAACCAGAGGCAATAAAGGGCCTATGCAGGAGATTTGTACTCACCTGTGCAGGTGGAGATGGCGTTTGTTCACCAGGGTCTGAGTGAGGCCATGTGTACATAAAAAAAGGAACCAGAGCACATGTTCATAGAAAGACAATATCAACTCTTACTACTGTATTTTTCCACTTCTCTTGGAGAAAGTGAGATCTTTTATGATGATATATGAGATCTGAATTGATATGAGATGTATATTGCATCTTGTGTTGGGGCGCACCTGTGTTGTTGGGACCTGTGTTGTTGGCACCTGTGTTGTTGGGAACTGTGTTGTTGTGACGTATATTGAGATTGTGTTGGGATGCACCTGTGTTATTGGGGCGCACCTGTGTTGTTGTGATGCACCTGTGTTGTTGTGATGCACCTGTGTTGTTGGGACCTGTGTTGTTGGGAGGCACCTGTGTTGTTGGGACCTGTGTTGTTGGGACCTGTGTTGTTGTGATGCACCTGTGTTGTTGGCACCTGTGTTGTTGGCACCTGTGTTGTTGGGACCTGTGTTGTTGTGATGCACCTGTGTTGTTGGCACCTGTGTTGTTGGGACCTGTGTTGTTGGGACGCACCTGTGTTGTTGGCACCTGTGTTGTTGGGACGCACCTGTGTTGTTGGGACCTGTGTTGTTGTGATGCACCTGTGTTGTTGGCACCAGTGTTGTTGGGACCTGTGTTGTTGTGATGCACCTGTGTTGTTGGGACCTGTGTTGTTGGGACGCACCTGTGTTGTTGGGACCTGTGTTGTTGTGATGCACCTGTGTTGTTGTGATGCACCGGTGTTGTTGTGATGCACCTGTGTTGTTGGGACCTGTGTTGTTGTGATGCACCTGTGTTGTTGTGATACACCTGTGTTGTTGGGACCTGTGTTGTTGGGACGCACCTGTGTTGTTGGGACCTGTGTTGTTGGGACCTGTGTTGTTGGGACGCACCTGTGTTGTTGGGACCTGTGTTCTGTGTGAGTCCACCTCTGCGTCTGGTCTGGATCAGGATGCAAAGCAGCAGATTGAGAACGACACTGAGGAGTAGAATAGCACTGAGGAATAGAACCACGGTTCCCCCCTTGCAGAACTGCCCTGCAGGAAGAGAACACACAAACTGTATATCAATTGCTATGTGACTTAATATGTTCTTTTTTTTAGCCACCATGTGCCTAGTATAACATCTTGCCAATTGACTACAGTTGAAAATTAGCCTGCTGGCTAACACTGGCACATTTACAGAAATGTTGATTAATGTGCACTGTCCTTTAAATAAATAAATGAAATGAAATGAAACAATGGTTGGCACACGCTACCAAGCCCACATATATTAAGGACCACAATGGAAATAAGCCCTGTGGCTTTATTGTGTTTATCCTTTTGACAAATGTACAAAGACATTTTATTCATTTATGTATTTATTTATTTTTAAAAGAAACATTATTTGTACAATAACATCAGTAAAGAATTCCAATCAATCAATCACTTAGCTGCAGTTGGTAGAAATATAAGATATCTCACAAGGACCCATCATGTGATGTGCGACTTTCACGAGTACAAACCACACACATGAATACAAATATTTTACAAATATATAAATATAACTAAAAAGAAATCAGCAGAGAAAAAATAAAACTGCACATCTGGATTTTAATGTTAGCAATGAACCAAGCCAACGAATCATTAGAATGTTTTACGTGCGCACACACATACCATCCTCGGGGGGTTCAGACTCACTCACTGGATCTGTGGGGAAATCACACAGTGGTTGGGTCATGTCAGTATCAACCAGACACACCTGGCAATGCACACACACCTGCCCATACAGATTCCCACACACACACATACACACACATGCACGCACACACACACACACATACACACACACGCACACACACACACACACTCACACATACACATACACACACACGCACACTCACACATACACATACACACACGTGCACACACACACACTCACACATACACACACGTGCACACACACACACACGCACTCACTCACACACACACACACACACACAAATAGACTAATCTAATATACAGTAGTAAAGAGAGGAATGATTACCTGTGACGGTTAAATAGGTGGCGTTATTGAAGAGTATGTAGTCTTTAAAAACACTACCCATTCTCCCACAGTAGTACAGACCAGAGTCCGACACACTGGCCCTCCTAATCTCTACGCTAGAGGTCCAGCTGTCTACGGAGCAGTCCATACGACTGCGGTCAAATCCAGTACAAAAGTTCACATTATTATTTCGGGGATTCTCTTGGTTGAACAAAATACTCAAGACACAGACCGGTGCGGAGTGGTTGGTTTGTTTCAGCCAGACGATTGCGTTAAAGCCCTTTCCTTGAAGGCCGTGAGAACAGTTCATCTGGACCGACTGACCCTCACGCACCACCACTGAGGTGGACATGGACATGGAGAGCACAGCCAGCAGCACACCTAACACAACACACACACACACATACACACACACACACACACCCACACACATATACACACACACACACAGTTCCATAAGACCCCATTACACAGTGAGAGTAAGTGACTTCATCTCAATAAATATAAACGTATATTTAAATAAAGCATGTCAAGGTGAAGTGTATTAATTAGCTAATCTACAATAGATGGCTATTGCTCACCTGTGCAGTAGATGGACAGTCCAGAAGCAAAGCTCTCGGCCATGCTGTGCGAACAGAGAGATGGCGCGGGGGACGCAGCTAGACTGAAGACGTGAGATGAAGAGAGAGGGGGGCGAGATGGAGATCAAGACAGAGGGTGAGAGGTTGTTTAATACAGAAAGGAGGAGGAGTTTTATTATGATGAAAGTTCTGAAGTTCTGATGCGGTCATCTGAAGGCTGCAGGAAGATGACAACACACACACACGCACACACACACATAGGGCTACATCACACACACACACACGCACACACACACACTCACACATAGGGCTACATCACACACACACACACACACACACACAT
Organism: Alosa pseudoharengus; assembly: GCF_046254945.1. Taxonomy (NCBI): domain Eukaryota; kingdom Metazoa; phylum Chordata; class Actinopteri; order Clupeiformes; family Clupeidae; genus Alosa; species Alosa pseudoharengus. The sequence goes on along the minus strand of NW_027468640.1, from coordinate 2,270,560 downwards.
AGGGCTACATCACACACACACACACACAAAGGGCTACATTTACTTAATCTGTCTTTAATTCCTACTTCAGGAGGAAAGGCCATGACCCTCTGAAACCTACACACACACACACACACACACACACACACACACACACACACACACACACACCGTGTGAGAGAGAGATAGAGAGAGAGACACACACACGCACACACATAGATACTTACACACATTTCTTCACACACACACACACACACACACACACACACACACAGATATATATACATATATTTCACACACTCATACCCAAATACCCAATGGCTACACAATGCAACAACATCCAATCACATGACAAGTTTCATTCATTATAACATCACCCGTACGTACAAACCATAGAGTTCATTATAACATTACCCGTACGTACAAACCATAGAGTTCATTATAACATTACCCGTACGTACAAACCATAGAGTTCATAATAATATCATCCGTACGTACAAACCATAGAGTTGTGTATTACATCATCACCATCACCTAATCAGAATCATCTGGTACAGAGTGATTGCACATCTTCAACATGTCAACAGCACAGATCAGAAATGCTCTCTGTGTTTGTGTGTGCGTGTGTGTGTGTGTGTGTGTGTGTGTGGGCGCCCCCGTGCCCCATTCACACACACAGACATGAATATGTGCACACACACACACAAACATACACACTCACACACAGACATACATCTAAAGAAGGCCTTTCTGTCTCAAAAATACAAACACACACATCTATCAGTCCAAAACACTATATATATACTATATAAACCCTATAGAGTGACTGAACATTTCAGATAGGCCCTTCTTGTGTGTGTGTGTGTGTGTGTGTGTGGGGGGGGGGGGGGTGCACACACACACACACACGAAGGGCCTTCCACATGATTCAATAACATAATTTGGTAGTTTGTAATCTCAAATGCATCAAACATACACACACACACACACACACACAGACCTACACACACACACACCTACACACACCTATACACACACACATCAGACTACATGTGTGAGAGGTAGCTGTGAGGTCTAACTGTATTGTTGGTGTGCTGATGCTCTGCCCTGTTTTACAAGAAGTACAAGCTTGCTCTTTACAGTGGAATAATGGCCTGGTTTCATATCACACACACACACACACACACACACACACACACACACACACACACACACACACACACTTCATCTTAGACCTACAGGACAGGAAACCAGTACTGAAAAGCCACAGAAACACACACACTCACACAGCACCACACACACACACACACACACACACACACACACACTCACACCAACATTTTACTGAGACATACAGCACAGGAGGGCTATTTTTAAATGCATTTGCGTTTGCACACAAAAGGCGCCATTCACTCTGACACGATCATAAGCATTAGGAAACATAAGCATTAGGCCACAGAAACACATTCACTCTGACACGATCATAAGCGTGCATTAGGCCACAGAAACACTGACACGATCATAAGCATGCATTAGGCCACAGAAATACATTCACTCTGACAAGATCATAAGCATTAGGCCACAGAAACACTGACACGATCATAAGCATGCATTAGGCCACAGAAACATTAGGCCACATAAGCATTAGGCCACAGAAACACATTAACTCTGACACGATCATAAGCATTAGGCCACATAAGCATTAGGCCACAGAAACACTGACACGATCATAAGCGTGCATTAGGCCACAGAAACACAATCATTGCTCTGAGGCAAAGAAAAAAGCTTTGATTTCCAAAAAGCAAATATTCCAAAAATGTGAGTTTAAAAACATTCAAGGTGGAAATTGATTGTGTACATGTTATTGAAAAAAATACAATCTCAAAAGCTGAACTATTTTTGACTTTACATTTGAATGCCTGGAGATGAGAAAAGTGTGTCAGTGTGATCGGCCCCTTAAGATATCAGGCAGAGAGAAACCACAACAAAGATAAAAGCATGCAGGCCTACACATGTGTTACAGGCACACAAAGCAGGCAGGCCTGTACACATAACCACATGTATGCTGCTCATATATAGTCTGTATTGTGCCGCTGAGCACAGGCCTGCACCAGATTCAAACTTGCAAAATTGGACACTGAGTATCTGCTGCAGTTATGTTAAAACCCCATGGCTACTAGCATCTGTTATACTAAACCCCATGGCTACTAGCATCTAGCATCTGCTATACTATAACCTGTGGCTACTAGCATCTAGCATCTGCTATACTAAAACCTGTGGCTACTAGCATCTAGCATCTGTTATACTAAACCCCATGGCTACTAGCATCTAGCATCTGCTATACTAAAACCTGTGGCTACTAGCATCTAGCATCTGTTATACTAAACCCCATGGCTACTAGCATCTAGCATCTGCTATACTAAAACTTGTGGCTACTAGCATCTGCTATACTAAAACCTGTGGCTACTAGCATCTAGCATCTGTTATACTAAAGCCTGTGTCTACTTAACCCCATGGAAACTAGAACCTGATGTATATTAAACCCCATGGATACTAGCATCTGTTATATTAAACCCCATGGGTACTAGCATCTGTTATATTAAACCTCATAGATACTAGCATCTGTTATGCTAAATCAAATTGATACTCTGATGTGAGTGTCTGGTTGGATCATGGATGCAGGTTCTGTCTGGTTGGGTCATGGGTGCAGGTTCTGTCTGGTTGGGTCATGGGTGCAGGCTGATTGGGTCATGGGTTCTGTCTGGTTGGGTCATGGGTGCAGGTTCTGTCTCTGTGACTAACTCTGACCTATTCAAGGCCTGGTGCTTGTGAATCTATTTTTGCCTTGTGGGAGAAATAAAAGTAGTATTGTTGAATTTGAGAAATAATGATGTCATTTTGGATGTGAACAACTGAGTGATTCAAGTTCTGGCTTTAACTATTTCATATTTAATTGAAGAACATAGAAGGTGACAGTTTACGGACTTTCTTGCTCTCATGAACAAACACAACACAATCACAGGTGCTTGGAATTCTGTCCCAAAAAAGTATCATAAAAAACACTGGTATTTCAAATCACTATTCCACAAATACGAATTCCACATATACACGTATAATGTATTTTTAAAGTTGGATATTAATCCTCCTAAAAGATTACAACTTGTATAGCTGTTCTAGATTAAATAATGTTTAGATTCAGCATTTATCTGATGGATGCCCTTACAGAAATTTCAGGTTTCTGGTAAACAGTTGCCACAAATTTGCGGCAAGGTCATATTTTCACATGCAAATTAGGTTTCTGGCAAATAACTGCGGTTAACTTTTGGCAATTTTGCAGCAATGACATATGCAAATTAGGTTTGTCACCAGAAGTTCACTGGAAGTTTGCCATTATTGGCTAAATGTGGTGGCAAATCACTGGAAAACACATTTGCCACTATTGGCAAACTTCTCATTGTTGCCAGAACTTTGCTGGAAGTTTGCTTCTAGCGGCCAACATTGGCAAACTTCTAGCAATATTTTCTAGTGAACTCATTTGTTTCCCACAAATCACCCAAAGTTTGCTGCAAATCTGCCGCAAACTTTAAATTTTTGTAAGGGTGTATATGTAACACATGTGAGTAGTCAGTATTTATCTGATGGATGTAACACATGTGAGTAGTCAGTATTTATCTGATGGATGTAGCACATGTGAGTAGTCAGTATTTATCTGATGGATGTGTATGTAGCACATGTGAGTAGTCAGTATTTATCTGATGGATGTAACACATGTGAGTAATCAATATTTATCTGATGGATGTGTATGTGACACATGTGAGTAGTCAGTATTTATCTGATGGATGTGTTATGTAGCACATGTGAGTAGTCAGTATTTATCTGATGGATGTGTATGTAGCACATGTGAGTAGTCAGTATTTATCTGATGGATGTGTATGTAGCACATGTGAGTAGTCAGTATTTATCTGATGGATGTGTATGTAGCACATGTGAGTAGTCAGTATTTATCTGATGGATGTGTATGTAGCACATGTGAGTAGTCCGCTCTTCTCTTCCTCTTGGTAGAACCACTCATCTGCAAAGGCCAGAGTCCTGCATGTAAAAAACACACACATACACACAATAAAAAGGGTGTTTTCTGATGTGTGAGCACATACACGAGCAGCATAAATCACACACACACACACACACACGCACGCACACACACAGCGCGCACACACACGCACACACGCACACACACACAAACAGCCACGCCCACAAACACAGACACCACACATGCACAGATAGACCCCATCCGTAACATCAGAGACGTAACGCTGCTTAAACTCACCTGGTCAGGTGGAGATGATGTGTGATGACCAGAGGCTAATGGAGGAAGCAGAGAGAACAAGAGAACTTCACCAGAGGATATGATGCAATCACATCCCATTATGACATCACTTAGATTAACAAAGAGAACTTCACCAGAGGATATGATGCAATGAAAATGTGTACACAGTCTTGTACCTTTGACTTTTTTTGGATTTTCTCTTCGTTTTTTCACTCGAAATGATATGTTGTATGCTGATGAGTTATGCCGTAGCTGGTTAGCCTAAGACATGCTGTAAAACTCTTTAGATACGGATTTTTCCAAACGTCAATGGGACAAATGAATGGGAATCTTACATCCGGCACCTAACCGCATTTTGGCTGTGGGCGGGACTGTGCAGTTCTATTGGCTACTGAAACAAATTTGAGTGACAAACAACTTAAGATAGACGACACGTTGGTTAACACAATTCCAAGCAAACTTTACCAAAGAACCACGAAGGACTGGAAGCCTGATTTATCAGAAATGTCACGTCTATAACATGACCGCTTGCAATGTTCAAATGTGATTCGTGGGATATTTAGCCTAACGTTACACTGACCTCAGTTCACCATATGCCTCCAGACAAGCAGTAGCGGCTACTCCATGAGCCTGTAATATATTAACACAGCCAATGTGACCGAAAGTTGTTAGCTAAAAACAGGCAAATAGCAAAACAAGTTCCTTCATCTAGTAGGCTATACATGTTTGTGACATGCATCTCAACATTCAGCAGGAACGAGTGGGCTTTACAAACAGCTCTAATACAAAGCAACGAAAAGCAACAAAGCAAAGATAAGAACTACCTCCCTCCAGTAGTTTCCCACGCAACCTAGACCATGAAAGTCTGTAACAGATAATGGGCAGCAAGTTCTGCTTGAGACAGGCGAGCAAACAGGTAGTCACTGCGAGCGGAGTAACACCGATGCTGCAACTTCGGCAGGTAGACTGCGAATAAATAACCTGACTGATTGAAGAAGGAGGCGTGGCAAATTCCGTCACGCTCCTCCCGAACTTCCCTTTGTAAAACGGCATTAAGTAAAGACCATGTTAAGTGTTGTTAACTCATTGACGCCTGTATAAGGGGGTGGAGGATGTGATATTTTTGACCTGATACATTTGCCTAAATAAAAGGCCTTAAATTGGAAGTATTTTAGCTTTGATTCTCTTTTGACGCTTCATGGTAGATCTTGCCTTTGTTCAGGGCGAGGTCAGGGATCTTGGGCTCAAAAAGGTTGGTGACCACTGGTCTAATGAGTCAGGTTGTCAGTTGGTTGTAAGGACAGCCTTAGTTATGTCATTGTGTAATGAGTCAGGTTGTCAGGTGTTTACGATCAGTTTATGTGATGCACTTTGTTGCATTTCTCATCCAGGAGATTCATCTCTTCTATCAGTGAAATGGCTTTCACAGAATGACTCATCCTCTCAGACACACACACGCACACACACACAAAATGGCTGCCAGTGAATGCCTCATCCTCTGCACTCACACACACACACACACACACACACACACAGCTGTGGACAGGCTGAGTAATTTAAGTTATTATTTATGATTTCATTTTCTCTCAATCTATTTATTCAATTCTTCTACTATTTCTTCTCTGTCCTTATTCTGTAAATAGTTGCTGGTCCTCCGTCCTTATAAATAGTTGCTGGTCCTCCGTCCTTATAAATAGTTGCTGGTCCTCCGTCCTTATTCTGTAAATAGTTGCTGGTCCTCCGTCCTTATAAATAGTTGCTGGTCCTCCGTCCTTATTCTGTAAAAAGTTACTGGTCCTCCGTCCTTATAAATAGTTGCTGGTCCTCCGTCCTTATAAATAGTTGCTGGTCCTCCGTCCTTATAAATAGTTGCTGGTCCCTCAGGACACCCCTGCACAGGAACTCTGAGCATCTAAATCCATTTCACCACATGCTTTACAAATGCTTCTCTAGGTACATTACTATGTATGTGCAGGTTCTGTCTCTGCTAACTCTGTTATGAGAGTGTCTGGCTGGGTCATGGGTGCAGGTTCTGTCTGTGTGACTAACTCTGACCTGTTGTGTTTCATATCAAATGTAACACAAGTATCACCTTTCTGTGTTGTTGAGTTTGACTCAGAGAAATGGATGACTCATTTTGGATGTAGACAAGTGAATAATTTAAGTTCTGGCTTTAGTTATTTATCATTTAATTAAAGGATACACAAGATGACAGTTTACAATGTAAGTTGTAATATTATTGAGGCCAAAATCCTGAGCAGTTATGACAGTAGAAGTTGTTGTTACAGGGACATTATTTTCCTCTCAAACAAACACAACACAATCGTAGGGATTGTAGATTATAGTATATTCATACCTCAGTCAGAATAATGTATTCATTCAGAAACCACTTTTATTTTCAAATTACAATTCCAGTGCTTGTATAATGTGTGTGAGCAGTGTATATATTCAGCTCTTGACAAAATTAAGAGACCACTGTACATTTTTCTGATGTCATCCTACGCTGAGGTCGCTGAATGACATTCGAATGAGTTGACGGTCATATTCAAAATTAAGAGTCCACTGCAAATTTGAATATGACCATCAACTCATTTTCAACTCACTCAGCAACCGTAGGATGACGTCAGAAAAATGTGCAGTGGTCTCTTATTTTTTTCCAGAGATGTATAAATACAGTATAGTGACTGTATACAACACACATGACTCAGAATTTATCTAGTGGCTGCATACAACACTCATGACTCAGCATTTATCTAGTGGCTGCGTATAACACACATGACAGCATTTATCTAGTGGCTGCATATAACACACGTGACTCAGCACTTATCTAGTGGCTGCGTATAACACACGTGACTCAGCATTTATCTAGTGGCTGCGTATAACACATGTGACTCAGCATTTATCTATTGGCTGCGTATAACACACATGACTCAGCATTTATCTAGTGGCTGCATATAACACACGTGACTCAGCATTTATCTAGTGGCTGCGTATAACACATGTGACTCAGCACTTATCTAGTGGCTGCGTATAACACATGTGAGTGGTCAGTCTGTAAGTTGCTTCTTCTCTTCTTGTTGGCAGAGACACTCAGAGCTGCATAGTTCAGAGAGTCTGAATCCTGCATCTAAAACGACACACACACACACACACACACACCAAATAAACAGGATGTTTTCAGACACTGAGAGCAGCACAACTCTTACCACATATGATGAAACACACACACACACACACACACACACACACACACAGCTACAGACAGCTACTTCAGTCAGACCCCATCAGAGACTAACACTGCCCTATACTCACCTGGTCAGGTGGAGATGGTGTGTGATGACCAGAGGCTAATGGAGGAAGCAGAGGGAACAAGAGAACTTCACTAGAGGATATGATGCAATCACATCCCATTATGACATCATTTAGATTAACAAAGATAACTTCACCAGAGGATATGATGCAATCACATCCCATTTAAGATTGACACATGCAATCACAGTAAAGTTTACAAGTTTTAAATGCAGGAAGAAACTGTCTAATTGTCTCCACTTGTGACTGGCCGCTAGGCCCTTTACTAATTTTTTCTGCTTTTCGTCTTCAGG
>NW_027468640.1:2250152-2257652 GCF_046254945.1 Alosa pseudoharengus | reverse complement strand
ACACACACACACACACACACACACACACACACACACACGTGCACACATGCCTGCAGTGTGTGTGTGTGTGTGTGTGTGTGTGTGTGTATTTATAAACATCAAAGTGCCATTTTATGTTGTGGTCACTGTCCTGTGTTGTGCTCTTTTCTAGACCACAGTGAGTGTGTGTGTGTGTGTGTGTGTGTGTGTGTGTGTGTGTGTGTGTGTGTGTGTGTGTGTGTGTCTGTATGTGTACGTGTATATGTAAGCGTATGTAGTGTGACTGCATTGGTTTCCTGTCATGCAAGTCTAAGGTGAGTGTGTCTGTGTGTATGTAAGAGAGTGTGCATGTGTGTGTGTCCGTGTTTGTGTGTGTGTGGGTGGGTGGGAGCAGTTGAAGACCAGAATAGAAAAACCACACTAATTTTCCACTGCCAAACTAAGAACATGTGCAGTCAACAACACATAACACACACACACACACACACACACACACACACAAACACACACACACACACACACACACACACACACACACACACACACACACACACACACACACACTTCACTCTGAAGGACACCTGACAGCAGACACACTTGGTAACTTTCATTAAGCGCATTCTGGTCATTTCAAATGAGAGCAGAGTACGAGCATTTCATGACTGAGGTGATGCACTTGCCCAGACATCAGAATCACAACTGTGGCTGGAGCTTTATTTATTGGAGACCAATATCTTATCAGTGTGTGTGTGTGTGTGTGTTTGTGTGTGTGTGTGTGTGTGTGTGGAGCCTTAGACCAATATCTTATCAGTGTGTGTGTGTGTGTGTGTGTGTCACCTGGTCAGGTGGAGATGATGTGTGATGACCAGTGTGAGTGCACATGTGTGAGTGTGTGTTTTTGTGGTTTTGCTATCTTGGTTTCCTGTCCTGCAGGTCTATGCTGAAGTGTGAGTGGTGTGTGTGTGTGTGTGTGTGGAGGGGGGGCAACAATGACTGATGATGACCACATAGAGTAGCATATGTCTGATATGTCTGATGATGACCACATAGAGTAGCATGTCTGATGATGACCACATAGAGTAGCATGTCTGATATGTCTGATGACGACCACATAGAGTAGCATGTCTGATGATGACCACATAAAGTAGTATATGTCTGGTGATGACCACATAAAGTAGTATATGTCTGAAATGTCTGATGATGATGGTGAAAAGAGGCTTCACATGGGCTGGTTAGCTTCAGCTAGTTAGCATTAGCCATGATGGTGAAAAGAGGCTTGCTTCACATGGGCTGGTTAGCTTCAGCTAGTTAGCATTAGCCATGATGGTGAAAAGAGGCTTCACATGGGCTGGTTAGCTTCAGCTAGTTAGCATTAGCCATGATGGTGAAAAGAGGCTTGCTTCACATAGGCTGGTTAGCTTCAGCCAGGTAGCTTGTTATTGGGGGCAGCCGGGCCTACAGTAGGCACGGCTGAAGTGCCCTTGAGCAAGGCACCTAACCCCTCACTGCTCCCCGAGCGCCGCTGTTGTAGCAGGCAGCTCACTGTGCCGGGATTAGTGTGTGCTTCACCTCACTGTGTGTTCACTGTGTGCTGAGTGTGTTTCACTAATTCACGGATTGGGATAAATGCAGAGACCAAATTTCCCTCACAGGATCAAAAGAGTATATATACTTATACTTATATAGGGATCAAAAGAGTATATATACTTATACTTATACAGGGATCAAAAGAGTATATAAACTTATACTTATACAGGGATCAAAAGAGTATATACTTATACTTATATAGGGATCAAAAGAGTATATATACTTATACTTATACAGGGATCAAAAGTATACACTTATACTTATACAGGGATCAAAAGAGTATATATACTTATACTTATATAGGGATCAAAAGAGAATATATACTTACACTTATATATATATTGTCCAGCTGATCCTCCCTCCCATAGGGATCCAGCAGCTTCAGCACCCTGGACAGCACCCAATGGGATCTGGTGGAGAACAGGGTTCTGTGTCTCTGTGGATAACTTCTGGCCTATATGCTTATATCACGTGGTCGCCATTTTGTTGTCTGTTTGGCTAATGGGTGCAGGTTCTGTATCTGCTAACTCTGATGTGAGTGTGTCTGGTTGGGTCATGGGTGCAGGTTCTGTCTGCTAACTCTGATGCAAGCGTGTCTGGTTGGGTCATGGGTGCAGGTTCTGTCTGTGTGACTAACTCCCAGCCTAGTCAAGGCCTGGTGCTCGTGCCCCAGGTTCTGCCTTGTGGAACTCGTGTTAAACAAGTATCACCTTTCTGTGCTGTTGGGTTTGACTCAGAGAAATGGATGACTCGTTTTGGATGTAGACAATTGAGTAATTTAAAGGGACACCAGGCAAGCTTGATGCTTTTTCTCTACAAAACTCCCCCTCGCTCGGTCTGAAGCTCTTTTCCTTTTCTTTGCATCTTCCGTCAAGGGTTTTCGCTGCTTCTTCGCCGGCTCTGCCATTATACACACGTTTGCAACAATCTCTAGCGTTTCGTTAGCCTGCCTCTGTGCTGTAAACTAATAGTGCTTCGGTCGGCGGGTACGATACAAGAACTTGCAAGTGGGATATTCTTCCTACAGGCAGTAGGGGCGGGCGAGAGAGCCTTCATTCGCCCCGTAATGAGTCATTTAACCATATACCGACTTATGAAGATGATTAATTAACAAGAAAACGTTGTCTGGTGTCCCTTTAAGTTCTGGCTTTAGTTATTTTAATTAAAGAATACACAAGATGACAGTTTACAATGTATGTTGTAATATTCTTGAGGCTGAATTATGACATTAGAGGTTTTTCTCTCAAACAAACACAAACACAGTGCTCAGAAATTGTGCCCCAATCACACCTCAGTCAGTAAAATACATTCATACATCAAAAACACATTTTCAAATTACAATTCCAGTATAAATGCTAGAATGAATGCTGAGTCGTGTGTGTTATATGCAGCAACTAGATAAATGCTGTGTCACATGTGTTATATGCAGCCACTAGATAAATGCTGAGTCATGTGGTTGCATATAACACACATGACTCAGCATTTATCTAATGGCTGCGTATAACACACGTGACTCAGCATTTATCTAGTGGCTGCGTATAACACACGTGACTCAGCATTTATCTAGTGGCTGCGTATAACACATGTGACTCAGCACTTATCTAGTGGCTGCGTATAACACATGTGAGTGGTCAGTCTGTAAGTTGCTTCTTCTCTTCTTGTTGGCAGAGACACTCAGAGCTGCATAGTTCAGAGAGTCTGAATCCTGCATCTAAAACGACACACACACACACACACACACACATAAAATAAACAGAAGGTTTTCAGACACTGAGAGCAGCGCAGCTCTCACCACATCTGACGAAACACACACACACACACACACACACACAGCTACAGACAGCTACTTCAGTCAGACCCCATCAGAGACGTAACACTGCCCTATACTCACCTGGTCAGGTGGAGATGATGTGTGATGACCAGAGGCTAATGGAGGAAGCAGAGAGAACAAGAGAACTTCACCAGAGGATATGATGCAATCACATCCCATTATGACATCACTTAGATTAACAAAGAGAACTTCACCAGAGGATATGATGCAATCACATCCCATTATGACATCACTTAGGGACCGTTCGTTATTTATAAGCGGGGTCACCGGAGGAAAATAGGGGAGGGTCATGTCTTTTTATTCTTTGTTGAGGGGAGGGTCACCTAATTTTTTTTTGTCTAGGAGGGAGGGTCACCCATCTTTTGTATTAATGAAGACAGCAAAATCAAAGTGGCTTGTTTGATTGTTGATTTCTGTCGCCATATAACGTTCTCTTTCGTTCCATAGCTCTGTCAACATTGAACAATGAAAATAAGGGAGATTTCCCGGGTTTCTCACGCAAAATACGGAAAATGTCAACATTCGTCCCCATTAACGTTGGAAGGGTTGGAGCAACAAAGTAGCCTACTTTATTCACGCCTAACAGCCTATATCCATTTGGTCAACTTTATTCAGCCCTAAAAAAGCTAAATTTAACTTTGGTTTACTTGTAGTTTACTGTGTAGCTTAACTTTAAACAGTGTGCATGCTTAACATAAAGCATACTTGTGCTTCATTTATCCACACATCCAGCTCCTAACGTTTTGCATTTCTACCAATTGACCTTGTTCCTGCCCATCTCTAGCTTTGCTGTCTCCATCCTTTCTGTTTTTGTTGTTTGCAAAAAAATATATAGTATTTATTGGTAACCAGCAACAAGTGCAATTTGTTAATCGCTGTCATTCTCTCTCCTGCCAACAAAAATGTGTTACGTTCCAAGTAGCAGTGCGTAATTCTGCTTCATAAAGTTGAACAAATACATTTGGTCATATGAATAGCCAGTTTATGGTCTACAGTGTAGTTGGTAAGTTATGGTAGGCCAACTTGGAGTGAATATACAGGGGGAATTCTTTGTCTAGCTGAGTAGCCTGGCAGGTGCGCACGTAGACATAGCCTACGGCCGAACACCGCAAGCGCTAATGAATCTTGCTCTCACGACAACCACGTCGTTAACTTAAATAGGCCTAGGTTAACATCACTCTGAGTTCGCATTCAAGCAAGCAAAACGATGATTTGAATACATCTGTTTCACTGGAAGGGCAAGGGGTAACAACAGGACAACACAGAGACAGGCCAGAATGCAGGACTAATGTGAGTAGTACAGTAATATGGGATATTCTACGGGAAAATATTAAAACGGCAAGACAGCAGGGAAACGTTAAAATGATAAACCCGGAAAAAGTTGGCATGTTAGGTATTTTTCGGTCCCTTTGATTATTTGTGAAATTGTGCAAACGGCCTTTTCAAGTCATTTGAGAAGGAAGGAGTGTAGCAAGCTCCCAAATTGACGCTCGTCTGAGAAATTGAGTTTTGGATAATGTTCAGCCTCGGCAGCTTTACAATGACTGAGGAAGCCTAGAGACGAGTCTATAGCAACAAGTTCATGTGTTGAATTAGTTATTACCCAGTGTGCTTTGTTGAATGGTCTCAATGCTTTATTGTTTTATTTCATGTGAATACTTACTAGAGGAGTAACTTTTCAAGTAGGCTAATGCAGTTGCAGTAAGTGTGCATTTAGTTTCCATGCTTATTGTGTTTCCACAACAATGTTAGGGAGTAAATCTACTGAAATGGCCACCATCTTGGTGAAGTGTGATGTGTAAGATCAGAAAGCAGAGGTTGATTTTAGGACGGTAGCATATGTTGATGTGTTACCATATCGTGTAAGATCGTGGGTGGAACACGTTGACAATTGGCCGGGGAGGGTCATGTCATTTTTGAAGATGCTGCTGGAGTGTCGTTGAAAATTATATTGCAGGTAGGGGAGGGTCATGCAACTTTTGATCGAAGCACTCAAAATCCCTCCGGTGATCCCGTTTATAAATAACGAACGGTCCCTTCGATTAACAAAGATAACTTCACCAGTGGATATGATGCAATCACATCCCATTATGACATCACTTAGATTAGCAAAGAGAACTTCACCAGTGGATATGATGCAATCTCATCTCATTATGACATCACTTAGATCAGCAAATAGAACTTCATCAGAGGATATGATGCAATCACATCTCATTTAAGATTGACACATGCATTCACAGTAAAGTTTACTGTTCTAAATGCAAGCAGACTTGTATCCACTCTTGAGAACATTTTGTAATTTACCTGGACTAGACTGAGACTGAGACTTATCAGGTGTGCTGGCATTCTAATGTACCTGAGTTCTGTCCACCTCTGCACTTGGTCAGGATCAGGATGACCAGTACTAGACTGACAACAGCACTTAGAACCCCCAGGACTAGAACCACAGTTCCACACTCCCAGCTGCAGAACCGCCCTGCAGGAAGAGAACACACTCAAGGCTAAACCAGTCTTTTGTGTGTGAAGACCTTCTGATCTGTCAGAGTCTGTTATTTCTGGGAACATAATAACTTGGTACGGAAATAGCAACTCTTATAAAAATGGCCCTGCACAGAGTGATCAGATGCGCTGAGATTAGTCAGGACTAAACTACATGGGTTACAGGACATTTTAAGGCGCTTCTGGGCCATGAATGCATAACTGTCCCAACACTTTCCCTTTTTTATGAACCCATTAAAGCATTTATGTATTTGTATTTATTAAACCCCCCTCCCCACCTTTCTTATTTTAGGTCTTGTTATTTTATTTCCTGCTCTTCTACTTTTCCTACTATGTGTTCCCTCTGCACAGCAGGGAGTTGCTGTCACAATCCCTCATTTCACTGTGCGAAATATGCAAGTGACAAATACATCTCTTTGCAAACATAATGCTTTTCAACTAAATTCAAGTTTGCCATAATGTTTGTGTATTCAAATCCACTAAATATCACTTAATAAAGAGAATGAGATTTAGTTTTCTACATACAAAATACATATTTTATATCAGTACTGCAGTTTACAACAAGTTAAGCACACACACCCTCAATACACACACACACCATGAACACACACACACACCATTAACACACACACACACCCTCAATACATACACACACACCATCAACACACACACACACCCTCAATACACACGCACACACCATCAACACACACACACACCCTCAATACATACACACACACCATCAACACACACACACACCCTCAATAAACACACACACCATCAACACACACACACACTCAATACATACACACACACCATCAACACACACACACACCCTCAATACACACATACCCTCCTCTGTTGTGTCTGGAAGTTCAGCGTCAGACTCTTCTACAGACAAAGTGATCAGTGAGAGAGACAAACATGTTACTAAACTATCATTGGAGAAAAGAGAGAGAGAGAGAGAGAGACATGTTACTAAACTATCATTGGAGAAAAGAGAGAGAGAGAGACATGTTACTAAACTATCATTGGAGAAAAGAGAGAGAGAGAGACATGTTACTAAACTATAATTGGAGAAAAGAGAGAGAGAGAGACATGTTACTAAACTATCATTGGAGAAAAGAGAGAGAGAGAGAGAGAGAGAGAGAGAGAGAGATGGTTAAAGGTTACAAAGAGTGTTCAAATTTGACTACCTGTGACGGTTAAGTAGGTGATGGAGAGAGAGAGAGAGAGAGAGAATGATAAATGACTACCTGTGACGGTTAAGTAGCTGATGGAGAGAGAGAGAGAGAGAGAGAATGATAAATGACTACCTGTGACGGTTAAGTAGGTGATGGAGAGAGAGAGAGAGAGAGAGAGAATGATAAATGATTACCTGTGACGGTTAAGTAGGTGACATTGTGGAAGTCCATGCATCCATCTTTACTCTTCCCACAGTAGTAAAGTCCAGAGTCAGACACACTCACATTCCTGATCTCTAACGCAGACGTGGAGGCCAGTGCATTCAGAGTCCAGCTAGCGTTAGCGTCGCTATAGCCATTATGATAGCGTGCAGAGGGCTTCATGGATTCTGGGCTTTTTTTAGATCCATGGTAGTAGTTTAT
>NW_027468640.1:2240152-2242652 GCF_046254945.1 Alosa pseudoharengus | reverse complement strand
TTTTAACTTTTAAAAAAAATTTTATTCCGCGGTTCCATACATTCAATCTTGCTGCAAATGATCAGACATGTGAAGCACCGGGCATAACTTAATTTCGCGGCTACATGGACCAGTAGGTTAATTGTTGAGGAGGCCCATAGTTTGAGAAAAGCTGCAGAACATAGACAGAGAAAGCATAATGCTCTGAGAACAGTAGCCAAAGGTCTTTCTGCAGAAACAACAAGTGCCTTGGTGCGCGCACCGCCACTTTCACTTTGTCTCCCTGCATTACTACATTGTGACAAAAACTGTCATTTGTGTCTCTGTGTTTGCGGTAGATACGGTTCCAACTCTTTACGGGAGCGTTTATTTCCATATTTTACATTTTAATCTGACAAAAAGTGTGGGGATAGAATCGTGTTCCAGCAAAAGTGTGTAGTTATAACACCCACATCCCCCAAGCTTGCTACGCGCCTGTGTGTGTGTGTGTGTGTGTGAGTGAGTGTGTGTCTGTGTGCATGTGTATGAGTGAGTGTGTGTCTGTGTGCATGTGTGTGTGTGTGTGTGTGGGTGTGTGTGTGTGTGTGTGTGCGTGAGTGAGTGTGTGTCTGTGTGCATGTGTGTGTGTGTGTGTGTCTGTGTGCATGTGTGTGTGTGTGTGTGGGGGGGGGGGGGTGTGTCTGTGTACATGTGTGTGTTTGTGTGTGTGGGGGGGGGGGGTGTGTGTGTGGGGGGGGGGTCTCTTAGCTTTGCAGCATCAGGCTCTTCCCCCTCTCCCATTCTCACACGCAGGAAGTGATGTAAGATTTCAACTGGCCCCTTCCTCTTGTCTTAGGCCTATATAAGCCAGGGGATCAGGCTTCAGCTAGTTAGCATTAGCCATTGTGCTGAAAAGAAGCTTGTTTCACATAGGCTGGTTAACTTCAGACAGGTAGCAATAGCTTGTTACAAGAATCTTGTTTCTCATAGGCTGGTTTGCTTCAGTTACAATTACATTAACTACAGTTACAACAGCTCAAAAGTCCGGTCAATTAAAGCACAATGAAACAGGATATTGGAAACATAATGTTCATACTTTTAGGGCTGTACAAGTAGCATAGCATGAGCTATTGACCCCCCATTCAAATCAATGGCTGATGCTATGCTAACCTCCCATTCAATTCAACGGCTGAGGCTATGCTAACCCCCCATTCAAATCAATGGCTGATGCTATGCTAACTCCCATTCATAGCTTCAGTCATTGAATTAAATGGGGTTTAGCATAGCTTCAGCCATTGAATTGAATGTGAGGTTAGCATAGCATCAGCCACTGAATTGAATGGGAGGTTGGCATAGCATCAGCCACTAAATTGAATGGGGGGTTAGCATAGCTTCAGCCATTGAATTGAATTGGAGTTAGCATAGCTTCAGCCACTGAATTGAATGGGGGGTTAGCATAGCTTCAGCCATTGATTTGAATGGGGAGTTAGCATAGCTTCAGCCACTTAAATTGAATGGGGGTTAGCATAGCCATTGATTGAATTGGAGTTAGCATAGCTTCAGCACTGAATGAATGGGAGTTAGTGTTGATTTGAATGGGGGTGATAATCTCTCTTCAGGTCACTACTTCCATACCTGCACTCATCAACACACACACACACACACACACACACACACACACACACACGAATACACACACACACACAGACACACACACACACACACACACACGAATACACACACACACAAATATACACACACATACCCTGACCTCTTTTTAAACACCCTTCCATAAACTATACAAATGATGATAGCATTATATGGAATTACAGATAACCCTGTGTATGTCACTAAACAACAACAGTGTTTTGAATGTGTGTTCCTGCATTCATGTGTGTTTGTATGTGTGTGCGTATATATGCCTGTGTGTGTGTGTTACGGCTCCCACACACAGCTGCGTGCGTTGCTTTGCTGGAGATGCATCCCATTCACTTTAAATGGGCTCACGTGATCTGTTGCCGAACTGAATTGTGGGTCCGTTGCGTCGCGTTTCTCCCGCCGCTCGCGTTGAGGAGTTCAGCTGTTGCTGCACCGACAGACGGCACCGGCTAATCAAGCCAATCTACGGACGGCACCAACCAATCACATTACGGTTTTACTTCAAGTCATTTGCATAGCTACGGGAACACCCACTGGCATGCGTTGACGGAACGCAGCTGTGTGTGGGAGCCGTAAGAGGGTGACAATTTTTCGGGACTCCCGCGGGTCACGGTATTCCCGCGGGTTTCCCGCAGTACGGGAGTAAATTTCACTGTTGGTAACGTGATTGGGACGGGACAGGAAATAATAAACGGGAGCTGGCGGGAAGCCAGAGATTATTAACTTAAAAAAATGACGCTGCAATGCAGTGAGTGCGCCCAAAGACGTGAGGCATTTCGTTTTAGAAAAGAGAACCAATTACAACCCACAATACGTTTGTTGTTGATTGGTAGCCTATCAGAGCAAGACAAGCAGCTGCCCTGTTCACAATCAATCAGCTTCA
>NW_027468640.1:2227652-2235152 GCF_046254945.1 Alosa pseudoharengus | reverse complement strand
TGTGTAGTGGTGGTGGTGGTGTGTGTGTGTGTGTGTGTGTGCATGTGTCTGTGTGTGTGCGCGTGTGTCATACCATATGTGTATCTTATAGAATGCAACCTTCAGCTGTGTAGTGGTGGTGGTGGTGGTGTGTGTGTGTGTGTGTGTATGTGTGTGTGTGTGTGTGTGTGTGTGTGTGGTGTCTGTGTGTGTGCGCGTGTGTCATACCATATGTGTATCTTATAGAATGCAACCTTCAGCTGTGTAGTGGTGGTGTGTGTGTGTGTGTGTGTGTGTGTGTGTGTAGGTGTCTGTGTGTGTGTGTGTTTGTGTGTTTGTGTGTGCGCGTGTGTCATACCATATGTGTATCTTATAGAATGCAACCTTCAGCTGTGTAGTGGTGGTGTGTGTTTGTGTGTGTTTGTGTGTGTGTGTGTGTATCTTACAGGCTGCTCCCTCAGTGCTGTGTGTACATCTGTGGTGTTGGCTCTGGGGGTCCTCAGCGCTGCTTTGATCCTCGTGGTTCTAGTTCTGGTACTGACCAAACACAAAGATGGACTCCATACAGGTAACCTAGGAAACCAGCCACATCAGCCAGAACATGAGTCTCAATTAGATATCTAATTTAAAAGTGCTATTTTTTATCATAATAATCACCATCATCATTGTCATCACCATAATGAAACGCTTTTCATGCCTTGAGATCTAAGTTAGATAAACTCAGAGTGGCCTATCGTGCACCCCACACAGCTGAACTCAGAGTGGCCTATTACCCCACACAGCTGAACTCTTATCACCCCACACAGCTGAACTCTATCACCCCACACAGCTGAACTCAGAGTGGCCTATCACCCCACACAGCTGAACTCTATCACCCCACACAGCTGAACTCAGAGTGGCCTATCACCCCACACAGCTGAACTCAGAGTGGCCTATCACCCCACACAGCTGAACTCTATTACCCCACACAGCTGAACTCAGAGGGCTCTATCGTGCACACCAGCGCAATTGACTTTGTATACTCGCGCATTTGTCTTTCCTATTTTGCAGTCAGCGCATATTGGAACACAGGTACATGTGCGCCCAAGGGGGCGTTTCAGCGAAAAGAGGGGGCGTGTTCTGGCGCAAACGGTCCCTGTTGATATTTTGCAGTTTCAGAAAACAATTCCGCCACAGACCAGGAACCTCATGGTCTAAAGTCAGTGGCGCAAATTCAGATGCTATTTTAAGGGCGCATGCATGTATGGCCACAGGCCTGCAGAAATGAATGCTATGCACACTGATCTACAGACACCCTGTGCACAGATGGAAACATTCCATGCCTTGATAATATTTGTCCATTTCCCGGTTTTGTTCGTGCATTGGTCAACTAAAAATTTAGTAGCCTATATAGTACATCTACATGCAATATCTTTACAACAACAACGCCTAATTACGACCTATTAATTTGGACAACTTTATACAGCCCTATAAAGGCTAAAGTTACCTTTAGTTTTGTTTCAATGTATCGTTGTGTATGGTTTTAAACATCGTGTGCGCTTTAACATCAGCCTATAAGCATTATTCCAGCTGCGCTAAGGTTTTGACAAGCACCACAATTCTGCCTACCTTGTTGTAGCCCATCTGAAATAACTCCAAACTTTGCTTTGTTCCCTCCATCCTTTCGTTGTTTTCAAAAAACGTTTTATATCCATGATGGCCTTGAAGTCTGTTTCTGTTGCCTGATGGTAAGGTACAGCCGTAGCTAACACCTGCAGGAGCGCTTGCTTGGGCGCCTGTGTTGCGCAATGCACTTTGCTCCTCTCATCTATACGACGCAGTTCCCATTTCTCCAAACCATACATAATTACAAGGACAAATATTGCTACACGAGGGAAATCAGTGTGGTGTCCATTCAGATGTGAAAAAATAGGCAATAAATCTAGCGTACACATTTCCACGAATCACGGATGTGTTAATGACATAAATTAGGAAATATTAGAGGACTTAAGGAGATGTGATGTTGAACTGCATGCCAATGCCATTTAACCTAAATGCACCAGCAGCAACACGGGAGAGGAGAGCTTATCTGACAGATCTGCATTGTCTATACTCTGTAGTGAGGTAGATTACATTGCAAAAATATCACCATGCATTCATAACCTCGTGATTCAGTGAGAGTGATCCCAAAACATCGGAAAGTGACATTTCTGTATTACATTTTGTCAAGAGGAAAAATCAATAGCAAACTGTTCCCAACTGACTATAGCGCTGTGAACCGTTCCTGGCTGCGCCTGGCAATTCCGCCATCATAATAGCAATCAGCTATGGAACAAGCGTGCCTGTTGTTAAAGGGAATGTGAGATGACGCTCTGATTGGTTTATTGCACGTTACGCCCAAACCACACCCATGATTAATGTAGCTACTTCAGACCACCCCATTTTAGATTTGCGTCGGGCACAACAGTCATGATCCCGCCGGTAAAATAGAAACAGCGCCCAAGATCCGCCCACAAAGCGATTTGCGCGAAGTCAATTGCGCTAAAGTGCAAGATATAGCCCAGAGTGCCCTATCACCCCACACAGCTGAACTCAGAGTGGCCTATTACCCCACACAGCTGAACTCTATTACCCCACACAGCTGAACTCTATCACCCCACACAGCTGAACTCAGAGTGGCCTATCACCCCACACAGCTGAACTCAGAGTGCCCTATCACCCCACACAGCTGAACTCTATCACCCCACACAGCTGAACTCAGAGTGCCCTATCACCCCACACAGCTGAACTCAGAGTGCCCTATCACCCCACGCAGCAGAGTGGCCTATCGTGCACCCCACACAACGTGCCATAAAGTGCGATGCAAGTCTTATTCATATAGTCCCAGGCAGTGATGAATTTTTAGCCTGATGCACTTCCATCAAACATAACGCCCATGGATGTGTCAATGAATGAACATAGGCCTGGCGCTTGATCTAAAAATCGCCATCTTACACCCACTAAAAATCATTATGGGATGTAAGCAGCCCTATAAAGTCCCAGAATGCATGTAACCTGACCCTCGCCAGATGAACTTCGTTCCGCCTAGCTCCACTCATCCATCTGGGATTGATCCATTGGAGAGGTGTTTCAGAAGGCTGGGCCTTATCAAAAATGCTTGCATATGATTTGGATATGCCACTTGTCCGTCAACTATTGACGTGCTACTTCAACCACTCACCTCAAAGCCAACCCGTGACGCTGAGAACAGTCTCACAGTCGCTTCTACGCTAAGTCACATCTATGAAACTCCCGCCCTGCATCCTGATTGGCTCTACCATAAAATCTGGTGCCGAATTAACTCTCAACGGAAGCGATCCCAGATGGATGTGAGTGGAGCTAGGCGGAACGAAATTCATCTGGCGAGAGTCAGGTTAGAATGCATGTAGACTATACTCTGCTACTCACGCATAGGAAATAGTAGCCTACTAGTGCAATTGTGCAAGCAGATTCCTTCAGATATGTTGACTGTCTGTTGACTGACTGTTGACTGCTTGCTCTTAACGGGAATGACAGATGCCATTCTCATTGGTATAAAGGATGTTACACCCATAACTGATTAAGAAACATAAGAACAACTCTTTTGAACAATGCGCCCAGCTTTTGTTTCACAAAATCACACCGTTAACTAGCAAATGTGGACTAGACACACATTCGCCTCTGACCAGACGTTTCAGATCACCAAGATAGGGCCCAGAGTAACAGCTGATAGCTCGTCATCATCCCTGGACTGATCTCATCATCAAGTTTAAAAACATGTCATTCAGATGTTTCTCTGATTCCCTACCCAGGTCCTGGTGATAAGACACAGTCTCCTCCTGAGCAGGTGAGTCTGATTAGCACCTGGTTGATGTCCATCGTGTCTCATGTTTCATGTAGAGTTTAGTGAAGTGAAGCTACTTAGTAACAGCATCCTCTCTCATCTCTTAGTAACAGCATCCTCTCTCATCTCTTAGTAACAGCATCCTCTCTCATCTCTTAGTAACAGCATCCTCTCATCTCTTAGTAACAGCATCCTCTCTTGTCTCTTAGTGACAGCATCCTCTCATCTCTTAGTAACAGCATCCTCTCTTGTCTCTTAGTGACAGCATCCTCTCATCTCTTAGTAACAGCATCCTCTTGTCTCTTAGTAACAGCATCCTCTCTTGTCTCTTAGTAACAACATCCTCTCTCATCACTTAGTAACAACATCCTCTCTCATCACTTAGTAACAGCATCCTCTCTTGTCTCTTAGTGACAGCATCCTCTCATCTCTTAGTAACAGCATCCTCTCTTGTCTCTTAGTGACAGCATCCTCTCATCTATTAGTAACAGCATCCTCTTGTCTCTTAGTAACAGCATTCTCTCTTGTCTCTTAGTGACAGCATCCTCTCATCTCTTAGTAACAGCATCCTCTTGTCTCTTAGTAACAGCATCCTCTCTTGTCTCTTAGTAACAACATCCTCTCTCATCACTTAGTAACAACATCCTCTCTCATCACTTAGTAACAGCATCCTCTCTTGTCTCTTAGTGACAGCATCCTCTCATCTCTTAGTAACAGCATCCTCTCTTGTCTCTTAGTGACAGCATCCTCTCATCTATTAGTAACAGCATCCTCTTGTCTCTTAGTGACAGCATCCTCTCATCTATTAGTAACAGCATCCTCTCATCTCTTAGTAACAGCATCCTCTCTTGTCTCTTAGTGACAGCATCCTCTCATCTCTTAGTAACAGCATCCTCTTGTCTCTTAGTGACAGCATCCTCTCTTGTCTCTTAGTGACAGCATCCTCTCATCTCTTAGTAACAGCATCCTCTCTTGTCTCTTAGTAACAGCATCCTCTCTTGTCTCTTAGTGACAGCATCCTCTCATCTCTTAGTGACAGCATCCTCTTGTCTCTTAGTAACAGCATCCTCTCTTGTCTCTTAGTAACAACATCCTCTCTCATCACTTAGTAACAACATCCTCTCTCATCACTTAGTAACAGCATCCTCTCTTGTCTCTTAGTGACAGCATCCTCTCATCTCTTAGTAACAGCATCCTCTCTTGTCTCTTAGTGACAGCATCCTCTCATCTATTAGTAACAGCATCCTCTTGTCTCTTAGTGACAGCATCCTCTCATCTATTAGTAACAGCATCCTCTCATCTCTTAGTAACAGCATCCTCTCTTGTCTCTTAGTGACAGCATCCTCTCATCTCTTAGTAACAGCACCCTCTTGTCTCTTAGTGACAGCATCCTCTCTTGTCTCTTAGTGACAGCATCCTCTCATCTCTTAGTAACAGCATCCTCTCTTGTCTCTTAGTGACAGCATCCTCTCATCTCTTAGTAACAGCATCCTCTTGTCTCTTAGTAACAGCATCCTCTCTTGTCTCTTAGTAACAACATCCTCTCTCATCACTTAGTAACAACATCCTCTCTCATCACTTAGTAACAGCATCCTCTCTTGTCTCTTAGTGACAGCATCCTCTCATCTCTTAGTAACAGCATCCTCTCTTGTCTCTTAGTGACAGCATCCTCTCATCTATTAGTAACAGCATCCTCTTGTCTCTTAGTAACAGCATCCTCTCTTGTCTCTTAGTAACAACATCCTCTCTCATCACTTAGTAACAACATCCTCTCTCATCACTTAGTAACAACATCCTCTCTCATCTCTTAGTAACAGCATCCTGTTGTCTCTTAGTAACAGCATCAGTGTCCTGTGTTGCTGTGTTGCAGGAGTCCGGCGTGCTGAGACATTCAGCTCTGGGATTGGCTGAGAGGGAGGAGGGGAGGCGGACCTTCCACAGAGAGGACACAGAGTCACGCGTGTTTTACTTTGCTGCAAGATAAAGACTCAAACTACATCATACGTGTGCGCTGACGCTGATGATTTGACTATTACACACTGTTAGTATTAAATTAGTGTAGTTTGGTTTATTACTTTAAACTTTTGTACCTTGTACCAGTTTACCATTAAAATATACTGTGCTTTAATTGGTGTGTGGAGAAATCTCTCTCTCTCTCTCTCTCTCTCTCATTTTCTTTCTCATTTTCTTTCTCTCTCTCTTTGTCTGTCATTCTCTCTCCCTCTCTCTCTCTCTCTCTCTCTCTCTCTCTCTGCTCCTTCATTACCTCTGCCTGCTCCCCCATCACATGAATCAGGTGTTAGATGGTGACTCATGTATCAGCTAGACATCAGAAACACAAGTCCTTCTGTGGCCTGTTGGGGGCGCTATAGAGGGTAGATGGTGGTGGAGCTATAAACCCATCTCTTATCAGTGTGTGGGGCTTTCTAAAAACATGATGAGGACATGACAGTGATTCTATGGTCTCCAACATATATGATGAGGACATGACAGTGATTCTATGGTCTCCCACAGCATACATGATGAGGACATGACAGTGATTATATGGTCTCCAACATACATGATGAGGACATGACAGTGATTCTATGGTCTCCAACATACATGATGTGTCACAAGCAAGACCATTATGAACCCAGATGCGGACACAGAGACAGGAATTGCGTTTCAGTATCTTTAATAACAGGCCCAACACACACAGTCAGTTGTCTTGTAGACCAGAGTTTGTGAAATCAGCAACAGTCTATTCACAAAGTAAATGTAGCCTCGCTACTCACGAAAAGGTAACACAAAACGTTCCAGTGAAAGTCTGTAATCCTCCTGGTCAGAAAGTCCACAAAACATCAGGCAGAATCAAATCCAAAGACAGTCCAGAGATCGCTAACCAGGAAAATCCAGCCATACAAGTGCAGCAGTCCGTGGAAAACAGCCTTCAGTGGATATGGCAAGCGTGAAAATATGGAACGGACTACAGGGCATGGCATAGGACAAACGAAAGCAGACAGAGCAAAGCAGCCAAGAGCAAAACACGGATCACGACCGAGAGGGGACGGGCTGGATCGTGACATGATGAGGACATGACAGTGACTCTATGGTCTCCCACAACATACATGATGAGGACATGACAGTGACTCTATGGTCTCCCACAACATACATGATGAGGACATGACAGTGACTCTATGGTCTCCCACAACATACATGATGAGGACATGACAGTGACTCTATGGTCTCCCACAACATACATGATGAGGACATGACAGTGACTCTATGGTCTCCCACAACATACATGATGAGGACATGACAGTGATTCTATGGTCTCCAACATACATGATGAGGACATGACAGTGATTCTATGGTCTCCCACAGCATACATGATGAGGACATGACAGTGACTCTATGGTCTCCAACATACACAAGTTGCAGCTGCTTTGGAGCTCTGAATCTTAACAACTTTACACAAATAAACACCTCTGATGATGTCATGATTTGGACACACCACATCATGTGGACACAGCATGAGAAAAACAAGGGACATTAAAGAAGCCCTATGCAGGGACATTAAAGAAGCCCTATGCAGGGACATTAAGGTCACATGTGCTGTCTGGATATTGGCTTCCTGTTCTGCAGCTCTAAGTGTGAGTGTGTGTGTGTGTGTGCGCATGTGTGTGGGTGTGTGGTGGTGA
>NW_027468640.1:2197652-2217652 GCF_046254945.1 Alosa pseudoharengus | reverse complement strand
TGACCAGGTTTAGGTGGTCTATGATAGCGATTTTTAGACAACGCGCCAGGTCCCTCCCTAGGTTGTTAATTGCCACACCCCTGGGCGCAATGCTTAAAAAATAAAGGTGCAAAATAACGAATTCAACTTAGCGCCGGTGAATAACGAACTTTACGCCATGCGCTGGTGACCCAAAATACAGCCCTTAGTGTTTAGTGAATAAATAACTTGTGTTCTATGTGTGTTTGTGTTGGCAGTGGCCTGAGTTTAGTTAAAAGTACAGTCAGAGATTTTATGCAATTTCAAGCCCATCATTTTTTTTTTTACATTCAGTAATCATTTGGACAAAAGCATCTGCTCATACAGTTAAATATAAACATAAACAAACAGTTAAACATAAACATAAACATAAACAAACAGTTAGATATAAACATAAATAAACAGTTAAACATAAACATACAGTTCAACATAAACAAACGTGACTTCCTGCGCTGATGTCCTAAGTGTTTCTTTGCATATGTGTGTGCGTGCGTGTGTGTGCGCGCATGTGACTGTGTGTGTGAATGTGTTCAACTAAATGCGCTGATGTCCCAGCGTAATTTATAAGTGTTTCTTTGCGTGTGTTGTGTGTGTGTGTGTATGTGTGTGTGTGTGTGTGTGTGTTTCTGTGGTGTTGCTATCTTGGTTTCCTGTCCTGCAAGTCTATGCTGAAGTGTGAGTGTGTGTGTGTGTGTGTGTGTGTTTATGGGTGGGCGAGAGAACAGAAACCACACTAATTTTCCACTGCAGATCAACCAAGAAAATGGCATGCACACACACACACACACACACACACACACACTGAACTGACCCCCTAGTAGTTGGCCTTCATGGTCTATGCTAAAAGCAGACTAACAGACTATATAAAGTAGCATATGTCTGATGTGTGTGTGTGTGTGTGTGTGTGTGTGTGTGTGTGTGTGTGTGTGTGTGCGTGTGTTTATGGTTGGGCGAGAGAACAGAAACCACACTAATTTTCCACTGCAGATCAACCAAGTCAAGTCAAGTCAAGTCGGGTTTTATTGTCAATTTCTTTACATGCACTGGTCATACAAAGAATTGAAATTTTGTTTCTTACTTTCCCATGCAGACATAGACATACTTTAATACAGACATAGACATACTTTAGACATAGACATAGCCATAGACAATAAACATTAAATTAAAGTGCGAGACTGAAATATAGAACATATATAAAAAATAGAAATATAGGACATATATCAAAAAATAGAGGTAGTTGTGTTGTATATATACATAGTCTTAACAGTTACATGAAGTTTTAAACTTGTGCTTGTGTGACCTGTATATTTACATTGATGTGCAGTAATTTCAAGTATATCAGGCTTGATGTGAAGCAGCAACACGTTAGGCTGCACAGTCACAGTGCAGTTCCACAGGGCGGTGTTGGGGGGGGGTTAGGGTAGACAGGATCCTAGGTTCCTAGGTTCCTGGCTGGCCTATGGGTGGGGGGGGCTGTTAGTGATGGGAGAGTGTTCAGCATCCTGATTGCTTGGTGGATGAAGCTACTTGCAAGTCTGGTGGTGCGGGAGCGGAGGCTCCTGTACCTCTTTCCAGAGGGCAGGAGGCTGAACAGTTTGTGTGCAGGGTGGGTTGTGTCCTTGACAATCATTAGTGTTTTGCGGGTGAGGCGGGTGGTGTAAAGGTCCTGTAGAGAGGGGAGTGGTGCTCCAATGATCCTCTTAGCTGTGTTAACAATGCGCTGGAGGGTCTTCCTGTTCTGATCTGTGCAGCTTCCGCCCCACACTGTGATGCTGCTGGACACGATGCTCTCGATGGTCCCTCTGTAGAATGTAGTCATGACGGGAGGCGTGGCACTTGCCTTCTTCAATTTGCGCAAGAAGTAGAGGCGCTGCTGGGCTTTCTTCGCCAGTGATGCTGTGTTGGTGGTCCAGGAGAGGTCGTCGCTGATGTGCACCCCCAGAAATGTTGTGCTGCTCACTCTCTCCACAGCATCTCCGTCGATGGACAGTGGTGGCAGTTGTTTGTGGCCTCTCTGAAAGTTGACAACAATCTCCTTGGTCTTGCTGACATTCAGCAGTAGGTTGTTGTCTTTGCACCATTTAGCCAGCAGGTCTACTTCTTCTCTGTAGTGAGCCTCATCGCCCTTAGTGATGAGGCCCACCAGTGTTGTGTCGTCCGCAAACTTCACCAGATGGTGAAGTTGCACCAGATGGTGGCAAGACAATGACACACACACACTGACACAGTGAATTGACCCCCTAGTTGGCCTTCATGGTCTTTGCTAACAGCTAACAGCTACATAAAGTAGCATATGTCTGATGTGGGTGGTGATGACCACATGTTTTTGTTGGATGATTCTCTGTGCAAACTGAGCTATTTTCAGGTGTGTGTGTGTGTGTGTGTGTGTGTGTGTGTGAGAGAGAGAGAGAGAGAGAGAGAGAGAGAGAGAGATAGCTAATGGAAACATGATTTTCATACTTTTAAGGCTGTACAAGTAGCATAGCATGAGCTACTGATTGAATGGGAGCTAGCATAGCATCAGCCATTGATTTGAATGGGAGTTAGCATAGCATCAGCTATTGATTAGAATGGGGGGTTAGCATAGCATCAGCCATTGAATTGAATAGGGGGTTAGGGAGTTAGCATAGCTTCAGCCATTGAATTGAATGGGAGTTAGCATAGCATTAGCCATTGAATTGAATGGGGGGTTAGCTTCAGCCATTGAATTGAATGGGGGGTTAGCATAGCTTCAGCCATTGATTTGAATGGGGAGTGATAATTCCTCTGTCCAGGTCCACTACTTCCATGGCAGTAAGGGGGTTTGTGGGGTTTTCTAACAGTGCAAGCTAGCAGTAGCCTGGAGCAGTGTAGTCTGTAGCAGTGTAGGAGGTCAGAGTCACAACAGGCACTACCTCTGCACTCATCAACACACACACACACATGAATACACACACAGACACACACACGCACACGAATACACACACACGAATACACACACACACACACACACACACACAAATACACAGACACACACACACACAAATATACACACACGTACCCTGACCTCTTTTTAAACACCCTTCCATAAACTATACAGATGATGATAGCATTAAACAACAACAGTGTTTTGAATGTGTGTTCCTGCATTCATGTGTGTTTGTGTGTGTGCGCGTGTATATATGCCTCTGTGTGTGTTAGTGTGTGCATGCCAGGCGTTTAGTGTATGTGTTACTGTCTGTGTGTGTGTGTGTGTTTATGAGTGTGTGTGTGTAGTGAGTGTGTGTGTGTGTGTGGATGTAGTGTGTGTGTGTAGTGTGTGTGTGTAGTGTGTGTGTGTGTGTTATGAGTGTGTGTGTGTGTGTGTTTATGAGTGGTTATGAGTGTGTGTGTGTGTGAGTGTGTGTGTGTGTGTGTGTGTGTAGTGAGTGTGTGTGTGTGTGTGTAGTGTGTGTGTGTAGTGTGTGTGTAGTGTGTGTGTGTGTGTGTGTGTGGTCTACTTTTGAAGGGAGACAGAGTGGGTGGGTCTGTGTGATCATCATCAGGTCATCATCACGTCCTCTCTCCACTAAACTCACTCATTAGAGGACTCAACTACCCTGCACACACACACACACACACTCACGCTCACACACACACACACATACACACGTACACACCATGTTGAAGGGTGCTTCATCTGGCCTGCTTTTCTATAGGTTGGGTAAGTACTCATCGATTAATAATAAATTAATTAATATTGAGTGTTCACTTATTCTAGACGTCAGTGTCCAACACTTGCTATTTGATGGTCAAACTCAACGTGCAAAGGTGTTCATGTGTGTTCTGTGTGTGTGTGTGTGTGTGTGTGTTCATGTGTGTCCATAGTGAGTCCATAGTGTGTCAATAGTGTGCACATTACAGTTACAGTATTTAAAATATACTGTATATTTATATACACACACACACACACACACACATCATAGTGTGCACATTACTATTGGTGTTACAGTGCTGCAGTCTAATACCACAATCAGGGAATCCGAGGACACTTGCTCTGTTTATGTGTGTCCGGTGTGCTTGGGTGTGTGTGTGTGTGTGTGTATGTGTGTTTGTGTGTGCCTACATGCATGCATGTGTGTGTGTGTGTGTGTCTGTTAGGTGTGCTGCTGGCTGTGTTCTCCATGTCCATGTCCACCTCAGTGGTGGTGCGTGAGGGTCAGTCGGTCCAGATGAACTGTTCATTTGGCGTAAAGGAGACAGGATTCACCTCAGTCACCTGGCTGAGACAGACCAACCAGTCCAGTCCAGTGTCCATCCTCACAGCTTTCTACAGCCAGCAGAAGCATCAGGCCAGCACCGCAAATGACCACAATGGATTCAGCAGCAAGCGCTTCACATCATCAGTGGACCACTACACCTCAACATTACAGATCAGAGGTGTGAGTGTGTCTGACTCTGGACTTTACTACTGTGGGATGCACCCTGGGGACCACATGGTCTATTACAATGCCACCTACTTAACCATCACAGGTAACCTTTCTCTCTTTCACTGTGTGTGTGTGTGTGTGTGTGTGTTTATGTGTTTGAGTGTGTGTGTGTGTGTGTGTGTGTGTGTGTGTGTGTGTGTGTGTGTGTGTGTGTGTGTGTGTGTGTAACACTTGCTTCTAGTTTTTATTGAAGAGCGGAACACTAGTTTCTACAGTAGTTCTTACTGAAGAGCAGAACGCTAGCTTCTAGTTCAGGGGTGTCCAACATAAGGCCCGGGGCCAGATCAGACATTCACATCCCGCTGTCTTCAATAATGTGTAATAACAGACACTTTCTAATGAGGAGACACAGCACTCAAAAAATCCTCCATAGGAATGCATGGGCTTAGTTTGTAACACCAATATGGCAGTTGTCTACGCATATCACACCCCTTCCAGGCCAGACAGGAAAACCACTGGGTCTTTGCAGGCCACCCAAAATATGGTGTTGCTAAAATTAGCAAATGCGCAAATTTGTTGATAACCATTGCATTCAAGTTGACTACTAAGTTCTTATCATCTTAATTCCGATGTAAATGGAGAAGTCTTTTTCAAGACTCAAAAGGGCCTGTCCCAAGAAAAACGTATTTGTTTAAACATGTGAGGAAACGGTCCAACCAGTAGACTATGATAAACTAGCCAATCAGGCTACTCTTTTGTTTACGATATTTCCAAGCTTCAATCAGTGCTGCTGGCAGCTGAAGCAGCAAGAGACAGAAAGAGGTGGAGCTGTTGGAGCCTGTAGCAATAGCAACAGTAGCCTAGCTACAGTATACTATCTGGATAAGGTGTAGCAATAGCAACAGTAGCCTAGCTACAGTATACTATCTGGATAAGGTGTGCTGTAGCAACAGTAGCCTAGCTACAGTATACTATCTGGATAAGGTGTAGCAATAGCAACAGTCAAAAGTACAAAAAGATTGCACCTCTGACAGTTCGGGTTTCTCGGGGGACCATTGATGGCGGGACACACAACAGGGCAGTGAATGCAGTCAGTGTAGGTGCTACGGCGTGGGACTACTGGTGCGTGTGGTGGAAATGTTTGGTGGAGCAAAACCAGCGGGTACCTCGCGGCTTGCGGAGATGTTGTGGATAAAAACTGGTGAGTACAGAAATATGTGCGACGCTATGTGACGGTGAAATATGAATGTGTTCAGAACGCGCTAAACCGGTATCGCGTGTAATGAACTTGCCGTGTGCAGATGTGTGCGTGTGTGTCGGGAAATGTTTGTCAGTTATGTGTAGGGACAACGTCGGGAGCCTTTGGGGAAAAGTTTAACTGGAGGGCAACTTTTCCACACCTCTGTTCTACGCATTAACTGAATCCCTGTTCCAAACAGTGCTTTATTTTTTAATAAGCCTACAGAGGAAAGCAAACAGTTCAACATTTTAAACATGTGTAGGCCTAGACCGTAGAGGACTCACTGCTGTCAGTGTCAGCATCACTGCTAACAGTAGCTACGTCTTTTAACATTACGGTTAAATGCCTGAAAAATAAGCTGCTGCTGTTGTTTTCTTTTCATGACTGAATGATTTAGGCTATTATCCTATGAATGAATGGAACGTTGTGTTTTTAAGTGCCAGAATTGACCCATCCAAAGCCACGCCTGAAAACCGCCACAGGCCAATCGTTATCATGTCATGACAATGCTACGTTTTCATATTTTATAGTCTATGATTTCCATGCACACCATATTCCGGTTTTATTCGCAATAATGGCAATATTCAGATTGCACATGAGTCAATAACTATAGACTAGTTGTGACACAAGTTTTTTTTTTAATTGTTGTAGGCTAATATTGAATTATTTCACAAATAAAGCTGTGAGAAATTGTACGCACAGTGCGTACAGGATTACACCTGCCGGCGCCACTGCTACACACATGAGAGACGCAGAGTAATATTATACATGTTTATACATGTTTAACTAGCAGTTCAACCAATGCATGCTAGATAAGACAGTACATTAAAAGCATGGACATGGCTAGCGGAGTTTATGGCTAGTTACGTTAACCAGTATGGAGAAACTTATAGTCAAAAGGAAAACATTAACAAACTTTTTGTCAAAACATGCTAAATGCAGTACAATCCTTACAGTGCATGTAAAATAGTATAACACATGGGAAACATCGAAGTGATCAACTTAAACATCAATAGAAAACTGATATACTGGGTGGAGTGCTTTGTACAGTGAACCTACCAGATCAAAAGCATACGGCTACTCTGATCGGGTAGGGAAGCAACACAAGACTACACGCAGCAGATCTGCAGTACACCATATGGCCAAGGGTGGCTCCCATTCACAACTATTAAACAAGGCTGTTTTACTTTGGCGAAAATCATATATAACAATACACTACATTTTTAACTCTGTTACACATGCTCCCCTCAGCTCCTCTTCACACACACACACGCACGCCACACGCACGCATGCATACACACACATACTCACACACAATACACTAAATTTTTAACTCTGTTACACTCAGTAAAGTATGCAAGTGCATGCTCAGTAAACCATGTGCTGCCACAGTGTACTTGCTGGGGACTTTGGCCATCGTGTGTGTGTATGTGTGTGTGTGTGTGTGTGTGTGTGTTGTAGGTGTGCTGCTGGCTGTGTTCTCCATGTCCATGTCCACCTCAGTGGTGGTGCGTGAGGGTCAGTCGGTCCAGATGAACTGTTCATTTGGCGTAAAGGAGACGGGATTCACCTCAGTCACCTGGCTGAGACAGACCAACCAGTCCAGTCCAGTGTCCATCCTCACAGCTTTCCATAACCACCAGAAGAATGAAACAAGCAACGCAAATTACCACAGTGGCTTCAGCAGCAAGCGCTTCACATCATCAGTGGACCACTACACCTCAACATTACAGATCAGAGATGTGAGTGTGTCTGACTCTGGACTTTACTACTGTGGGATGCAGCCTGGGGACCACATGGTCTATTACAATGCCACCTACTTAACCATCACAGGTAATCATTACCTTTCTTTCACTGTGTGTGTGTGTGTGTGTGTGTGTGTGTGTGTGTGTGTGTGTAACACTAGCTTCTAGTTTTTATTGAAGAGCGGAACACTAATTTCTACAGTAGTTCTTACTGAAGAGCAGAACGCTAGCTTCTAGTTCAGGGGTGTCCAACATAAGGCCCGGGGCCAGATCAGACATTCACATCTCGCTGTCTTCAATAATGTGTAATAACAGACACTTTCTAATGAGGAGACACAGCACTCAAAAAATCCTCCATAGGAATGCATGGGCTTAGTTTGTAACACCAATATGGCAGTTGTCTACGCATATCACACCCCTTCCGCAGCAAAACGTCGACATGTGAATACATTGAGCCAATCACGTACTGTGTTGTGATGTGAATACGTTGAGCCAATCATGTGGGGTGTTGTGAAGACATCTTGCCAATCATGTGTTGTGAACTCGCCGCTGGAGCAAGATTGGTGTCGTGAAACCTTGCGCACATGTATTTCTGCCGAAATGGATGCCCGATGAGTGCCCAAAAAGCGTTGCAATATGGTCACCGAGTGCAGGGACTTGCCTAAAAGGACTTTGGTAATAAGCAATATCTCTTTGACAGGGCTTAACAATTGGGCCAGACAGGAAAACCACTGGGTCTTTGCAGGCCACCCAAAATATGGTGTTGCTAAAATTAGCAAATGCGCAAATTTGTTGATAACCATTGCATTCAAGTTGACTACTAAGTTCTTATCATCTTAATTCCGATGTAAATGGAGAAGTCTTTTTCAAGACTCAAAAGGGCCTGTCCCAAGGAAAACGTATTTGTTTAAACTTGTGAGGAAACGGTCCAACCAGTAGACTATGATAAACTAGCCAATCAGGCTACTCTTTTGTTTACGATATTTCCAAGCTTCAATCAGTGCTGCTGGCAGCTGAAGCAGCAAGAGACAGAAAGAGGTGGAGCTGTTGGAGCCTGTAGCAATAGCAACAGTAGCCTAGCTACAGTATACTATCTGGATAAGGTGTAGCAATAGCAACAGTAGCCTAGCTACAGTATACTATCTGGATAAGGTGTGCTGTAGCAATAGTAGCAATAGCAACAGTAGCCTAGCTACAGTATACTATCTGGATAAGGTGTGCTGTAGCAATAGCAACAGTAGCCTAGCTACAGTATACTATCTGGATAAGGTGTGCTGTCATGAATAAATAATTATTCATGGGGCAGCCGTGGCATACTGGTTAGGGCTTCGGGCTTGGAACCGAAGGGTTGCCGGTTCGAACCCTGACCAGTAGGAATGGCTGAAGTGTCCTTGAGCAAAGCCCCTTACCCCTCACTGCTCCCCGAGCGCTGCTGTAACAAGGCAGCTCACTGCTCCGGGTTAGTGTGTGCTTCACCTCACTGTGTGTTCACTGGGTGCTCTGTGTGTTCACTAATTCACAGATGGGATAAATGCAGAGACCAAATTCCTTATGTACGCAAGTATACTTGGCCGAGATACCTGATTTACATTTAATTATATAATGGGAAGGTTAAGTTTAAAATAAAAGTGAAAAAAAGAAAAAGCTGAAGAATGTTCTAGCTGTAAAAAATCAATGTAAACTACAAATGATGAAGATGTCCTTTATTTAAACACTGTAGTTCACATTTACTGAAAATAGCTTTAGGTTTTTAGACTTGTTTTATGACATTGTATATGTAACGGAGGCGAACTGAGCTAGCATGCTAGTTGCCCGTGTAAATCCTCACACTCCTAACCTTAAGAACGCTAACCGCTGAGTTGGAAGCCTGGGCTTTTAGCTCAGTGGTTAGAGCGTTCGACTCCCACGTCGGTGTGTGTGGAGGTGGCGGGTTTGAGGGCCGGTGTGTGTGGAGGTGGCGGGTTTGAGGGCCGGTGTGTGTGGAGGTGGCAGGTTCGAGGGCCGAGAGCGGCGGACAAATTACGACCTCTGTTACACATACACACATCACATATGTCATGAGCCGTGGCGAGTCCTCATATGAGATCTAGAGTCTGTCTCAAATGGTGTACTTACGTGAGTACACTTTTGTGTAGTACACTATGTGCACTGTGTGCTTACTGGCGGAGTGCGCAAATTTTAACAAAATAGTATTGTCTCATATCAAACACTAACTCCGTGCACTTCACGGAAATGACGATCGCAAACATTTTAACATAATTTTATTGGCGTCCTCAACTCGACAGTGACATGGTCATACTGTGTCAAAACATGAACGTTTATGTTATAACTTGCTTGTACCTCCGTAAAGTCTGTTTTCCACTGCTGCTGCTTCAGCTTTCTCAACCGCGATTTCCACGAGTTTGAAAACGCTCCCTCCCCTTCCGCTATCTGGCCAAGATGGCGTCCGTTAAGGGCGAAAAGTGTCCAGCGTTGCACACTCAGCTTTTTGACCGTTATGAGTGCACCATCCGGGAACTTGCAGCGCCCTTCGTGTCGTTGGAATTGTCAGTGTGAACACCCTCATGCACTCAAATTAGGTATTGTAAGTGCAGAAGTACGCGATTTGAGACAGGCTCCTAGTAATCTGTCTGCACTTGCGTTAGCAGGTTCTCCTCCTGCAGTACAGTTCTGCAGTGGGGTGTGTGGAACCATGGTTCTAGTCCTGGGGGTTCTCAGTGCTGTTCTCAATGTGGTGCTGGTCATACTCATCCTGACCAAACACAGAGGTGGACTCACACACAACACAGGTTTATTTTAGTATCTTCTAAACCTTGATAAAGGCTGTTTTTAGAGATGGTCATATTGTGTGTTTTAGTATCTTCTAAACCTTGATAAAGGCTGTTTTAGTATCTTCTACACTTGATAAAGGCTGTTTTAGTATCTTCTACACTTGATAAAGGCTGTTTTTAGAGATGCTCATATTGTGTGTTTTAGTATCTTCTAACCCAGTGGTTTTCAAAGTGGGGGCCGTGGCCCCCTGGGGGGCCGCCAGGGGGTGCCAGGGGGGCCTCAGCAAATTGGAAGGAAAAATAAAAGCAACAAATAAATACATTTAAAACATTTAAAATATACTATGAGGGTTGTTATACAATGCCATTATAATAATGTGACGCATATCTGAACATATTTCCCATGATAATGACTGGGAATAATAGTAGAGTGATAGCTCTCATATAGCAGAAAGCCCCAAATACATTTTTTACAGACTGTATGCTCCATCGCGATGTGGTTGTGGCTAAAATAATTATTAGATTAGCTTAAAGGAGAATTCCGGTGTGATATTGACCTAAAGTGTGTTGAAACATGATACCAAGTTTGAACGTATGTCTCATAGCTCATCTCGGCTTGTCCCCTGCACTCCAAAATCTGGCGCTAGTTAGCCAATGCTACCAACAGACAATTACAAGTTTGTTTACCATCAAATTGGCTGCATAAAGGTGAAAATCTTGCAGTATAATGTACCTTTTAATATGCACACCCCGCATTCATACATGTTCTTGGTAGTTGCCCCATCTGTGCCCTATTGCCCCCATGCTGTAGTAGTAATTGCCCCATCTGTGCCCCTCTTGCCCCCATGCTGTAGTAGTAATCGCCCCATCTGTGCCCCTCTTGCCCCCATGCTGTAGTAGTAATTGCCCCATCTGTGCCCCTCTTGCCCCCATGCTGTAGTAGTAATTGCCCCATCTGTGCCCTATTGCCTCCATGCTACTGCTCCATGCCTACTAGCATTGTGGTGGTCAGTGGGAAGCGCTGATTGGTTGGTAGGTACACATTTTTTCACTAATGTACATGCACAAATAATTGTACACAGCTGCAAAACTTTGTTACACATGTGAACATCTTTTGACAAGCTCACAATATTAATGATCCTATATTGCCTCCGTAGTTGACAGAGCGGTTACACATTAGTCTCGTAATGCAGATTTAATTTCAGTAACCAAGTAGGTTTATGGATGTTATGGATAGTCTTAACATACATTTTAATACAAATACAAATTTAACACAAATCTTAAATGTACATTCCCTGGCTAAGAGAGTGTGTGAGAGCACATTCCCTGGCTAAGAGTGTGTGTGTGTGAGAGCATATTCCCAGGCTACAGTAAGAGTGTGTGTGTGAGAGCACATTCCCTGGCTAAGAGAGTGTGTGTGTGTGTGAGAGCATATTCCCTGGCTACAGTAAGAGTGTGTGTGAGAGATGTGATGCTGGACGTGAGTGATAGTTTGTTCAAATACAAAACCTGATGCCACCATCACATGACACCATGCCAGTCACACAACTGTCCTTTTTGTTTTGTGTGTGTGAGTGTGTGTGCCATCTGTGTGTGTGTGTGTGTTTGTGTGTGTGTGTGTATGTGTGTTGTTTCAGGTTCCGGATTCTCTGAACTATGCAGCCCTGAACTTCTCTGGCAAGAAGAGGAAGAGCAACTCCAACCTCCAGACCAACAACCCACACGTCACAAACGCTGCCACTAGATAAACAGCATAAGGCACACACACACATCTCTGAAACACACATTGGTGTGTGTGTGTGTGTGTGTGTGTGTGCGCACTTTGTTGTATATGCCATTCATTTAAAATAAAAACTGTTGCATTCAACAGCATTTTGAGAGTTTTCTTATTATAAATTATGTATAGCATGTTCAATAAATAACTTGTGTTCTATGTGTGTTTGTGATGGCATGTCCCTGTGTGTGTGTGTGTGTGAAAGAGAGAGAGAGAGAGAGAGAGAAGGAGAGATAACCATAGCATCTAAAACGAGATAACCCCAGTGCTTTCACTGGATTCCTGAGTGATGTGTTTTACAGTCCAGCGTCACCCCCTGCTGGTGAGAAACAGAACGGCAGGTAACACATTCTCCAGCCCCTTAAAGAGTTTACTGTAAGGGAAGCAGGTAACACATTATCCGGCCCGTTATAGACTGTAAGAGAAGTCTTCTTCCTCTGCTGGTGAGAAACAGAACAGCAGGTAACACATTCTCCATGATTCTCTGGGTGGGGGGAGTGTGGAGATGCCTGGCTGGGTATCTGGGTGGGTGGGGGGAGAGTGGAGGTGCCTGGCTGGGTATCTGGGTGGGGGGACAGTGGAGGAGGTGCCTGGCTGGGTATCTGGGTGGGTGGAGGTGCCTGGCTGGGTATCTGGGTGGGTGGAGGGAGAGTGGAGGTGCCTGGCTGGGTATCTGGGTGGGTGGAGGTGCCTGGCTGGGTATCTGGGTGGGTGGAGGGAGAGTGGAGGTGCCTGGCTGGGTATCTGGGTGGGTGGAGGGAGAGTGGAGGTGCCTGGGTGGGTCTCCGTAGATGGCTGGGGATTCGGCTGTGGAAGGCACGGAATTCTCAGCATCACTAGTTTACCATCAAAATAACTAAAAAGCTTTAAAAAAAAAAAAAAAAAAACTTGCTTAGGGTGCCTTTAAAAACAACTACAGACTAACTTGGTTAGAAAGCCTTTAAAAACAACTACATACTAACTTGCTAGGATGCCTTTAAAAACAACTACATACTAACTTGCTAGGATGCCTTTAAAAACAACTACAGACTTACTTGCTTAGGATGCCTTTAAAAACAACTACAGACTAACTTGGTTAGAAAGCCTTTAAAAACAACTACATACTAACTTGCTAGGATGCCTTTAAAAACAACTACAGACTAACTTGCTTAGGATGCCTTTAAAAACAACTACATACTAACTTGGTTAGAAAGCATTTAAAAACAACTACATACTAACTTGCTAGGATGCCTTTAAAAACAACTACAGACTAACTTGCTTAGGATGCCTTTAAAAAACAACTACATACTAACTTGCTTAGGATGCCTTTAAAAAACAACTACATACTAACTTGCTTAGGATGCCTTTAAAAACAACTGCAGACTAACTTGGTTAAAATGCCTTTAAAAACAACACAGTAACAAGTAAAAAACACACATGTAAATAAGCATGTCAGTATTCTGTAAGTAAAACACACACATGTAAATAAGCATGTCAGTATTCTGTAAGTAAAACACACATATGTAAATAAGCATGTTTGTCGCTGTCTGTGTCTGCATGTACACGTGTATAAATGTGTGTGTGTGTGTGTGTGTGTGTGTGTGAAGGGGGGGCATATGTGTGTGTGAAAGAGGTAGACAGAGAGGGAGAGAGACAGAGAGAGAGACAGAGAGAGAGAGAGGGAGAGAGGTAGAGAGAGAGAGGGAGAGAGACAGAGAGAGAGAGAGGAGGAGACATTGACTACGGAACCCAGCAGTGCATCCCCTGTGCAGAACTGGAGGTGTAACAGTAATGTGAGAGTCCCAGCTTCAGCTTCATGAGGACATGATGGCGCTCACTTACAGTAATGTGAGAGTCCCAGCTTCAGCTTCATGAGAACATGATGGCGCTCACTTACAGTAATGTGAGAGTCCCAGCTTCAGCTTCATGAGGACATGATGGCGCTCACTTACAGTAATGTGAGAGTCCCAGCTTCAGCTTCATGAGGACAAGATGGTGCTCCTGAAACGGGACAGGAAGGAACAAGGCCAGCCTGAACAGGCTCTCTGTGGCCACCAGAGGGCACACTTGGGCAGATACAGAAGTGTGTGTGAGAATGTGTGTGTGTGTGTGTGTGAGAATGTGTGTGTGTGTGGACCGATCACATGTTCACTGACTTGCTGAATCTAGCTCAGCACATCACATCACATCATCCTCACGGGTACAGTAAACAACACGCACAGGGTAACAATTAAAGGACACGGGTACAGTAAACAACACGCACAGGGTAACAATTAAAGGACACGGGTACAGAAAACAACACGCACAGGGTAACGACAATTAAAGGACACGGGTACAGAAAACAACTGGGCTGCTCAAGGAGCTGTGCAAATGACTATTCTCTATACTGAACATATGAACATACTGAATATGCCATACTTAGCCTGCCTGATTGCTGCCTGATCAAAAACCTCCTGCAGGTTGAGTGGTGCAGGTCAAAAAGATCCTCATATAGAAGTTACATGCATGGGGTGTGTGTGTGTGTGAGAGAGAGAGAGAGAGACGGTGTGTGACAGAGACACTGTGTGTGTGTGTGTGTGTGTGTGTGTGTGTGCGCGTGCACCGAGGAAGATGAAAGCACCAGATACCTCTCAGAAGACAGCCCACGCACTGGTCACTTCACACACACACACACACATATATACACACACACCTCACACATACACTCACACACACATACACCAACACACTCACACATACATACATACACACACACACACTAACAAACACACATTCACACACTCTCTCACACACACACACGTAAACATTTGTATGACCCAAGGGAGAATGACCCAAAGCATTGCTAGTACTTTAGGTGCACGTGCACATCTCTTCCTCATTAAGATGCAAATCAGATGGCTGCTGTTCCTGCTGCAGCAACATGTCCAACAGGAAACCTCTTATCTCCTCCCTCTCTCTCTCCCTCTCTCTCCATCTCTCTCTCCCCCCCCTCTCTCTCCCTCTCTCTCCCTGTCTCTCTCCCCTCTCTCTCTCTCTCTCCCTCCCCTGCACCTCCCTCTATCTGTTCCTCTATCTCCCACTCTTTCTCCTCTCTCTCTCTTTCTCCTCTCTCTCTCTCTCTCTGTCATCTTTGTCACTCTATCTTCTCTTGTCTCTCATGTCAATTCTCTCTCTCTCTCTCTATCTGTGTGTGTGTGTGTGTGTGTGTGCGTGCGCGCCTGTGTGTGTTGAGAGAGTGGGGTGGGTTGGTGTTTTGCTCTATGTGTGTGTGTGTGTGTGGTGTGTGTGTGTGTGTGTGGTGTGTGTGTGCGCGCCTGTGTGTGTTGAGGGAGGGGGGTGGGTTGGTGTTTTGCTCTATGTGTGTGTGTGTGTGTGGTGGGTGTGTGTGGTGTGTGTGTGTGGTGTGTGTGTGCGCGCCTGTGTGTGTTGAGAGAGGGGGGTGGGTTGTATGGCTGGAGGAGTCTTGTGTTTGTTTTGGCCTCAGCCACTTGAGACCGGATCACTTCACAGGAAATGCTCTCTCTCCCTCCTTCCATATCTCTCTATCTCTCTCTCTCTCCATCTCTCTCTCTCTCCATCTCTATCACTCTCTCTCTGTCTCTCTAAATCTCTTTCTCCCTTTTTCTCTTTCTTTCTCTCCCTCTCTCTATCTCACTCTCTTCCTCCTCTCTCTCTCTCCCTCTCTCTTTATCTCTCCCTCTCTCTATCTCCCTCTCTCTATCTCACTCTCTTCCTCCCTCTCTCTCTCTCTCCCTCTCTCTTTATCTCTCCCTCTCTCTATCTCCCTCTCTCTATCTCACTCTCTTCCTCCCTCTCTCTTCCTCCCTCTCTCTCTCTCTCTATCTCTCCCTCTCTCTCTCTCTCTCTGCCTGTTTGATTTTATCATTCTGTCTGTTCCTGTCCCCCCCTTTATCTCCCTTATTTGCCCTGATCTCTCTCTCTCTCTTTCTCTCTATCTCTCTATCTCTCCATCATGAATAGAAATGAGCACCTAACCAGCAGTCCACTTCACCCAGCTGATCACTCTGACACACACACACACACACACACACACACACACACACCAGAACCACAGTAGGGCAGTGTCTGCATTTGAAGCGGCTGGGTAAGCCGGTGCTCCACGGCGGTGCCCTCGTTCGGACTTCAGGGACCAGCAGCCTAAACCCACAACGCCGAAGCGCACTAATTGGGGATAAAACAAGCTCCGAAAAATGCTATCCCTTAACGTAAATACAAACACACTTCGCCACTTAAACTAAACAAACAAAATGGTTGGCTAAATTGCTCTAATCTGCGCAAATACTCTTTGCCAGAACCAAAACTAACCTACATAAAAGACCTCCGAGAGTCCGAATTATAGTAGTCTACTCACAATTCCGGTTCAAAATGGTCGGATCGAGCCCCCATATGTCATGGCCACCTGGCTCACAGTAGCAATGACATAGGGGAGACCACACTGTTTGTTAAGTTAAATACAAAGTAATTTATTAAAACA
Source organism: Alosa pseudoharengus (assembly GCF_046254945.1). Classification (NCBI taxonomy): domain Eukaryota; kingdom Metazoa; phylum Chordata; class Actinopteri; order Clupeiformes; family Clupeidae; genus Alosa; species Alosa pseudoharengus. The sequence goes on along the minus strand of NW_027468640.1, from coordinate 2,201,242 downwards.
TTACAGTTTTTCTCAGTCGCTTTGGTGCTTTTTTCAGATCAGAATGAAAATCCTCATAACTATTAGTTCAACCTCCACAACATTTAGTCATTTGTGCACATCATAGTAGCAATTTCTCCTTCCTCTGAACAAATTGCAAATACTTTTGGACATGTATCAGTTGCTTTCATACAATTCTCTGCTGTTTTTTAACATTATCATTTGCTTATGTCATGTCAGTCAAAATCAAAAAACTATACTTATGAATGCTGAATAGTCGTTCCCAATAAAACTAATAGTCTTCCTTTCATTGCTTGAGTCATTACATACAAAATTGTTGAACTAGTTATCAAATTCTGTCACAATGCTGTAGAATTGCAAAGAGCATACAGTAAATATTTACGTATTCAGTGTCTTGTACTCACTTACTCACCTAACTACATCAATGTGTAACTTTACTGTAGTTTTCAAATGGCTGTACAAGTACTGTATAGTGCTGTCTTGAGCATGTTCAGGTAGTGTCACCAAGTTCTGACCTTTTTTTTGCATTGGAAAACACTGAGGGCCAGATGTACGTACATTTGCGAACGTAACGTTATCAGCGCCATGGACAAACCGCAGACTGCGAACGCTGACAGACCCAAGTTTCCGTCGTATTTATCAATCGTTCAATCCTTGGTGTAAACTGCGCCTTTCTCTGCCTCTCTCCGCCCATAAACGCAATTTACGAACGTCCACAACTGAATGGCAGAGCCTACAAGCGCAGTTGAATGAAGTTAACTGATGACAACATTAAAAAGAATCAAACGTTTAGCGATCATGAAATAATACCATAGATGATAAGATGTCAACGAGCAGGGAGATAATGAAGATCAGTAGTTCTAGTCAAACTACTTGTGAACGTAGGCTATGGAAAATTGGTCAAATCTAGCAAGTAGGAAAGTTTAAGTGAATGACGTGAAAGTGAAAGTAAGACATTCGAAAGGCCAACGAAAGTTAATGTGGCTTTTGATAGTAGCCTACAAAGACTTGCAAAACTGGTGCTCTAAATAGCGATTCTGTTGTCTTTGAAAGGTTCTCTTATTGAAGCATTGAACTTCAATTTGGATTAACACCTGCTTTTACAAGGCGCAAGTATTTAGGCGCAGAATAGACGTGCGCTTTCAGGAGCAGTCTTTGTACATACCGCGGAATACATAATTAGGCGCTCTTTACTCTTCCCCTCCCATCTTTTTACGCTAAACTCCCACTTTCCCCTGGATCCTCCCATGAATGCATATGCATGACACGAAAAGCGCAATTAGACATTTTCAGCTCCCGCGACAGGCAGATTGCGCTTTTACCTCATTGCGGCCTGTTTGTACATACCTCGCAATGATTTTAAACGCAAGTTGCGAAACAAATACGCCTGAAGTGGGCGCAAAAGCGTTAGTACATCTGGCCCTGAGAGAACTGTATTAATGAAAACATGACAAAGCCATTTGACTATCTTGTTCATAAACGATGGTGTCAAGACTTCTCATTTTGATGACACTGACAGTTTACAGTTTTTCTCAGTCGCTTTGGTGCTTTTCTCACATCACTATTAACATTTGCACAGCAGTTAGTGCATTTCTCAAAACAATTAGTACAAACTGCAAAACCTAGTGGATGACCTGCAAAAGCACGTCACTTGCTCAAAATGGATAGTCCATTCCTCAAAAGCAAGTATTTATGTCAATGAAACTGTCAGTGTAATCAAAATGAGAAGTCTTGACACCATCGTTTATGAACAAGATAGTCAAATGGCTTTGTCATGTTTTCATTATGACAGTTCTCTCAGTGTTTTCCAATGCAAAAAAAAGGTCAGAACTCGGTGACACTACCTGAACATGCTCAAGACAGCACTATACAGTACTTGTACAGCCATTTGAAAACTACAGTAAAGTTACACATTAGGGGAGTAAGTGAGTACAAGACACTGAATACGTACATTTTTACTGTATGCTCTTTGCAATTCTACAGCATTGACAGAATTTGATTGGATAGTTCAACAATTTTGTATCTAATGATTCAAGCAATGAAATGAAGACTATTAGTTTTATTGGGAACGACTATTCAGCATCCGTAAGTATAGTTCATTTTGACTGACATGACATAAGCAAATGATAATGTTAAAAAACAGCAGAGAATTGTATGAAAGCAACTGATACATGTCCAAAAGCATTTGCAATTTGTTCAGAGGAAGGAGAAATTGCTACTATGATGTGCACAAATTACTAAATGTTGTGGAGGTTGAACTAATAGTTATGAGAATTTTCATTCTGATCTGAAAAAAGCACCAAAGCGACTGAGAAAAACTGTAATTGACATGAATACCTGCTTTTGAGGAATGGACTATCCATTTTGAGCAAGTGACGTGCTTTTGCAGGTCATCCACTAGGTTTTGCAGTTTGCACTAATTGTTTTGAGAATTGCACTAACTGCTGTGCAAATGTTAATAGTGATGTGAGAAAAGCACCAAAGTGACTGAGAAAAACTATAACTTATATCATGAAAACATACTTTACATAACTAAGTGTACCAAGTCAGTAAATGAGAAGCAAGAGAAAACTAATCAAAGGTGTAGTGCAGATCAGTAAAGTGTAGACTATGTGTAATGCAAAAAGGCAAAAAGGATGAGGCTGCCGCCAGCATGGAGGCCAGAGCTAAGCCCAGTCAAACAGAGCTGTGCATGGCAGAGCATGGCAGAGAGTGAACTACTGGCAGGAGATGGTTTTTGAACAGTCCCGCCAATCAGCTGCTGTCTAGACTTGATGGCCTGAACAGACAGCGCCCCCTTCAGACTGGGGGGAGAGAGACCGCCAAACATATTATCTCAAAAGGTGGAGTGAGCATGCCCAGCACTGCAAAGCCAGGCGTGACAATAGAGATATGCATATCTGAAGTGAAATCCCTTCCTGTCCACATTATTGCTTTCCAAAGGTGTTCCATCCAGACTAGAACACTGACATTGAACTGCCACACAAGTGTCTAACACACACACACACACACACACACACACACACACACACACACACACACACACACACACACAACAACACTAACACTTTTTCACTAGTTCGCCCGTCGGCATGATTGCTATACTGAGTGAATAAGCTAAGCGCGTGTTTGGCATGGTAGCTGGCCGTGGTCATGAGATGCCTGAAGCGGAGATCGAGATAGAGCGATGGCCGCTTGCACCCCAAAAGAGCAGAAAGGAAGGCCACTACCGAAATACATTTGCGCTTGGAACCTGTCACGAGTGATGGGTACCCTTCATCTGAGATAAAGAGCGGGCTAGTAGGCGATGCTTGAGCTGACCGATATGAGATGTAGTGTGAGATGTAGTGTGATGGGTATGAAGCTGAGGATCTGAGGTAGAGTTGGATATGAATATGGAGTGCCCTTTTCGGAACTGATCGGTTTAGTCTGATTGGTAGTAAACGTAATTGTGTCCTGGTCTAACTCTCAAGATCTGCCATCGGGAATGAAATGCGACGAGGGGCATGTAAACTACATCTCAGCAGCCCAAAGGAGGCCGGTAAACATGATGGAGGGTGGATCAGAGTGTTGTGACATGAACCCCTTGC
>NW_027468640.1:2185152-2190152 GCF_046254945.1 Alosa pseudoharengus | reverse complement strand
TGTGTGTGTGTGTGTCTGTGTGTGTGTGTGTGTCTATTGGGTTACACTTTACTTGACAGTGTCGACATAAGAGTGACATAACACTGTCATGAACGTGTCATAAAGAAGTCATAAACGTTTATGACATAACGCTTCTGTTATTAAGAGACATTCGGTTTTTGTCATAACAATTTAGGGTTAGGATTAGGGTTAGGTTTAGAGTTAGGGTTAGGTTTTATGTGTCATGACAATGTCATGTCACTCTTATGTCAATACTGTCAAGTAAAGTGTTACCGTCTATTGATATGCACATGGTCTTGCGTGTGTGTGAGAGAAGCGACGAATAGGACGACTGCACATCAGGGGTCAGAGATGCGTGTGTGTGAGAGAGGTGAGGAATAGGACGACTGCACATCAGGGGTCAGAGATGTCAACACTATCTAGGATTGTTTGAGAGAGAGAGAAGATGTGTGATTGAAAGATGTTGCTGTTTTGGTTTATGTGTTTATTACATGTATGTCTGATGGTTGTTGCTTGGCTTAGTGCTGTATGTGGCTTCACCTTTCAGCTTTCAGTTCAAAGGTGTTTGAGTGTCTCTCTCTCTCTCTCTCTCTCTCTCTCTCTCTCTCTCTCTCTCTCTCTCTCTCTCACACACACACACACACACACACAAGGTTGTTTCTGAGGTGTGTTTCCTCATCCAATCCCCCAGAGGGCAGCAACACTATCGGTTCAGATCATCACTATCAGTCAGATCAGGTGTCGTATCAGTGAACTGTCAAAAATGACACAATTAAGCACATTTAAACAAAGTAAACATTGAAATGCCTTAAAGGGGTGGTGCGGGATTTGTGACAGGACACAATAAAAAAAGGTAGTTTTATTTCTAACAGTATTCTATCAACACAGACATTTACATCGATATTCTGGCGTTTTCATTTTTTGTTTAATTTGAATTTATTTGCCTCGGGTGTACTGTGGAGTGGCAGGCTAGCGCAAGTCAACGGTATGTGGTAGCCAATCAAAACACCTCTACAGTTAATCAAAACACCCCTAAATGTTATCAAACACCTCTACAAGTTCCTCGACAGGTAATCAAAACACCTCGACAGGTAATCAAAACACCTCTAAATGTTATTAAAACACCTCTACATGTCATCAAAACACCTCTACAGGTAATCAAAGACACTCTGCTCCCTATTCAACACATGAATCACCCTCAGGTGACACACTCTTTCTCTTCTCAACTATACACACATGCAGAGATGCACAGCAGATACAGAGAAAGAGAGGGAGGAAGAGAGAGAGAGGAATAGAGAGAGAGGAAGGAAGAGAGAGAGGAATAGAGAGACCTTAGAGGTCCATGAAACTTGTTAAAATTTGTCAAATCATTATTAGTACATTACTTGTGTGATGAAATCTTTATCAGTTTCACTGTGGAATATTCAGGGCATTAATTCATCCAGCTTTGGTTGTAAAACTAAAGCCCTGGAATTTAAGAAAAGCATTCAAAACACAGATATAATAATTCTCCAAGAAACATGGCGCAAAACTGATGAAGTGACTCTCTGTCCCACAGGGTATTGTGAAATAGCCATTTCCTCCAGAAAACATGTAAAAGTCACACGTGGAAGAGATTCAGGAGGCATAATTATTTGGCTGAAATTAGAAATAGCCGAATATATTACTACAATCAAAAAAGAAGAATCACATATCTGGCTTAGAATTGACAAAAAACTAACACAGACAACAAATGATATATTCCTCTGTGCTCTGTACATTCCCCCCTCTGAATCTCCCTACTATAATGAAGAGATTTTTGATACTCTCCACAGTCAGATCAACTACTTTCAGGCCCAGGGTAAAGTGTTGATCTGCGGAGACCTAAATGCCAGGGCCCACTTCCCCGAAAGCATCTTAAGCCTAAGAGCGTCGTAAAGTCCCTCTTACGAACGTCTTAAGATTTGCCGACTGTTTCCCGAAACCATCGTAGCTTAAGAGCATCGTGAAAACACTCGTAGATCTACGAGTGCTCCAGAGTACTCGTTACCGGCTAAGAGCGTCTTAACAGTACTTCTCACTGAGGTCACCAACAGGACATACAGAGGAATTACAATTTAGAATACATAATCCAATTTACGCTCCCATTCTTTATTGTGTTTACCTGTGATGAATCAGATTTTAGCGTGCAAAATAGCCTACATGTAATGGTCATAATAACGTGATGAAAAGCGGACAAAAATGCAATCAAGTTATGAAACGAGACGTTGCCAGAATAGTTTGACATTATCTTTGCTAAGTGAATATTTTATTAGGCCCATGAAGTAAAAAGCAGAGAAAGCAACATGTGGTTTAGTCTGTAGCCTACTGCATCAAAATCTAAGCCTACACATTTCCTCTCTTTCTTACTCGACTTCTTTCTTATCTTCAAACGTGTTCTTAAGTGGCACCGCGAAAATTATTGCATGGTGCAACAATCTAATCTTAAAATAATTACAATTATTTATGTCTCTGAGTGGTATATAACCTACTTGGGATGCTTACATGCAGATGTCAAAGTGTTTCTATTTTCGTATTGATGTGAATTAATGTGTAGATCCGAAGTTTAAATGGTAGGCCTATAGCTGTGACGTGCAGTCACCTGACATCACCGTCAAATCAGAGGATATTTCAGAACTATTAACGTGGACAGCTCCCCTTAAGAGCATCTTAAGAGCAGTGCACGCGCGTTCACGCTACGAGCATGTTCGGGAAACAGTCGGAAAAACCAAACAAACGATCGTAAGATGAATCGTAGAAAACCCTCTTAAGAGCGTGTCTCCGTCGTTATCGGGGAAGTGGGCCCAGGACAGGATCTTTAGCCGACTACAACTCAGATGAAGGTAATAACCATATATTCGGCAGCGATTATCTATCAAACATGGTAAACTTTGCCCGTAATACTTTTGACAACTCAGTCAATAAAAATGGTAAATTGCTCATCGAGCTCTGTAAAAGCCTTGGTCTGTACCTGCTCAATGGTAGGGTGCGAGGGGACTCATTAGGAAGATATACCTACAGCTCACCACTTGGCTGCTCAACAGTTGATTATATAATTACAGATTTGGACCTATTCACTTTCAAAGCATTCACGGTCAAACCACTAACACCTCTGTCAGACCACAGTCAAATTACTATGTATCTTAAAATTAGCGAAAATACCAACACACACAAAAGGCCCATACCTGTAATGCTGTACAGCACTAGAGAAACCTACAGATGGGCCGATAACAGCAAAGAGGAGTACCTGAAAGCTTTTTGTCAACCTAAAGTGGGTTCTCAAATAGAAACATTTTTAGCACATACTTACCTGCATAATAAAGAGGGCGTAAACCATGCAGCCGAAGAACTAAACAACATTTTCCATTACAACCATTGGCAACCATTTCTAATCTTACAACTACCAGGAATAAACAAGAAAAGGAAAAATGGTTTGATCAAGATTGCAAATTAATGAAGAAAAAAACGTAGACTCCTGTCAAATAAAAAACAACCCGACAATCCTGGTTTACGCCTTAGCTATTATGAAGAGCTTAAACAATACAAAAACACACTCAGAAAGAAGAGGGAACAGTTCACAAAAAATCAATTAGAGACAATTGAAGAATCTTTAAATTCAAATAATTTCTGGAATAACTGGAATAAACTTAACAAAAAGCAACATGAGGAACTTGCCATCCAAAATGGAGGAGTATGGAAAAGTCACTTTGAAAACCTCTATGGAAAACACAGCATGAACCCAGAACAAACCCAAATTTACCAAAAAATGATTGACATGGAAAACACAATAAATAAATATCAAAACCCACTAGACTACCCAGTTACAGAAAATGAACTAACAGAAAAACTCAAAGGCTTGCAGCCAAGAAAGGCAAGTGGCCCTGATGGCATCCTTAATGAAATGATTAAAAATGCAAGCCACAATTTTCATCTGGCTATTCTAAAACTGTTCAACTTGGTTCTGAGTGTCGGATACTTCCCTGATGTCTGGAATGAAGGACTCATTACACCCCTTTTCAAAAGTGGAGACAAATTAGACCCTAATAACTACCGGGGCATTTGTGTAAACAGTAATCTGGGGAAGTTATTTTGTAGCATTTTAAACAATAGAATAATAAACTTCCTTATCAAGCATGATGCCCTGAGTAGAAGTCAAATTGTTTTTTTACCAAAATGTAGAACATCAGATCATATTTTCACCCTACACATCTTAATAAATAAATATGTAAACCAAAATAAAACAAAAATATTTGCTTGCTTTGTAGATTTCCAGAAGGCCTTTGATTCTATTTGGCATGATGGCCTATTTTTTAAACTTATTGAATCTGGTGTAGGGGGAACAACATAATAAAAACAATGTATTTAAACAACAAATGTGCAATTAAAATTGGAAACAAACAAACAGAATTCTTCACTTAAGAACGGGGTGTGAGACAGGGCTGTCCTCTATCACCGACCCTCTTCAATATATATATTAATGAATTGGCAAAAAGACTCGAGCAGTCAGCAGCTCCTGGCCTCCTATTAAATGACTCCGAAATCAAATTTCTTCTTTTTGCGGACGACTTGGTTCTGCTGTCTCCAACAGAAGAGGGTCTACAGCAGAACCTAAATGTCCTGCACAAGTTCTGTCAGACCTGGGCCCTGACTATTAACCCACAAAAAACAAAAATAGTAACCTTCCAGAAAAAATCCAGACATCAGAGAAAGAAATTAACCCTTGGTACATATGCAATCGAACAAGTAAAAAGTTACACCTAGTTAAAATCAGTTCAACTGGTAATTTCAACTTGGCCGTGAATGATTTGAAAGAGAAAGCAAGAAGGGCTTTCTATGCCATCAAAAAACTATTCAATTTGACATACCCATTCGGATCTGGCTCAAAATATTTCAAACAGTTATCGAACCAATTTCATTATACGGCAGTGAAGTGTGGGGTCCTCTTATGTACAATGGATTTGAAAAATGGGACAAACACCCAA
>NW_027468640.1:2170152-2177652 GCF_046254945.1 Alosa pseudoharengus | reverse complement strand
AGGTAACACTGCTGATGAAGCTGATAGTGAGGTAGGTAACACTGCTGATGAAGCTAATAGTGAGGTAGTTAGAACTGCTGATGAAGCTAACAGTGAGGTAGCACTAAAGCTAACAGTGAGGTAGCACTGCTGATGAAGCTAACAGTGAGGTATAAGTATAAGTATATATACTCTTTTGATCCTGTGAGGGAAAATTGGTCTCTGCATTTATCCCAATCTGCGAATTAGTGAAACACACTCAGCACACAGTGAGGTGAAGCACAGACTAATCCCGGCGCAGTGAGCTGCCTACAACAACAGCGGCGCTCGGGGAGCAGTGAGGTGCCTTGCTCAAGGGCACTTCAGCCGTGCCTACTGGTCGGGGTTCGAACCGGCAACCCTCCGGTTACAAGTCCGAAGTGCTAACCAGTAGGCCACGGCTGCCCCCAAAGGTAGTACTGAAGCTAACAGTGAGGTAGCACTGCTGATGAAGCTAACAGTGAAGTAGCACTGCTGATGAAGCTAACAGTGAGGTATCACTGCTGATGAAGCTAACAGTGAAGAAGCGGGGTCATTCCTATGTTCCCCGGGTCCTATGTTCCCCGCTACCGGGGAACATAGAACCCTTTTTTGAAAAAAGGGTCCTATGTTCCCCGCTGCTTCCAAGTAGACTACAGCCGCACGGCAAGGCGCGGGTTGGTAAAGTGCTGTCGCGCGTGTTTGAGCTCCGAGTCGCCTCTTCTTGGAGGAAGAGCGCATGTTTAAATCTGCAAGCACGTTCACTAATGAACATTTCTTGACGAAGCTGGCCTATCTTAGTGATATATTTGATATATCTTAGCGATACATTTGAGTTAAATGTCCAGTTACAAGGCCAAGACAAGCACCTACCTCACCTAGCAAATAAGATTACTGCATTTGTAGCGGGTGTGTACTCTCTCTCTTGCGTTGTGTTATATAGACGATGAGGCGTTGACTCTCTCTGGCTACCACAGCCGTTTATTCTGATAAAAACAAATGTCTCACAGTCACACACATTTGCCATAGAGAGCTCCAGCATGAGAACAGGCTACTGCAGACTGGTTAACAGTATTTACACAAGACATGAACAAAAGTATGAATCACGAAAATAGACAACTGTACCTGATAAAAACAAATGTCTCACAGTCACACACATTTGCCATAGAGAGCTCCAGCTAGTAAAACGAAAACAGAAATGATTCAGTTCACGGTTCGTAAAGTATTACAAAAGTTATGCTATCGATCTAGGTTCTAACCAGACTAGCAAGCTAGCACAACGTGGCGAACTATTTCACTTTAAAGCTAAACCAAAAGAAACAAAACAAAATGGTCTCTAATATAAAATTAGAGACCTCCTGTGTGGATGTACTACATGCATACTAGCATATTATTACACTGGACACCTTTATTTACGCTATAACAGCGGAGCTCAATATATGCAACTTACCATGAGAACAGGCTACTGCAGACTAGTGATTGTGTGTAAGAACTCACCCTAAACGTCAGCAGAATAGCACCAATAGATGGCGCTCGTGTTACATGAAAAGCCTGTCTCATAGAGAAATTACTAGCTAAATGAAAAGTTACATTTTAATGGCAAGTGGAATTATTTACTCCGCTACACATTCACCAAAAAAACTTGAGTATGGGACAGGCGCCTCGATCGCGACAGTATTATGACTTTGAGATTTCTGAGCGAAATCGCTGAAACGTCTGATTGGGAGGCACTCTTGTGATCCCATGTATTAAACAGTAGGCCTACATCACATCCCTGCAAAGTTTATTTCAAAAATGTTTCCCAACCAGCAGTGCTCAGTTTGACTGGATTATGGATCCATTTAATGCAGCATGTTGGCATTTCATTGAATATATTGTACAATGCTGTATAATGGCCTATGCTTCCTAATATGTTGCTGGAAAACAGAAATATGTGTGTTATGTATTTATTTATTATTATTCACCCCTTGCAGACACGTGACTTAAGTCACGTGACGGCTCCATGCTGGAGGGCAAAAAGATAGGAGACGGAGGGCAAATGACATTATGTCATAACGATTATGATGAACTGAACACCATTACTATAACATCTTTGTAGTTCAATGTATTGCTGTTTGGAGTCTGATAGTCAAAGAAGATGCCAGTGGTGTTGTTAGATGAAATGGGTCATGATCGCAAATGTAAAGCTATTAAAACTGGTGGTAACAGCAAGTGGAGATAACGTTAGGTCGTAACGTTAGGCTACTGTAATTAACATTATGGTAAATGAACACCCATAAGTATTTCTAGACTAATATTGCAAAGCGATTTGGTTACTTTATTTGTCTTGCTTTTATCAGTTGTAACATAGTCAAAAAGTTAAGAATGTCATATCAGAACATGAAATAATAACTTAGCTGCCACACTTAGAAGCTAGCTATTCTAGCTAACGTTTATCGTAGCTCATAGTGCTAGGGCTAATGTAACTCGTCCATTTGTACGTTGCCCAGTGAATAAACTTACTTCTTAGGCCTACATGTCTTAAGTTAAAGAATTGAAAGAAATAGGAAATAAAAAAACTTGAATGGTATTATCTGTTTACATTCAGATCTTGCCAAAGACTTTGCCTAAGTGCTATCTGCCGTCCTGTTCAGTCTATGGTTGCTATAGCAACCGCTGCTGTGCTTCATACACTGAGGAGATAAGCATGCAATTGTGGTTGAAATACTCCCGAAACACAAAGAAAACAAACCAAAATATATCTATGCAAGATCATGGGATGTTGTTGTATTCCAAACAATATGCAAACAGTCGTGGAAGGGCATTACTACGGTTAAGTCTCACTATAATCTCCTAGCTGTGCGATATGTCCCATTACAACCCATTGATTTGATTCGTGTTCTTGCCGTCCACTAGGCTATTTTGCTGTGGCGCGAACAAAACGTGACGTCACTTGCAAGGGGTCAATATCTGCAGCACCAGCTGATTTTAACTCTGTTGAAGAGGATATATTTAGAACTTGTCATTATTTCAATAAATTTGACAATTTTAAGCTTGACCTACCACTTTCTTTGAGCGATGAGGGACAGGTGGGGCTCGAGAATGCCCCCTCAAAGTGGGGAATGAAAGAAAAAGTTTGAGAACCACTGGTCTAGTTTGTTAACTACCACAGTCACAAGTTGGGTCGCGATAGTCTGTCATTTTTAAAAAGTGGGTCCCCAGAAAAAAAGTTTGAGAAACACTGTTAAACCTAGCCGAGTCTCCATGGCTTCAGTCCCAAGCTTGTCATTGTCTTTGCACTTGGCATGTCATTGTTGATTCTTACTGTACAAGAGGTGAAGGAGGTGATCTAAAATAGCCTTTGGTTGAGCTGTCGGAAGAATGGGATTAATTTTAATGGAACAAAGAGATATCAAACTACTGGGCTGTAGACCCAAAGGGACATTTTTGGATTATTGACGAGTCAGACCAAAGGGGCTTCGGAGCAACGCGCAGTCCCCCCTGAACGGAAAAATGAACAAAACAAACCAATTAAATATCAACTTAAAAAGGCATGTAATTGTAGCGCGTTTCTTCTGTGAGAGGTGCAGCTTGTGTGTGTTGCTGTCCTCAATTTAGTGCTGAAGCGGACAATGCGACGTTACCTAGAATGTTAACTTTGAACTCGTTATATTCAGTAAAGAAGCACTACACAAGTAAAACCATTGTAGGCCTATGTTATAAAAAATGTTCTTCATCTATTCTTTTACTCCGCTATACTCAACGTGGAAGTTAGGAAAATCGCCCTTCTGGCTTGTGTCAATATTGTACCGTGCGCATATGTGTAGGTCTACCTGGTGTGCTACAGCAAGCAACATTGATAGAAAAATACACTTTGCTACCGTTTGTGCACGAAATGTGCACTCGCAAGCATATCCCATGCAATTTCCGTGGTCAGATACAAGGCGGGGAACATAGGACCCTTTTCTACAAAAAGGGTCCTATGTTCCCCGGTCCCATACAAATAGCGGGGAACATAGGACCCGGGGAACATAGGTACGCTCCCGAAGAAGCACTGAAGCTAACAGTGAGGTAGCACTGCTGATGAAGCTAACAGTGAGGTAACACTGCTGATGAAGCTAACAGCTAACAGTGAGGTAACACTGTTGATAAAGCTAACAGTGAGGTAACACTGTTGATGAAGCTAACAGTGAGGTAGCACTGCTGATGAAGCTAACAGTGAGGTAGCACTGCTGATGAACCTAACAGTGAAGAAGCACTGCTGATGAAGCTAACAGTGAGGTAGCACTGCTGATTAAGCTAACAGTGAGGTAGCACTGAAGCTAACAGTGAGATAGCACTGAAGCTAACAGTCAGGTAGCACTACTGATGAAGCTAACAGTGAGGTAACACTGAAGCTAACAGTGAGGTAGCACTGCTGATGAAGCTAACAGTGAGGTAACACTACAAATAAAGCATTCATGCAGCTGGAGCCTGACTGATATCCAGAGGGACAACCCTCATTTGCAGCTTCTCTGGAAACCATCTGAAGGGATAATCCCTGTACCGCCAGCCTCTTCAATGAGCCAGACTTAGTCCGTGTGTGCGTGTGTGAGAGAGTGGGGGATTATGTCTTTACTGAGCCTAATGACAGAACTTCCCATGTCCTAGTCCGACTGTATTAATGTCTAAGGTATTTTTTACCAAGCCAACATTCAACAGTTCTTTTAAATACACTAGTAATGGAAGTTCTTTGGTCTGATAAAAGTGTGTGTGTGTGTGTGTGTTGACTGTCAGGTAAATGATGCCCAAATATAACCCCTAAGGGCCAAAGGTCAAGCTGAGACAGTTACCGTGGTGACGGGCTGAAGGTTGCCTGGCTGTGGCAGTGATTTGCATTGCAGAGTGGCCTGTGGGCTCTGACTGTGATACCTCATGGAGTGTGTGTGTGTGTGTGTGTGTGTGTGTGTGTGTGTGTGTGTGTTTGTGGGCTCTGTCTGTGATACCTCATGGAGTGTGTGTGTGTGTGTGTGTGTGTGTGTGTGTGTGTGTTTGTGTGTGTGTGTGTGTGTGTGTGTGTGGGCTCTGTCTGTGATACCTCATGGAGTGAGTGTGTGTGTGTGTGTTTGTGGGCTCTGTCTGTGATACCTCATGGAGTGTGTGTGTGTGTGTGTGTGTGTGTGTGTGTGTGTGTGTGTGTTTGTGGGCTCTGTCTGTGATACCTCATGGAGTGTGTGTGTGTGTGTGTGTGTGTTTGTGGGCTCTGTCTGTGATACCTCATGGAGTGTGTGTGTGTGTGTGTGTGTGGGCTCTGTCTGTGATACCTCATGGAGTGTGTGTGTGTGTGTGTGTGTTTGTGGGCTCTGTCTGTGATACCACATGGAGAACAGATATTTTGAAAATTCCCACACAGAGCACAGAAAACTTTTGATCAAAAGGCGATCACTACAATACTATCCTATTCACCTGTAGTGATCGCCTTTTGATCAAGTTTCATGGAGATATATATTAGTTATTTTCCGTAGGTCCTAACCAAGCCTCATGTAAAGTTTGGTGCTTTCATCAGCTCGATAACGATATTGCAGAACGCTCTTGCTGAAAACGTTTGCCTACCCCTGGGCTAGGACATAATGTGCTGACAGTTATTTCTGAAGAAGATGAGTACAGGGGCTATACAGTTGTCTGTGTATCCCTGTGTGAGTGTGTGTGTGTGTGTGTGTGATCTTGTGTGAGTGCATCTGTGTACAGAATGTGTGTGTATGAGTATGTCTGTGTAAGTGTGTGTATGTCTGTGTGTGTGTGTGTGTGTGTGTGTGTGTGTGTATGTGTGTGTCTGTGTGTGTGTGTGTGTGTCTGTGTGTGTGTGTGTGTGTGTGTGTGTTTAATAAGACTTATCTGGGTTCAGCTGGTATGTGTGGAATACACTCTTTTCCTGAACTTTATCTCTGAGGACATCACTGCATGGTATTAATAAACAGCACCATCACAGTGTGTGCGTATTTGCATGTGTGTGTGTGTCTGTCTGTCTGTCTGTATGTGTGTGTCAGTGTGTGTGTGTGTGTGTGTGTGTGTTGGTGGATACACGGATTCAATAGGTAATTTGTCTTGGTTTTAGCTGTACAGCACAATTTGGACTTTTCTGGGGACAGTTGGATGTGTGTGTCTCTGTGTGTGTGTGTTTGTGTGTGTGTGTGTGTGTGTGTAGGTGTGTGTCTGTGTGTGTGTTTCTGTGTGTTTGTGTGTGTGTGTGTGTGTGCATGTGTGTGTGTGTGTGTTTGTCCTATTTGTGTGAACTACAGTATGTGTGTATTTTGTATTTATATATATATATATATATATGTATATGTGTTAATGGCCGTAGCTATAACCTCCATCATGTGCCTGTGTCTGTGCACATAGTAAAAAGATCGCTCTGCTCAAACACAAGCACATACTGTATGCAAACACGCACACACACACACACCAGTGTTTCCCAGAGAACTGAATTCCATCTGTGGTGGTTGGTTTGCAGAATTAACTTGAATGCAACAGTTTTTCACAAATTAGCGTAGCGTGGTTATGATGCTAACCAGATTTAAGCACAGTTTAGTACAACCTGGAAAATCATTGTGTGGTGGTCAATGTTGATATTGTGGTGGGCCGCCACAAATAAGTCAATGTATGGGAAACACTGCACACACACACAAGCACATATGCAAACACACACACACACAAATACTCTGGGAAGAGTCATTAACAAGGTGACAGGTCTACATGGCTCACATACTTTTACAGGTCCTTCCATGTATAATACTCAGCACATTAAGGATAAACAAAACATCTCCATCTCCATATTTGCATGCTCCCTATAACATGCACACACACACTCACACACACACACACACAAGCACATATGCAAACATGCCTACACACACACATAGGCACATACGCAAACACGCACACGCACATGTATGCAAATACACGCATGCATGGATGAAAACACACACTCTCTAACACACACACACACACACACCCACACACACACACACACACACACACACACACGCACACACGCACCTTCTAGGTTGGATAACTCCCCTCTTTGCCATATCCATGTCGCAGGGATGAGTAATGACATCTTCCCTACACCAATTCCCTACCCCTGTTTAACAAGTATTCATACAAACACACACACACACACACACACACACACATCTTCCAGCCCCGTTAACGGAGTATTTATTCCACCTCGTCCTACATTTCCTCTGACATTCAGCAGATCCAGACCTGGGTTCACTCAACGCAGAGAGGGAGAGAGGGAGGGAGGGAGGGAGAGAGGGAGGGAGAAAGAGAGGGGAGAGAGAGAGAGGGAGGGATGGAGGGAGGGGGAGAGAGAGAAGGAGAGAGAGGGAGGGATGGAGAGAAAGAGGGAGAGGGAGAGAGAAAAGGAGGGAGAGAGGGAGAGAGATGGAGAGGGAGAGAGGAGAGAGAGGGAGGGAGAAAAAAGGAGAAAGAGATGGAGAGAGGGAGATAAAGAAGGGGAATAGAGCGAGAGATGTAAAGAAA
>NW_027468640.1:2162652-2165152 GCF_046254945.1 Alosa pseudoharengus | reverse complement strand
CCGCTACGGAGCAGCTCATGCAGGGAGGCTCGAGGTTTGTCAGCGGTTGCCGCGCACTGTGTGAGGCAGGAGTGTTGGTGTCAGGCGACCGGGGTGCCATAGAAACACAAAGAGTGAGACTCAAGCATCTCTTCAGGCGCTCTGGCCGGATTATTAGTCATTCGGGTGGCCTGTGGGTTAGGACTCTGAGTCCGCTGTGTGTGTGTGTGTGTGTGTGTGTGTGTGTGGGGGGGGGGGGGTGTTTCTTGGTTCAGTCTAAAAAAACAACTCTATTTCGAATCAGTGTGGTCTGCGGGGTTGTGTGTGTGTGTGTGTTGTCTATACAGGGTTCCCACAGGCTATGGAATTTCTGGAATATCATGGAATTTTGGAAAGTCTATTCCAGACATGGAAAGTCATGAAATTCTGTAAGTTTGGGGCAAAATCATGGAATATCAGGGAATTTTGTTGTAGCAGTTTAAAATGTTTTAAAATACTTACCAAAAAACATTAATACAAATATATTTCTGTGCATAATTGGTGTATATCTGGTCATTAGCTTTACTGCTTGTTTGATTAGGACTAGTCCAACTTTGTTTATTCAATGTCCATTGATTCTTCAGCGCTATACGGCTGCTCTGAAATCATTGGTCGGTATATTGTACCATTCATTATAGTAAGTCATAGTGGAAATTCAGGTTTTTTGTCAGGGAATTTTACATTACAGCGGGAGCGTGGAGTGTGTTTATGTGAACTGCTGTCTTCAGGTGTGTGTCTGTGTCTGTATGTGTGTGTGTGTGTGTGTGTGTGAGAGAGAGAGAGAGAGAGAGAGAGAGAGAGAGAGAGAGAGAGAGAGAGAGTTTCCTGGCTTCTGCTGCTCCAATGGAGTGTGTTTGACGTAAACTGCAGGTGTGTGTGTGTGGGGTCACTGCAGCTGTGTGTGTGTCCTCTGCCACCAGTGGAGTGTGTTTGAGTTGAGCTGCTGTTCTCAGCTATAGTGAAGTGGTGACCACACACACACACACACACACACACACACACACAGTGACCCCCCCTCACACACACACACACACACACCTACAGTGACCACACACACACACGCACGCACACACACACACACACACACACACACACACACACACACACACACGTTTTCCAGTCTACATGAAATTAAATCATATTTGCATTCTGCACACCCATTACTCTGAACAGTAGACCTTAGCGGATATGAGGATATGAAGCACACACACACACCTACAGTGACTGGATATCAAAGATTCTAGAACAGAGCTCTGTTCTAGAATCTTTGCTGGATATGAGGATATTAGCATCTGTGCAATAAGCTGTGGAGGGCGCTTTTGAAATTCTAGCATTCTACATTCTAAATTCTAGCATTCTACATTCTACATTCTTAATTCTAAATTCTACATGGTCTCCAACTTTGGGCTGACATTTGAATGTAAATGAAAAAGCTGAAAATGAACACAAAAGAGAAACATGAATAATCCTGTCTGATGATCCAAAGGTTTTTGTTGTGACCACTGGCCAGTTCAAGTGCTGCGATAATACTGCTTTGTAACTGGCATTTTGTTTCCATAGCAGATGCCTTGAATCTGTTGCTATGTCATATGTGTAACTCAATCTGTCCATTTCTTTTGACAAAACCCGGCAGAAGTTAAAAATTGCAGCATGACCGCCCCCCCCCCCCCCCCCCAGCTAACACCCCTGCTGCTGGAAAAATGTCCAGGGGAAACAATGATTCCCAAATCAAAGCCTACGTGATGTTTACTAGGAAAATGCCCCCCCCCAATCTGAGCAGTCTAGTTCCGGACCTGAACTAAATTCTATTATGTTTACTTTGATGTTTATGTACAGTATGTCTGGCTTGCTGTCCTCAGGTGTGTGTCTGTGTGTGTGTGTGTGTGTGTGTGTGTGTGTGTGTGTGTGTGTTGTGTGTGTCAACACACAGCCTTACACGTTCTAGGGTAAGCGTACCAATTAAGCCCACCAAAATCTGAGTTATGTTATTTTTCATACATACTGACATAGTTTATTAACATAATAATTTCTTAAAATGTAAGATTAAGCTCTCATTTGAAAGTTTGTGTATATTTTATATATCAAACCTCATAATTTTAGGAATTTCCAATTGGGATTGGAACACATGGGATTGTACCCATCTGATTGGTCAGGCTGTGATGGTGGTTTAGCTTGTGACCCATCTGATTGGCTGTGTGTGTCTTTGTGTATAGTATAAGTATAAAGTATACATGCTCTTTTGATCCCGTGAGGGAAATTTGGTTTCTGCATTTATCCCAATCCGTGAATTAGTGAAACAGACTCAGCACACAGTGAACACACAGTGAGGTGAAGCACACACTAATCCCGGCGCAGTGAGCTGCCTGCTACAACAGCGGCGCTCGGGGAGCAGTGAGGGGTTAGGTGCCTTGCTCAAGGGCACTTCAGCCGTGCCTACTGGTCGGGGTTCGAACCGGCAACCCTCCGGTTACAAGCCGAAGCG
>NW_027468640.1:2136196-2153696 GCF_046254945.1 Alosa pseudoharengus | reverse complement strand
TAACCCGGCTCCCTATCCACTACACTACCTCTGCCCAGTCAATTCAAAAATATAATATAGATATGTGTGTTTACTATGAACAAACCATTTTTAACTGTGTGTAAACATGATTTACAGATGAGAATTAATGTAGGAATAATGCTTTACAAACAAAGAATACAGCATTTAAAAATAGTTTACAGCTGTCAGTGTGTAGTAGAAAACAGTTGTGGAGGTTTCTATCCGGGCCAAGGTAGTGTAGTGGATAAGGAGTTGGACCAGCATGCAGTAGCCTGAAAAGTTGGGCGTTCGATTCCCAGCTTTCCCTGTTATGTCAATGTGTACGTCGCTTGTCTGCTAAATGAATGAATGTGAATGTAATCTTTACAACTCATTTGAAAATGTTATGCAAGGCATAGAAAGTCCTCACTTTAGATAAGCTCACAAAAAATCATTAACTAACCACTTGTAACTCCTGAGTTAATCATGAATTATAGTATTAGGAAGTGGTTTATAAAATATGTATCCTTACCCTAACTAATCATTAGTGCATGTGTATGTAACAACTGTTAAATACTAGAAATATTACTTCATCAACAAAATAATATTGCATAATTTATTAAGTATTAACAATAATTCATAAACATATTTTAGATATAGGCGTATTTACTATGAGCAAACCATTTATAACTGTGTGTACAAATACTTTATTTATGAGAATTAACATAGGAACAATGCTTTACAAATGATGAACAAAGCATTTTGTAATAGTTTGCAACTGGTTTATAATAAGAAAATGATTTCATTATAAGTGGTTGTTTCATTACTTATTAAGTAAAAATCATGTACTTACAAACATATTTTTGGATAGGCTTATTTACTATGAACAAACCATTTATAATTGTGTGAACAAATGCTTTACTGATGATAAATTATGTATGAACAAGAAATAACTAATGATGAACAAACCATTAACTAATAAGTAACAAAGGCTTAATAAATGATGAATTGTGTGTAGTTATTATAAAGTGTTACCAAAACGTGTCTCTTCTCAAGTTAGAAAGTGTAATAAGACTAACGGAAAATGAAATGTGGTGATTTTCTAGGCTGGTTTGACATGGAACTATACTCATTCCAGCGTAATAATCAAGGAACGTTGGGAACGTACCATGGGCGCAGCAGCACAATGATCACGCAGCACCTGAAAATAGTCCCCGGAGGCTGTAACTTCCAGCAACAAGGTTGAAGCAGATTATTACACCGGAATGAGAGTACTGTAAAGTTCCATGTCAAATCAGAACATCGCCGAAAAACGCTTCCTTTTCCGTACATATCTGTCTATATTGTTCATAACTGTCCATCCAACTACCCTGTACTACTGCATTTTACAAAGTTGAATCTAATCGAATCTAGTAAACACACACACACACACACATAAACACATATACACCCATACACACATATACACACATAAACACACGTGTGTGTTAGTTAGTTTAGCTCCTGACCACTGTGATTGGTCCTGCTTTGCGGTGAGCTGATCTATTAGCATTAATTATTGTTGTTGTTGTTTGTGCTGGTTGCTAGGCGGCGGCGTTGGCGGCGGTGACCGTTGCTCGCGGTTGCTGGAGCTGGTGCGTGACGTCACCAGCCACCTGGACGTTCCGGCGCTGTGCCACCGCATCTTCCTGCACATCCACGAGCTGATCGCCGCCGACCGCTACTCGCTCTTCCTGGTGTGCGAGGACTCATCCAACAGGAAGTTCCTGGTGAGCCGGCTGTTCGACGTGGCCGAGGGCTCCACGCTGGAGCAAGCGTCCAGCAGCTGCATCCGCCTGCCGTGGAACAAGGGCATCGTGGGATACGTCGCCGCCACCGGCCAGCCCCTCAACATCAGGGACGCCTACGAGGTGACACACACTTATACACACACACACACACACACACTCCCACACACACACACACACACACACACTCACACGCTTATATGCTTATACACACACACACACAGCCGCTCAACATCAGGGACGCCTACGAGGTGACACACACTTATACACACACACTTATACACACACACACACACACCCCACACACACACACACAAGGGCATCGTGGGATACGTCGCCGCTACCGGCCAGCCCCTCAACATCAGGGACGCCTACGAGGTGACACACACACTTACACACACACACACACACACACCCCCCACACACACACGCTTATATGCTTATACACACACGCACACACACACACACACACACACACACACACACACACACACACAGCCCCTCAACATCAGGGACGCCTACGAGGTGACTCACACACCACACACACACACACACACACACACACACACACTTATACACACACACACACACACACACACAGACACAAGGACATCATGGGACACACACTCACACACACACACACACACACGCACACACACACACACACACACACACACACACACACTCACACTTATACACACACACACCCTACACACACACACACACATTATTACATGCACTCACACATAACCACATACTGTACACACACACACACACACACACACACATTATCACATGCACTCACACATAACCACATACTGTACACACACACACACTCACACTTATACACACACACCCTACACACACACACACACACACATTATCACATGCACTCACACATAACCACATACTGTACACACACACACACACACACACACATTATCACATGCACTCACACATAACCACATACTGTACACACACACACACACACACATTATCACATGCACTCACACATAACCACATACTGTACACACACACACACACACACATTATCACATGCACTCACACATAACCACATACTGTACACACACACACACACACACACACATCAAAGTCTTCAAAGTCAAAGTCATATTCATGTCTCCATGTGTTTAGGAGTTTTGCTAATGATTTGGATGATTGACTTGACTATTTATATCTCTAGATTAACAGCCATTCATCAAGTCCACAGGGAGATAAGTGTGTGTGTGTGTGTGTGTGTGTGTGTTAGAGCCCGACCGATAAAGGATTTTGAAGGCCGATACCGATACAAATATTTGTTGATTTAAAAATCCGATATTCCGATATATCGGCCGATATATATATTTTTTTTTTCAGAAACGCGCAACAAAACATTAACACATTTCCCTAACATTAGTTATTTGTAGTTATTTATGAGTATTGACTAAAATAATATGATAATGCATTTTAAAAACAAACTTGTTTATTTTTAAATAATATTGTCACAGTGGAACAGAGGAACATCGAAATATATTAAAGTTCTGATAAATAAAATGTATAAAAATAGAAACTTAAGATATAAAACCTAGTCTTTTGAACAAAAACACAATAACAACAACAACCAAATCAAAGTTACCAGTATTAAAGATGAACTGAACTGAAAGAATCAACATTGATAATGTGTTGATTATGACAATTAAAAATAAATGACACTAAAAAAAATAATTTAAAAAATCAATACGTAGCCTTTTTTAAGCAACACCAAAATTGCGTTGGTTAGTATTAGAACGCTGCCAGTTTCAGTGACGTCACTGGCATGGTAGGACCTGAGAAGTTCTATAGGCAACAGCTGCAGCATATTATGTATACACGAAAATTAGTCATTTTAATGGCATGGGTTACAAATTTGAGCCTGTGAGGGACAGGCCTGTAGTGTCTTGACCATAGACAGTAAAAGTCTTGACTACCACTAGATGGGTTTCAGGCTCCAGCTCAACCTTCAGTAGAATCATTTTGGTGAAAATTACAGTGTGGGCGCTGCCGGAGCATGGACACTGGAATCTATCTGTTGCAAAGCAGTGGCGAAACGTAGGGAAAATGTTCAAGGAAGCCAAAGTTACGGGAAAAATATGTTTATTTATGTATGTGTTTATTTCGGGGGTATACATTTTGTGCAATGTACAACATAGATACATTTTTGGCGGCACAACATAGGCTACTGTAGACCTAGCCTACAGGTCATGTAGAAAACTGCACGAGGGGCGCTTGAGACAGCAACACGCACGCTGTCTCTGTCTCCCTCCATCCCTCACACACACACATTGCCTACTGTACATCCTCCACACAACTGCATACTCACTCACCACCACTACATTAGGCCTATGCGAAGGCTACGGTGCATACAAATAAGCTATATAACACGCATTGTCACGGCAATGTAGGCTAACGCAGTATGGACTACTGGCACTCGTAACAGCAACTCACGGGCTCTCTCTCCCTCCCTTGAAACTGTTAAAAACTTCGTTACCCCAAGTTGACCCCAGATACACGGAGGATACACGAGTTTGCTAAGGCTAACGTTAGTGGAGAGTTTGCAGATTTTTACCTTGTGGATGTTGATATTGCACGAGTCTCTTGGATAGCAGCACTGCGAGTTAAACTCCCTCGCATCAAGAATCTGCCCTGAGACGGTGAACAACTGGCTTCAGGGTGAGTAGAAATGGACATTGGATTCTGTTTACAGACCCGCTGTGGTTTAGTTACCAGCTAGTAAACGCATTATTATCGATCTGTGATATCGTCGGAGTCATGGTTTATACTCTCTATGGTCGGAGTGCTAGCTTGTGGAGTTTGACATAAGAGTGTTTCCAAGGTGTTTACCTGCTAGCCCTTTCCTAGGTTGGATGGATCGTATGGTAGCCTATCTTACACTGGACCTCATCTGAGGCTACTTCGAGATATTATTCCAAAGGGGACAGATAGGCTACTGCACTTAAAACTTTAAACGATTGAACGAACCTTCCCGGACTTTGTAATTGCGACCAGTGACTGCATTGGGTGAACGAAGCCGAAGTTGAAACTTAGGCTCCATTGCACATAGACTGTGGGCTCGCCCTTCTATGAATTGAAAAAGACTACAAGCTGCCCCACCGAGTTTGCGATAAAGTAAGCAAGAAAAGGGTTTTTTAAGTCAGGATATGGCAAGTCAATGGCATTTAAGTTACAGACCAGTTTCCATAGTGCACATCTTATCAATAGTTTGAATGTCGTGTGTGTTTCTGCTCATTGACAAAATAGCGTTCAGTATGATTCATGCCCAATTAATTTCCCCTGTTAAAGTGTTTGCCTTTGTTTCACTATTTTGTATGAGATTTTGTGATGTAGGCTAGCCTATGATAAATGGCTTATGGCCAATATGTAACTCAGCTAGGCCTAATGTTAGTTTCCTCAGCCATGTCAGCTAGCCTCAGACTCATTATCTGCTATGGCTGCTAGTGCTAGTGCAGAGCACTGATCTATAAAGAACACTGGATAGACTATCCCATTGTTGCCGCCCCATCAACAATGAAGCCAATGGAATCGGAACACCGCCGCCATATTGGGACCACTGCACTGTAGAAAATGATAGGCTTACAGTAGAAATGCATGAAAAAAGTGAGGCAACTTAATTACTCGAAAATATTAGGGGGGAAATATAAACCTATTATTTTTAAATATATAGTCTTTAAAAAATCATGGGCATTTACTTAAATTATTCATCTATACTAAAATGTGTAAAATATCTCAATACAATTAACGTAGCCTATTCAAAGGAAATTTCACTCCGGAGGGCTGTTTTAAGGTCGAAAGGTGAAACAGCATATTGCTCGACGTCAGTAGCCTATGCCTCGATCTAAATGTAGGTTGCAGAACGTTACAAATGAACATTACAGCCTCACATTTGGTGCTTAATAGGCTATGCTGTTACGGCTTCGTGTTTTCCCCTTACAGTGTGACAGAGTGGCATATTACCCGACATTACCTTATCCATTGGTAGGCTACATTTTTAAATAGTGAAAACACCGTTATAATCACCCACTTTCGATATTGGCGCTTAGTCGGTAGGCCTATCTTTAGTTTTAACTTGACGTGAAGTCATAATCCCATAGCTCGAATCTGCCCATTTCTTTCCAACTTAACCAAGTCATCCCAAACATTTGCACAGACATATATTGTCGAGCACGTAGCAGAGTTTATACACTCTAAAAAATGCTGGGTTATTTGTTCAACCCAAACGCTGGGTTGAGGCTGTTGGGTCATTTTGTTTGGTTGTTTTTACTCATATTGGGTCATTTCTGTAACCCAGCTTGCTGGGTTGATAGTTTATCATTGCTGGGTTGATAGTTTAGGGCTGTGCTCCCTCCTGTCCCCCACCTGACGTGGAGTACACTACCCAGCACCAGGGTGACTTCAACACAGCTGTATAGTTATTTGAAGGTTGAGAAAAAAAATCGTCAGGCAAGCAGGCATATTCTTTCAACCGTCAAGTCCAGCAGCTGTCAACATGCAATGGAATCAGGTGATTTCGGAAGGTATGTATCTGCTTTTATTTATTTATTTTTATTCATACGGATTTTAAAAGTCCACCCAGAGACATAGCTACCCTTCGTGATATCAAGATAGCAGCTATTCTGCCTGCCATTTCGTTCAGCTTCAAGCAGGTTAGCAGGTGTCATTCCAGCTAATATTAGCTACTGTTAATGTTAAATCTACTAAAATACAGACTCATAAAAACATTCACTGGGTAGGAACTGCTGAACAGAAACAAAACAAACTTTTACAACGAACTACAATTAGCATACCAGCAGCTGGTAGGTAACGTTAGCAGACTTGGAAACTTTATGCTAATTAAATATGCTTCGTGGCTAACGTTTGTCAACTAGCTAACACAGTCGAAGTAGTCTCTTCACAACACGTAACTTACGATAATAATCATGCCAAACAACATCTTATTAAATCATTCAGGGTAGCCTCATATTATAGCCATGTAACTTACTGGGTGGTTCTTGGTGGTAACATTAACTTGGATTCACTAACTGAATAATGTGTTAACATTAGCTAGCTAACGTTAGCACTGCTGAACTTAGGTTTGTCAGCCTAATGTTAGGCTAATGGTAATGTTAGTGTTATCAAGCTCATCTGACATAAACGCACGTTTTGTAGGCTATTACCGGTATTATGTTTAAAACAACTCCATAATATTAGGTGGTCATGGTTTCCGAGTGTGTTATTGCTAATAATTTGTCTCCTGGTGGACTTTCATGTCTGTCAATATCATTCACTGGTAATGGTTCATGCAAGTCTTGATATAAAGTTCTGTAGGCTAACAGTGATTAAAATGCACTCTTTTTTTCTTTGATTGACAGGGCTGACCCCCAAAACGGACTTTGGAATCTGCCTGCCTTCATGGAAGTATCACATGCATTTTATACTAGGCTATCTATTCAAAAATAAAAAATAAACTATCAAATAAATAATTGTGTTGAACTGTTTTATTTCATTGCATGACTTTTGATGGCCATTTCATATAGACTGTTTATATCAGGCCTAAAGCTGTTAACAGAAGGTGTGACTTTCAAGTAGGTAAATACAAACTTTGAGTTATTAAAAGTTTGTACCAGCAGAGTATTTTAAAAATCAACCAGTAGTTTTGGGGGATTTGGTTACATAACCCAATCATTACATAACTTTAACTAAACAGCTGTGTCAACATAACCCAACATATTGGTTAAATTTCAACCCAGTTGTTGGGTTAAATTTAGTAACCCAATTTGCTTGGTTAAGATAACCCAATGCTGTGTTGGACCATATTTTACTCAGCGGCTGGGTTGAAAACAACCCAGTTTGGGTTGTTTTCAACCCAGCATTTTTTAGAGTGTATTCTCCTGCTGTCTCGATTCGTTTGTAGGCGAATAGAGTAGGCCTATATGTTCTCTACTAATCAAAACTGCAGGTGTCTATACCAGTGGTTCCCAAACTTTTAATAGGCATGTACCCCCTGAGACATTATGAAGTTTTTTTTTTAATTGTTTTATTAATATTTATTTTGATCAATTTTGTCGAGAATAGTGAATAGGATCATAAACATATGATACAAATCTCATCAATAGTCTACAAATGTGCTGAATATAATGATTTTAAATAGATCTGCACCTAGGCTATCTCACACACACTCGTCTTGTTGAATGCAGTGATCTTATCGGCTAGGTGCTTGTCTTTGCCTTGTAACTGGAGATTTAACTCATTGAGCTTTCCAAATATATCGCTAAGATAGGCCAGCTTCGTCAAGAAATGTTCATTAGTGAACGTGCTTGCAGATTCAAACATGCGCTAATTCCTCCAAGAAGAGGCGACTCGGAGCTCAAACACGCGACAGCACTTTACCTCGGGAAAGCCTCGCTGTGAAACAGTAGCCTACAGCCTTTTGGTCAGCTCCCATCTCCTCTCAAAGTGCGGAGAATAGACACGCTTTTAAGGGTCGGGTCTTGATGAAATTCACCACTCTCACAACCTCGTTCAAAATCTCATTCAGGTCGGGACTAACTAAGCTGCCTTGACACGAGCGCTTCCCTATGAATAACACAGTGCGTCCATTGCGCATCAGGTGCTACCTGGGCCTAGGCTACAGATAAAAAAATAAATAAAAAAAAACTCACGTCAGTTCGCGCCCCACCTGCCATGTCTCCGCGACCCACAGTTTGAGAAACGCCGTTTTACCCTCCATGTCTCCACTCTCGGATATTTTGTTAATGCGGAGAAAATACGTTTTTAATGTGGGGTACGCGTACCCCAGTTTGACAACCGTGGGTCTATACTATGAGAATGCAGCTGCCATTGAAACGTTCTTTCTCAACAGTGAGTTGTTAAATTATGTCTTGACTCTTTATAAACAAACCTCAAATCAAAAGTGAAATGTGGAGTCAGTTCTTTGTGATGTGATGACAAGGCCGTTCTCTATTCACTCTACGCACGCAGCACAGCCTACCAGGAGAAACAACAATTCATATCAATTAATATTAATTCATTAATTATCAAATAATATTAGGCCTATAGATCAGTCCTACAGTACAATTGCAAGCGACCATATGCCACAGCGGGCACAGGTTATTAACGTCCTCATTCTCCTACCTTAAAACTTTATGCTATCCTCGAACTCGTCTGCTGCCCAAACATTAAGCCAAGAACCGTTCTCTGACTCCTTTTTTGTATTTTCTATCCTCCGTTAATGTTCTTTTTTTCTAGCTACCAGATTTGTTAACAGACATTTCCCCCTAGTTTAGCCTACCGAGAACATCTCTTGATCTCACTTGATACTTGCAGATGGGCTAACGTAGCCTAGGCTACTAGCCTATTCCCCACTGGGGATGGGAAACTTTTGATACATTTTTTAAAATAAATCGTTATCAGCCATCTGTAACAAGCAACGTGCTGCTTGCGAGAGCTGGCCTTGCACGCATCTTCTCTGATCTGAATCGGCCTAATCATAGGCTATGATGGACACTGCAATCAATGACAATCATGTTTTCAATTTAATAAAAATTGATTACGAAATCATACTGCAAAATAAGGCAGATCTGAATAGGCCTAACCATAGTATGGAAATCATACTGCAAAATAAGGCAGATCTGAATAGGCCTAACCATAGTATGGAAATCATACTGCAAAATAAGGCAGATCTGAATAGGCCTAACCATAGTATGGAAATCATACTGCAAAATAAGGCAGATCTGAATAGGCCTAATCATATATATATCACCCGGGGAAAGAATGCAGGCAGAAAAGCGACGGGACTACGTCCGGAAGAAGTTGATAATTGTTCAAAACCCCAATGTAGGCTAGCCTATGATATGACAAAACTATTTGTATTTGTAAGAGCTATTGCATACTGAAATATAGATATGGGCCTATTAACATTGTTTGTCTCCCCCCTCCATGCTAGGTCGATCGCAGAAATAAAAAAAATTGTGAAAAAACCTATAGAAATAAATAGGATACTGGTCTCTTTGAATGGAGACCTCTGTCTGTTTTATATACATGATTATAGCATTATTCATATTATTATCACGCCCACTAAACTT
The DNA here is from genome assembly GCF_046254945.1 of Alosa pseudoharengus. Classification (NCBI taxonomy): domain Eukaryota; kingdom Metazoa; phylum Chordata; class Actinopteri; order Clupeiformes; family Clupeidae; genus Alosa; species Alosa pseudoharengus. Next base: position 2,143,813 of record NW_027468640.1, on the reverse strand, counting down.
CTTCCAGACAGGCTACATTGACAACATTAAAAGCCTACAGTGATTTTCTCCGTGGGTGCAGCACACAGTAGCCTATAGCTAGATCATTTTGGTGAGGTTTCAGAACGGAGCAGCGTAGTTCGGACTCGCAAGTGGTCCCAATATGGCCGCCGCGCCGATTTCACGGAGGCTTCAGGTTTGTGACGTAGTTGCGCTATCCAGTGTTCTTTATAGATCAGTGGTGCAGAGTAGCTTACCATGCCAGTGACGTAGCCGATTGTTGAAATCCAACATGGCGGCGCCCGTGTAACAACAACACCACTTTCAACGTACAATTTTATCCCTTTTAATAAATTCAGCCATTTTAATCATTGTACCAATGAGAAGAAATAAAATACATCTGTTATATCACCTTTACTTAAAATTCCAGTTCAGTTCATCTTTAAAAGACTTGGTATGCTTCATAAATATAACTTTGAACTAAGACTTAATAATTACAAAAAATAATGATGACATCATCATTTGTATTATCATTAAACAAGATAAAGGTCACTCCTAAATGTTTGAGTGTGCGTGTGTAATAATTAGTCCCTATTGCCTTATAAGCTACCTTATAATTACAATGTCAGCTTGCTTATCCCTTTACCTGCACTTTTAAAATTATTTCAAGCTACATCAAACCATTTTCAATCATCAGTTGCTGCCTGCCTTCTAAAACCTACTATTTAGTGATCTAAATCCATTATGTACAGACACTTGGCGTCATTGGATTTCACACACGTGTAAAAGAAAAGCTAACTTTTATGCACAAGCTACGTTTTGCACAAGCTACGTTTGATACTTTTTCTCTATGTCTAAATGTTCACTCCTCGCACGTCTAACTTACATTTTACAATGCAGGGACTGTAGATATACTAGTTATAAATACAGTAATCATTACTTTATTTAGGCAGAAGTTCATTGTGGTTTCCAAGCTCATTAATGTTAACGTTAGCGGTCTTCCACTGATATTCATGGCATTAGCTAGCTTTGTGGTTAGCTAGTCTATGATGAGCCATAATTTAGCAATGGATAACGTCATACTGCAAATTGTAAAACATACGCTTTCAAAATAACAGGCCGGGGAGAGATGATACGTCTCACTGCTATAACTGTCACGCTATTAAAGAAATACATCTTCAGTCACACTGTCAAAAGTTAAAAGGACAGTCAGTCAACTACACTGTAACAACGTAACGTAATTACTAGCTAATTCCGCTTCACTCTCGACTTATTTAACAGCAGCAAAACTGGACATTGTTTTCACGAATTTTGTCATGCTTATTTGAGTTAAGAGAACTGATGGGGATGTTCTTTTAATTGTTATTCAAGCAATGTATGTCTCGTGACCAAATCACCATGAACACACTTCACTGATGATCTCACTCGCGGATAACTGGTTCTCTCTGCCCGACTCTGGCTGGATCAGCAGGTTGCAGGATGTGTGGCGCGTTATACACGAGTGTTGCCAGCAGGGACGGTGTAGAGTGCCCTCTGGTGGACAAACTATACAACGCCAACACTCATGACATGGTTGAAGGGTGTTTCGTCCGTTTTTATTTTATTTTTAAAATATTCATTTATCGGCCATTATAAATGCCGATACCGATAGTTTGGGAAATGCCTAATATCGGCCGATAATATCGGCCCGCCGATAAATCGGTCGGGCTCTAGTGTGTGTGTGTGTGTGGAGGGGGTTAAAGAAAGAGTGTGTGTGTGTTGCCTCTATGGAACACCTGAGTCATATTGGTTAGTTCAGTCATTATCTTTGCACGCAACTGCTTGGCACACACACACACGGGCACACACACACACACAGGCACACACATATCATGGCATGGGTACACACACACACACACACACACACACACGGGCACACACATATCATGGCATGGGTACACACATACACACACACGCGGGCACACACACACATCATGGCATGGGTACACACACACACACAGGCACACACACACACACGGGCACACACACATATCATGGCATGGGTACACACACACACATGGGTGCACACACACACACACATACACACATGGATGCACACACACACACACACACATGGGTGCACACACACACATCCTCGCATATCACACCTGATGGAACTGAAGAAAGGCCGCTGGTGCATAATCACTGGCCCTGCCTCAGGGGGGAGAGAGAGAGGGTGTGTGTGTGTGTGTGTGTGTGTGTGTGTGTGTGTGTGTGTGGTCCAGTGAGAGTTAGTTAAGTGCTCCTCTGTAATCTCTGGGGCTGATAACGGTGGAGACTCCCTTAGTGTGTGTGTGAGAGAAGATACTCCCTGTGTGTGTGTGTGTGAGAAGATACTCCCTGTGTGTGTGTGTGATGATACTCCCTGAGTGTGGGTGTGGGTGTGTGTGGATGCTCCTTCAGTGTGTGTGTGTGTGTGTGTGTGTGTGTGTAAAGGATAATGTATAGAAACGCCGGTCATGATTGGGAAAAGAAGTCCCGCCAGGGTGAACTGGACTTGTTCCGCCCTGAAGGGACTTATTTTCCCAATAATGACCGTCGTTCTATACATTATCCCGCTTATTACACGGTTACTTGCCAAAACGAAACAATAAACTCCCCACAATATGACTCTTTAGCCTACATAACCTAGCCTATTTGTTACCGTCCATCGTGGCTTTTGCTGAGAAACAAATAGTTTGCAACAACACACGCTGAATCAAACATTCTTTAGAACACAGCTGATCAACCGTCTGCTTTCACTTTTGAATGAAGTTCCAGTAGTTGCGGAGTGATATGAAAGACCTGAATTAGAAGCACAAACTCTGTTACCATTGACAGCGGCCATTATTTTTTTCAGAGATCCTCTAGACGAAAATAATGACCGCTAGAACTTTGTGAAATCCCATTCAAGTCAATGGAGCGTTCTACTTGCATTGTGAAGAGCCGTGTAATAATGAAAAAATTAATGTTTAGAGCACTTGTGTTTGTGCAGGACCCCAGATTCAATGCAGAGGTGGATCAGATCACTGGCTACAGGACCCAGAGTATCCTGTGCATGCCTATCAAGAACCATAGAGATGAGGTGAACACACACACACACACACACACACACACACACACACACACACGCACACACACACACACATGCACACACACACACACGCACACACGCACACATGCACACATGCACAAACACACACACACGCACACACACACCCCTATGCACACACACACACACACACACACACACACACACACAGTCACATGCACACACACACACCCCTATGCACACACACACACACACACACACACACACACACACACACACACATGCACAGCTGAGGGGCACCCAGCTGTTCCCCTGAAGCACATTCTAATTGGATCCTGGTAGGCTGGTTGTGATTGGCTGCTTGTCTGACCCCTGCAGGTGGTGGGTGTGGCTCAGGCCATCAATAAGAAGTGTGGAGAGAACAGTGTCTTTACAGAACAGGATGAGAAGGTAACACACACACACACACACACACACACACACACACACACGCACACATCAATAAGAAGTGTGGAGAGAACAGTGTCTTTACAGAACAGGATGAGAAGGTAACACACACACACACACACACACACACACACACACACACATCAATAAGAAGTGTGGAGAGAACAGTGTCTTTACAGAACAGGATGAGAAGGTAACACACACACACACACACACACACACACACACACACACACACACACACATCAATAAGAAGTGTGGAGAGAACAGTGTCTTTACAGAACAGGATGAGAAGGTAACACACACACACACACACACACACACACACACACACACATCAATAAGAAGTGTGGAGAGAACAGTGTCTTTACAGAACAGGATGAGAAGGTAACACACACACACACACACACACACACACACACACACACACACACACACACACACACACACACACACACCAATAAGAAGTGTGGAGAGAACAGTGTCTTTACAGAACAGGATGATAAGGTAACACACACACACACACACACACACACACACACATCAATAAGAAGTGTGGAGAGAACAGTGTCTTTACAGAACAGGATGATAAGGTAACACACACACACACACACACACACACACACACATGCATGTGCGTGTGAGTACATGCCTTTGCACACATACCTGCAGAGAGAAACGTTTTGTAAAACATAAGCACTGCCGTTCAAAGGTTTGGTGTCACTTGGGGAAATTTCCTATCCACTCCATTATAGACATAATACCAGCTGAGATCAGTTGCATTGTGTTTTTCGGTAACACTCCATAATAAGGTGCCATAATAAATAGCAAACTAGTAATTACCTAACCCTTTGTTAATTGTTACTAAAATATCTATTTGGCACAAGTTAATAGTTTTTTCATCATTAATTAAATATTAGTTGTTTGCATAAAATCTGTATGTTAATGTTTTAACAAATCTATTAACTAATATTGTATTAATATATGTTAATAGTTAACTAAATATATTTTTGGCACTAATTAACAGTTATTTCTTACATCATTTAAATGTTAAATGTTTATTTATTATTATTTACAAACTATATGCTAATATAAAAGTGAATGACATATAATTATTTATCTAGCTTTTATGATTAGCTTTGTTGAGAATTTATGGAATTTATGGATATTGGCTTTATGGTCTTGTGGAGTGCATACGGCACCCTACTGCCAGTGGTTGGTTGTGTGAGAGTTTGCGCTCCTCTTCTTCCACTTCATCCTTATTGGATACCTTTGTGGTTGGCTGTCCTGTAATTGGTGACTCTCTGTCTAGTCTTTGAAAGTAGTGTACTCTTTGCCTTTGGAAGTACTATTTGGTTGCTGCTTGGATTTGGTGAAATTCAGGGGAGGGGTGTAACAGAGTTAGAAATGTAGTTTAGTGTTTGTATGTGATTTTCGCCGTAATCAAGCAGCTTTATTGATATTGGTGTTTTGGAGCCCCCTTTGGAGAAACGCTATACTGCAGTTCTGCTGCGTTTTGTCCTTGTATTGTTGCCATAGCCGATCAGAAGCGGTATGCTTTGCATTGGGTAGGTTGACTATAAAGCACTCTCCACTTTGTTTTAATTTTGTAACTGTAAAATGTTGTTTAAGTTGAAAATTTTGATATACCACCTGTATTATGTTACTTTACATGTATTTTTATGATTTGGGTGCAATTCTAGCGACTTAAAGAACGTTTATTAATGTTTTCATTATGACCACGAGTTCATACACACGTCTAACGTGACTAGCTGTAAACTCCGCTAGCAACTTTCCATGCATTCAGTGTAGTTAAGCAGTTTAGCTTAGTGTGCATGGTAAGTGCAATTCAGTCTAGCAGGAAATGAATGTACATTTAGTTTAGCATTATGTTTATGCATTACCTCCGTATGGTCTACGTCTGTGAGTGTTTAGTGAGTCTCAGAATATTAATAAACTGTCGTTCTGTGCACCTGAACATTCCATGTCTCCCTTGCTAGTAGGGCTGACAGTGATGGAATAGGAATGATGCATGTAATATAGCCCATTCAACTACTTGTTTTGTTTTAACTTTTCCTAAAAGAATAAATGTGATAAGCCAGTTTTGGTCTCAGTCCCTTCACCGTCTGACTATAGTTATATATTAACTTTTCTATTAACATATACAGTAGTTTGCAATTAAACATTAAAATGATGTAAGATATAACTGTTAATTAGTAATCACATATTAATGCAATATTAGTTAGTAGATTTGCTAAAGCATTAACATACAGTTTTTATGCAAACAACTAATATTTAATTAATGATGAAAAAACTATTAACTTGTACCAAATAGATATGTTAGTAACAATTAACAAAGGGTTAGGTAATTACTAGTTTGCTATTTATTATGGCACCTTATTATGGAGTGTTACCTGTTTTTCATCAGCCCAGCATAATTGCAAAAGGATTGTCCAATGTTTTCTCAGTTAGCCTTTTGAAATGATTAGTAAACAGAATGTATAATTGTGTGTATATATATATAAACACTGAACAATAAAGACAGTAAAAGATTTAAAAAAATACTAAAAATACTAAATATACTAAATCAAATATCCAGTGTGCTTAAGGATGAATAAGCATGAGGCGCTTGCAGTGACAGGGCAGAGACTGAGCCTGTGATGCTGTGTGCATGGTAATGTGCTCTATGAGAGTGAGCCTGTGATGCTGTGTGCATGGTAATGTGCTCTATGAGAGTGAGCCTGTGATGCTGTGTGCATGGTAATGTGCTCTATGAGAGTGTCATGGTGATGCTGTGTGCATGGTAATGTGCTCTATGAGAGTGAGTGTCATGGTGATGCTGTATGCATGGTAATGTGCTCTATGAGAGTGAGCCTGTGATGCTGTGTGCATGGTAATGTGCTCTATGAGAGTGTCATGGTGATGCTGTGTGCATGGTAATGTGCTCTATGAGAGTGAGTGTCATGGTGATGCTGTGTGCATGGTAATGTGCTCTATGAGAGTGAGCCTGTGATGCTGTGTGCATGGTAATGTGCTCTATGAGAGTGTCATGGTGATGCTGTGTGCATGGTAATGTGCTCTATGAGAGTGAGTGTCATGGTGATGCTGTGTGCATGGTAATGTGCTCTATGAGAGTGAGCCTGTGATGCTGTGTGCATGGTAATGTGCTCTATGAGAGTGTCATGGTGATGCTGTGTGCATGGTAATGTGCTCTATGAGAGTGTCATGGTGATGCTGTGTGCATGGTAATGTGCTCTATGAGAGTGTCATGGTGATGCTGTGTGCATGGTAATGTGCTCTATGAGAGTGAGTGTCATGGTGATGCTGTGTGCATGGTAATGTGCTCTATGAGAGTGAGTGTCATGGTGATGGTGCAAATAAGTAAGTCCAACAGTGCAACAGTGCAAGAATAAAGTCTAGAGACAAGCATAAAATAAATATGGACATATATGAGAATAATGTAGACAAAGTAATATAAAAAACGATATCAGTGCAATAATAGGTTGAAGTAATAGGGTTACAGCCATTGGTCAAATATTAGGTATTAAGTACGGCCACAATCCAGGCTGTGGGAGGGAGGGGTTGTGCATATGTGAGTAAATACAGTAGGCTAGTGGACAGTACATACACAAACATGGAGAGGGTGGAGAGGCAGACAGACTTTGCGGAGAAGTCTATCTCCCCTCTTCCCTTTAGTGAAGCATTGAACAGTTCAATGGCCCTGGGGACAAATGACTTCCTCAGTCTGTCTGTTGTGCAAGGCAGTGAACAAAGGCTCCAGCTGATCAGGCTCTTCTGCTGCTGATACAAGTGCTGTGGAGTGGATGACCCTCAGGGCCAGATGTACGTACATTTGCGAACGTAGCATTATCAGCGTCATGGACACACCGCAGATTGCGAACGCTGTCAGACCCAAGTGTCCGTCTTATTTATCAATCGTTCAATCCTCCAATCGCCTTTCTCTACCTTACTATACACAGAGGGCCAGATGTACGTACATTTGCGAACGTAGCGTTATCAGCGTCATGGACACAACGCAGATTGCGAACGCTGTCAGACCCAAGTTTCCGTCGTATTTATCAAACTAGTGTAAACTGCGCCTTTCTCTGCCCATAAACGCA
>NW_027468640.1:2126196-2128696 GCF_046254945.1 Alosa pseudoharengus | reverse complement strand
TTGCCCCACACACTCTACAGCAGGGGGTAGAACAGATTACCCCACACGCACTCTACAGCAGGGGTGGGCAAACTTTTTGGCCCAAGGGCCACATTGGGTTTTGAAAATTGGCCGGTGGGCCGAATGTTTAATGTTTCATATGATTTAAATGCTAATAATGGCAACCCTTCGGTTACACGCCCAAAGCCCTAACCAGTAGGCCACGGCTGCCCCTGTCATTTGTCACGTCATCTATCGCAGGAAAAATTGCAAGCAGCCTATGATAACCAAATGAAATGCTTGGCGGGCCGGATTTAAGTGCAGCCTATGATAACCAAATGAAAGGCTTGGCGTACCGGATTAAAGTTTGTGGCGGGCCTTAGTTTGCCTACCGCTGCTCTACAGGGTATAGTTTGCTGCTGCTCGTTGGACGGCTTAAATCCGAACCAAGTCCACTTAATGGATGTTGCACTGGCCTTTTTCACCAGCTCCTCCGTTTCGCTTTCAGCCATGTTTACTCAAGACACCGCTGTTTGCAGCCAGTTGCAGCTTGTGGCTCTACATTTCGCAGGTAGATGCGTCATCAACATGCATTATTGCGCTAGTGCAATAGAATTAATATTTATATCGTTGGCCAATTGTGTATCGTTTATCACATATCGTTTATATCACCCATTACTAACACATACACACACATTCTCCCATTACTAACACACACACACACACACACACATTCGCCCATTACTAACACACACACACACATTCGCCCATTACTAACACACACACACATTCGCCCATTACTAACACACACACATATTCGCCCATTACTAACAACACACACATTCAGTCAACAGTCAGACAGACACACACACTCCACACACACACACACACACACACACACACACATTCAAACAGACAGACACACACACACACACACACAATTGTTAAAATATGTCTTGTCTCCACCGTGGGATAGTGAGAAACGTAATTTCGATCTCTTTGTATGTCTGGAACATGTGAAGAAATTGACAATAAAGCTGACTTTGACTTTGACTTTGACTTTGACTTTGACACACACACACACAAACAGACAGGCTCTAAGCAAAGCCAGTGTGAAGACCTTTGATCCTTGACCTTTAGGTGTATGAATGATGGCAGCAAAGATTCTTTAGTTACCAAGCTGAATCATAAAGTGATTCGCCAATGGAATGGAATGGCACTAGTTCTGAAATCCTAAATAGGCGTGTCCGTAACACCAACACATAAACTTCTCTTTGAATAAGCAGAGTGTACTGCAGATGTTTACTGTTTTACTGTCATCGATTGTCACAACATAAAATTCTCTTTGAATAAGCAATACGAGAAGATGCATATCATTTGTATACTGTTTCATTGTCATTGCTTGTGTGTGATGTCAATGAAACACTCTTTCGGACACAGAAAAAATAATTACATTTGCCTGTTGACAGAGCTAGCTAGCTAGCTAATGTTAGCACAGAACATGGAAAGTGAATAGGAACGGCTACTGATGTAATGGTTCTAGCGATGCAGGGTAACATCACTTCTATTGACGTTCAAACAAAACAGAGAACTAGCTTGCTATTCCCTCCCCCTTCCTCCCGTGCAATTGAAACTGTCCCAAACACGCATCGCGTTGGTGATTTGCTGGAACAGTTTGTGATGTTTTTATGGGCAAGGTTGGACCAAGTTGTTTTGTGTCCGTTTTTGGAGCCTGGGTTGTCCACGTTTTTTTACAGTGTATCCAGGGCACAGGCAGCTAACGGATGGTGAGGTGATGTTAGCTGTATGTGACAAAAAATGTTTTAGCTTAGAAACCACGTTACATCACTTAGCACGTTTAAGGTAGGCTATTAGTTCTAGCAAAAATTTGTTATAGTTAGTTTAACTCAAAAATACGTTCTAGTTATTTTATCTCAAAAATATGTTCTAGTTAGTTTATCTCAAAAATACGTTCTAGTTAGTTTATCTCAAAAATATGTTGTAGTTAGTTTATCTCTTGGTCTAGTGAGCCTGAGAACAGCTGGCTGTACACAGGAGCTTTGTTCAGACAGTGACAGATATCAAACAAAGTTCTTTTTTTCTTTAGACATGTGGCTTGAATGTAAAAGGGAGGGGATTGGTCATAATACCAGATGATGCTCATAACTTACATCGCTGAATGTAAAAGGGAGGGGATTGGTCATAATACCAGATGATGCTCATAACTTACATCGCTGAATGTAAAAGGGAGGGGATTGGTCATAATACCAGATGATGCTCATAACTTACATCGCTGAATGTAAAAGGGAGGGGATTGGTCATAATACCAGATGATGCTCATAACTTACATCGCTGAATGTAAAAGGGAGGGGATTGGTCATAATACCAGATGATGCTCATAACTTACATTGCTGAATGTAAAAGGGAGGGGATTGGTCATAATACCAGATGATGCTCATAACTTACATCACTGAAGGTAAAAGGGAGGGGATTGGTCATAATACCAGATGATGTTCATAAC